>NW_024412394.1:54520592-54679850 GCF_014898765.1 Herpailurus yagouaroundi
CTTGGCTCCGGCGACTCCGTTCTGCTAATCCTCTGGCGGTTTTCTGGGTTATTTAGGCAGGTGTAGGTGGAATCTAAGTGATCAGCAGGAAGCGCGGTGAGCCCAGCGTCCTCCTACGCTGCCATCTTCCCTCTCCTCTAGAGCCACTTTAGACTCTATTGCAATAATCTTCTCTCCCTGGGTCCTTAGAAAGAGAGAGAACATAGCAACCATTTTAAACAGTTAAATATCTGTTAGATGCAAACTGGATTAAATCCTACTCCTCTAAAATGTAAAGGCACGAACTAGGGCCATACATAGAATTTTAGGCAGTTGAATTTTAGATCAGAGTCAAAAACTAAGGGGAATAGAGGATAATAATTGATATATATTGTATACCTCATATTCTGAATCTAGCCATATGAAGCAAAGATTGTATTTCTAATTTTCACATGTGTACAATTCCTATTAAGTGACTGAGATAAGATTTCAGGCTACCTCTGAAATATGTAAATCCTAGCAGTATTAACTCTACCAAGGAGGCTGAAGAATTTTACCACTTTTAGATGGAATGAGTTAGAAGACTCAAAACCAATTTCCCTTGTCCTACCCATGATTTCTTTCTTTCATGGAAAAACAGCTTTATGATAACAAAAGAATTGAAGATTAACAAAGCAAACTCATTGAAATAAATGTGTTGCTAGCTATAGATATGAGTCACTTATTAATGTTTTAAGAGATGAATATGGCCATGTGTATGTATATAAATTTTATTGTAAAACTGTATGCTATGATATAAAAGTAACTTAGCCAGTTTATTGCATTTATTTAATAATCTGTTGCAAATTATTTAAATAGCATAAGGGCATAGGTAGAAGGTAATCAATGAAGCTGCCAATATGTTGGTGAATATGTATCTATCTACTTTAGTTAATAGAATAAGCATGATTCATCTTTGAATTTCAGTACACACATCTTAAAATCTGTTAATTGGAAAATTTTAAATCAAAATTCATATATTTACTACAAATTGGAAAGTTCAATAAATAATCCAAACTAAATTGATGAAGATAAAGATAAGATTAAAGTATTACATACTTTAAAAGCAAGAAGAACAATAGTTGTAAATCATCCTGCTTGAGACGCACAATTAATGTGATAATGGCAAAGAATATTCCCCCTGAAATTCTGGGAGTTCTGATTCTTTTCTGTATACATAAAGTAATGGAAGTTTTATGGTGTTGTCTCGTAGACAGATTGCATGATATAATAAGTGAATTATAGTTCTCAGGAGATGTAAGCCCTAATGAAAATAAATGAGTATAAGATTTAGTAAGCTCTAGTAACTTGCTTTATATATCACCAGCAATTTCCTTTTAAGTATAAAAAAGTGTGTGTTCAACCTAATCACCAGAGAGTTAATAATCAAATGGATAATCAAGAGAGGAATTGGGGAATCTATTATACAGGGAAAAGGAAGGTCATCAATGTTGGTTGATAAGGAGAAAAATGAATAGAAAGTGAGAAAAATAGAGATAAAGAAGTCAGAGCTGTGAAATGTTTTACCTTTATTTGACCAGTGAGGGAGTAAAATGAAGTATTATTAATTTCCAGCTGAAGTTGTTCACAAGGTTACTCCCAGATTCTTACAGACATGGTTTTCCTTCTTATCCTAACAGCACTATTTATAATAATGCTGTAAAAAAGCAAACATGGACATGAAGTAAACACTAGTTGGAAACTGAACCTTCTTAGGTATTAATGTCTTTACCTTGGAGTAATCTGGGGTGAAGTTTAGAAGGAGATGGACCATTCCAAAAGACCAACGACAGACGGTAAGAAATTTTAATGGAGGTTAAACGAATTAACTCAAGGCTTAAAAAGAACTTTGAGTACCATAAACATGCCATTTCTCCTGCTAAATGGCCATGTCAGGGTAGGTATTAAAATATAGATTTGCATATCCAAGTTGTCTTGCTCATTCTATCCACTGCCTGTAGATAAGTTCTAAGACTGAGAATAGCTGAAGCTTATTCTGATCCTTGTATAAACTGGGTTAGGGCTGGAGAAATTATATTAGCTCGCTGCTAATTTTCTCTGCTATCCAGAAGAGGTGGGTCTATCTGAAGTGGGGAATGGCAGTGCACTTGTCTACAAGGAAACTGCACATTTGTCTGAGGGAAAGGGTTTAAATTATTACTGAAAGTCAATGCTATTCCATGACAGCGTAGACTGAGTAGAATAGTGTCGTAAGTAGACAAGAGAGGTGGTAAAAATAATTAAATAGCTTTTTGTATCCCTCTGCAAACAGTTCTACATTGTGGTTTAATTATTTTATTCAAGGCATGCCTGCTTTCCCAAATGTCAGGAGCAAACACAATAAAATGTTTCTATAGAAACACATTTTAAGAACACACACACACACACACACACACACACACACACAATCTCCTTTCACTAACATGTATAATTAGAATTCATTATAAATTATGGCTATTATAGGACTTACATCACATTAAGAGCCTAAGATTTTCTATTTAGGCTTGAAATCCCTATGATCTGGAGATATGGAATAATGGAGCAAAATGAATGTGGAGAATAAGAGAGGGTGTGTGCTGGTTTAGATCTGCTACCTCCCATACATATCAAATTAGTTAAATCCCTATAACTCTCTAATCTTCTAAAAAATGGCAGTGATAAAGTGTTTTGTATAGATTTGCCAACTAAACATTCATTGGCATTATGGGCTATTGATTAGCATTAATAGGGAACATACCTTTCTTTTATTTTTCTTCCATTTTAGTCCCTTTTATTATTTTTTTTCTTTTTCAAGTTTTTATTTAAATTCCAGTTAATTAACATATAGTGCAATATTAGTTTCAAGTGTAGAATTTAGTGATTCATCACTTACATACAACACCCAATGTTCATCACAAGTACCCACCTTAATACCCATCACCCATTTAACCCACCCCTCTGTCCACCTCCCCTCTAGTAAACGTCAGTTTATTCTCTATAGTTAAGAGTCTGTTTTATCATTTGCCTCTGTTTTTTTGCCATCTATGTTCATCTGTTTTATTTCTTAAATTTCACATATGAATGAAATCATATGGTATTTGTCTTTCACTGACTTATTTTGCTTAGCATAATACTCTCTAGCTCCTTCCATGTCATTGCAAATGTCAAGATCTCATTCTTTTTGATGGCTGAGTAATATTCCATTGCATGTATATCTTTACCCATTCATCAGTTGATGGAAATTGGAGCTCTTTCTATAACTTGGCTATTGTTGATAATGCTGCTATAAACTTTGGGGTGCAGGAGACATGCCTTTCTTTTCTGGTTGTGACAATTTGCATGGAACATCAGGTCTCCGTGACTATAAATGTATCAGAAACTGACAACTGTCAAAATTTGTGTACTAAAACACTCTCAAAAATAGTTTTCTGTATTATGTAAGAAAAATGAGAACACTGTTTTATTTTCTCTTGAATATTTTGATAATTATGGTCACACATATTTGTCTTTGAGGCCTGTTTATTCTGATTTTAAAAATCACATACATTTAGGGGCACCTGGGTGGCTCAGTTGGTTAAGGATCTGATTCTTGGTTTTGGCTCAGGTCATGATCTCGTGGTTCATGAGATTTCACTGTGAGCACAAGGCCTGCTTGATTCTCTATTTCTCTCTCTCTGCCCCTCCCCTGCTCATTCTTGCCCTCTCTCCCTCTCAAAACAAATGAACTAATGTTTTTTAATTCACATACATTTAAAGTTATTCAGTGATATATTCGTTGCCCTTCATCTAATAAAGAGGGTTTGAGGTAGCAATCATGTTGGTAGGCTCAGGAATCAATATCAGCTATCTCTTAAAATAGTTAACAGTGTTTAAAAACACTTGTTTCTTGTTTTCCATCCTCCTTAAAGGTCATGAGACTGTATCAGCAAGACAATGGGTTTCACCCTTGACACTACTAATCATGGCAATATAAGCCTACATAGGTATGGTTATGTTCACAAAATGTTTAGCATAGGTCAAATATAGACCAAGATATTGTACAACATTGGGATTTCAAAGCAAAAAATATTGTGTTCAGTACTTACACAGAAAGGAAACACACACTAAATATACATGGCTGGTTTGTTACTGATGGGGTACTTAATTCATAGAAATATGAAAATTTGCTTCCAGGACAACCACAAAGCTAAGCATTATCCATTTTGGATATATCATTTATACCACTTGCACACAGTTCCTTGGTCATCACAGCTGAAAATTTCTAGAAAAATTTACATGTATCCTCTCAACAGCAGTGATATTATTTTTAAAATTCTAGTCAAACAATGAGAGTTTCATACTACCCCACTACCATTTATAAAATTGAATGTTCTAAATAAAAATATAAGTTCTTGAAAAATATTAGACAAGCATTCAAAATATTTATAATAAGGGGCGCCTGGGTGGCGCAGTCGGTTAAGCGTCCGACTTCAGCCAGGTCACGATCTCGTGGTCCGTGAGTTCGAGCCCCGCGTCGGGCTCTGGGCTGATGGCTCAGAGCCTGGAGCCTGTTTCCATTCTGAGTCTCCCTCTCTCTCTGCCCCTCCCCCGTTCATGCTCTGTCTCTCTCTGTCCCAAAAATAAATAAACGTTTGAAAAAAAAAATTAAAAAAAAAAAACAAAATATTTATAATAAATCTATAATTTCAATTAATTATGAGAAACTCCACCTATCATATAAGAAAAATAATTATACAATTCTATTTAGTAAGCATCCTCAAAGAGACCCAAGAAGAAGATGGGAATACTTACAAAGTTGGTGAAGCCCCACAGAATTATATTTCCGCAAAAAGCTGATGAGCCTCCTAAGAAAATCAGTATATTAATAAATTGACATTGAAAGCTTGGTTCTGGGCCTGACACTTGAAAAAGAAAGATAGTCCAACCAATTAAATATCCCTGAATGTTCAAGAAAAGTCCTTCCCCATGTGCATAGATAGAATCAATGTTCATTGGTGTCACCTTACAGCACTACTTAGTGGAAGATACAGCCACAGGTCGGGTAATACCCCACCTTATGATGTGCTTAATGACAATCCCTGAGTTATGTATTTCCAGAGATTCCAAGTATTAAATTTGAAACAGCTATTCTTCCCAGAAGCCCTTAATTTTACCTTTCAAATTCTGTCAAGATACCGCTTCTGTTGCTCCTGGATCCTTTATCTTCACAGCCAATGATATCATCACTCCCCTCAATACCTACCCCAGTGGAGCCTACTAATTGAGGCCACAAACTTGTAGTAAAGGGACTGACACCCGACTAGCTAGAAGTTGAGGAGCTTGAGATGTCCCTTAACCATTTAAAGTAACTGTAGGAAGGGAAGCGATATGGCTAAAATCCAATGTTTTCATAAAATGGTGCACTCTAGAATATATATCCTCTGAAAAAATGCAGCAACTAAGCTACCAAAAAAGATGTTGATAAACGTTAATCTCCCTTTTCTCCCTCTTCTACAGAGCATGGAATATTGAAACAATCACCTTCTTCTAACTAATATTGGCATGAGATTCAGTTCTGCACAATAAGATATAAGTGGATTTTTTTAGCCAGTACGCTTCTTTGTTCCTTTGCCCTTTTCAGCTCTGTTTTTTACTGGAGATAAAGCACCATGTTCATTGTTGCTATGAACACAAGAGGGCCCCACTTAGGAAAGGTGAGCAGAGAGATAGAAGGTATGTGGGGATTTGATGTTCCTATGGAGCCACAACACAAGTATTGTCTGACCACTTGCAGATCTTGCTGCAAGAGTCGTATAAATTCTTCACTTTTTCCAGCTGCTATTATTATATTTTCTATTACACACCACCAAAAGCATTCCAAATGGATAAACTCCTTAGAAATGCAATTTAACCTCTGCTACTAATACCTATTACAAACATAAACCATATTTAACCTCTAGCAAAGATATCTAAGGCTCAACTAAATATGTTCCCCAATTAAAATTAAGAGACTCAAAAATAGGTGGTGATGGATTGATTGTTACTTATTGGTGTGAAAGCAGAAAGTCCACAACATAGTAATGAGATATTTTCATGGTATCAAAAACTGTTCATTGACCTTTTTCAGAGAACACAAGAAGAAACAGGTACTAATGGAAAAAGGCCACCAAATAAATAGTGATGGAGTGGTAGTTAGGCTAAATATTCATGAAGGTCAAACTCTCTCAAACAAAGTGGATTTTTTTAAAAGCGAGGTGACACAGAATTTTGATGAAATATGTAGGGATGTGGAAACCATTACTTTGTTTCTATGTAAGCAACACCTTAGGAAAAGCCTATTTATAAGTTTAGTGACATTTGTATGTGGTAACATTTGTTTATAAGTAAACATTTCTAAGATGTCAAAAAACATTTCCTCCATTGGTTTAAGAAATACATACTTAATTTTTTAAAAACTATTTTGTTCAAGTAGTCTTTTTCAACAAAGGCAATACAAAAGGAAAAATATCCTCCCAAAGTTCTTCCATTTCTGAATGATGAATACTAGTTAAGTGAGATCTCCTTTTATATACATAGCAATCTTGCTGGGTTTCTTTTTTTCAGTCTTCAAGTTTTTACTTAACCAGATGTAGGGTTATTCCCCATTTTCCTTTACTGCCAATTCAACCAAGTCTGTTTTTTTTCTAAATTCATTCACATTCTAAATTCATTCTATATTCATAGAAAACACATCGGTTAAAACAGAATACTGCTTTCCATAATTAGTTTCAATATTCTGACACTTATGAGTATGTTTTGCAGTTATGAGGTGGCAGGGAGAATAGTGGGGTCATAAGCCTAACAGGGAAACAAAGAGTAGATTCCTGAACTAGCATTCTCATGAATTCAATTCTAAGAAAGCTATGAGCTTCTATTAGCAAGCACAGCAACTGATTTTCTATCTAGAAGACACCTTAGAAGTGACCTAATTTAACTGATAATTTTCCATATGAGGAAACTGAGGCTTGCAGAAGTAATGTGATTTGCTCAATCTTTCTGCCCTGTGGGCTGGAATTTGAGCAGGAGGCTTCTGAAGAGCCTCAATTTTCAGGCTGGTGCTTCTGTCATAACATGGCTAAGTTTGGCTTGGTCTTATGGTAGCCCAGACACAAATTGTACTCTTATCCTTGTAACTTCAGAGCTAGCTATAGTTAGAATACGTGCTTGCATTTCCTTGATCTTAATTTCCCTTTGTATTTCTATTTAGTCGTTTTGTTAAATAGGTCTTTTTTAAAGTTTCTTCAAGTCTTTTATTAAAAAGCTACATAACACACACACACACACACACACACACACACACACACATACACACTGCTTGTAAAATCCTTAAATATGTATTTGCAATTAAAGAAGATTTTATAGCAGGGATATAATGTCTTTCAACAGTTTTACGTAAGGTCACCTAGCATTAATTTAGTGTAGCAAAGCCTAGACTGTTTTCCTTAATGAATGGTCATTATTTATAAGATACCCATAAAAAATCATATTTTTTAAACTGCTGTTTACACCTACGCACTACTTTGAAACGTATTTAATTTTTAGGACCTAATGAAGACATATGTTCAGTTTTAAATATATGCATTATTACATTTCCAAATGGAGAAAATATTGCAGATTTTAAATTTACAAGTCTATATTGAATGTGCCCGGTTAAGCTAAAAATACTCACACCTTTTCAGATACTAAAAAGTTGTGCCTCTCACTAGTTAAGTGGCAAAAAGAGAGAGAGTAAAATAAAGCAGAGTGCCACATTTTGAAATCAGCTCTGTTTGTTGGTAATATAAATAATGCACTGAGTGTTTAGGACATAAGGGCGCTATGACAAAGGATCAGCTGTCTGAAATGATGAGCGCAGGGTATGATACCCTAGCCAAATAAGGACAAAACACAGCAATCTTTGAATCTGAGTGTTGATACAGCACTAGGGAAAAGCTTTAACACTAGGGGGGTGGGGTGTCACCAAAGAAACAGAGCAATCACAACTGGAGGCAATTCTCTTGCCATCCATTCTAGTTGATGCCAAAGGCAAAGGACAACTTGACAAATTTAGAAAGAAGCAATAAAATCTACTGAAGCAGCTAAATTGTGTGCTAAAAGACACTGGACATTGCCTACAATGAGGCTATAAAAAGGAAATGCATCCTAAATCACCTTGCAGTAGAGTTTGAAATAAACATTTTTGGCAAAGTTCCCTGCATTGTCTACCCTTACAATTTCAGCACACCATTCATCAGATTATAAGGCTTTCCTAAGCTACATGATATTTTTTTTTGCCTCTATACAAAAAGTTATTTCTGAAAAGGTTGATCTATTGCTTTAGTACTTTTCAAAGAATGGAATATTAAAAGGAATTTTATATTATTAAGTTGTATTAAGTCACATTTTGGTTGCTCTCTTTCTAAGGTAGAATAAAAATATGGCATTTTAATATAACTGGGATTCAAATTTAGTTGTCTGGTAAATTGAGACAAATGTACTGTTGTATTAGCTAGTGGCTGTAAAGATAAACTCCAAAATCTCAGTGGCTTAACCCAATAGTATATATCTCTTTCTCACATGATCATTCAGGGAACCAGGTTTCCGTCTCATGCCTCTGCCTTTTTCTAGAGGTTGGAGATCATCTGTTCAGCCAATAGTTGAGGAAAGAGACCATGGGAAACACATACAGGCATCCTCACTTCTTAACCATATCTAGATGGTCTGAAAGTAACACACATCACTACCCCTCACCTTCCATTGGCAGGAACTAATTACACACCCCTACTTAGATGTAAGGGTGTGGTGGTGACAGATGAGAGATAACAAGCAACTTCTTAGAGCAAAACTGTTTAATGGGAGGGGAACACAAATATTAGGTAGTAATTAATGCCATATCTGATAGCTGATTTTATATGGAAGTATTTATTAAATATGTGTTCCACAATCTTCCAAATTCAAATCTGGATCAACCATGAGGTTTTTACTCATGATCCAAGGATGTTTAAACTAGGCCAGTGTAGGGGTGCCTGGGTGGCTCAGTTGGTTGAGCGGCCGACTTCGGCTCAGGTCATGATCTCATGGTCCATGAGTTTGAGCCCCGCATCGGGCTCTGGGCTGACAGCTCAGAGCCTAGAGCCTGTTTCAGATTCTGTGTCTCCCTCTCTCTGACCCTCCCCCGTTCATGCTCTGTCTCTCTCTGTCTCAAAAATAAATACACGTTAAAAAAAATTTTTTTTAAACTGGGCCAGTGTTATGGCAGCAGCTTTCCTAAAGCCATGTTGTTCTCTTCACAGATCACAGAACTCTTCAAGTGATACACCCTTTGAGCTAGAGTATGTTTTCCTTCACGTGAAATGCTCTCCAAGTTCCACTTTTCTGTCTTTTATACATTTAACTCTTCTTTAAATTTTACTTTCTCTTTGTAGCATTCTTTAACCTCTCTAGCTCACATTAACTCATCCTTCCTCTCTTTAACATCATTTTACACTTAGCATTCTTACTTGCACCACCATGGATTGGTCTCCATCATTATATTGCTAATATCTGGTCAGTGACAATTATTCCTTATATTTCCATATGATCATTCCAAGTTTCTGATAGGTGGGTGGAATCCAGGAATGGCTGGTGATGCATTGGTATGCTTGATGAGTGCATGAATGAATGAATTATACAAACTAATATGAAGAAGTGAAAAAGTTTAACAGTTAAGAATCTACAAAATTATTTCTAAGTGCATGTTAGTTTTAATAAAGATAAGGAAACACAAAAGCACAAATAATATTTCCCAGCACATCAGGTGAACTTAGAAAAAAACAGACTTGATTTTTTTGTTTTTATTCATTACAAGTTGTGCCTGCTTTTATTGATATATGTGTATATATGTGTATATATATATACACATATATGTGTATATATATATATGTATACACACACACACACACACACACACACACACACACACACACTTAAACCAAAGAAAACATACAAGCAGGGCAATGTTTTCTTTTTTAAGAGAAGATCTTAAAATTTTGTTTTAAAGAGAGATTTTTTTTCTTTTTTTTAAATATGAAATTTATTGTCAGATTGGTTTCCATACAACATCCAGTGCTCATCCCAACAGGTGCCCTCCTCAATACCCATCACCCACCCTCTCCTCCCTCCCACCCCCCATCAATTAAATGTTTTGTTTTTTTTTTCTAATCAGCACTGAGTCGTGAATGATACAATAAATTTTCATTGCTGGGAATAATTGATCAGTTACTTAAATAGCAATATTGAATTGTAACTGAAAGTTTCAATACTTAATCCACACAGAGATTTTATTATTGTATGTATCCATACAACTTTCTCTCTTCAGCACAATTTTTCTGCTCAACTTATTGAACAAATACGATGATAGGAATTGTATAGACATCTGCTCCAAAGTTTATGTCTCCATTTTATGTAGTAGAAGGAGGTTGAAGGCCAGAAATGTGTGGAATCTTTCTTAAAGTTTACAACTGCTAGGTGTAAGGAGACAGTTCTCTACCAATCTCCTGTGTTTCTGGAGTCAGTGAAAAGCTGCTGTATGTTTCACCCCCAACCAAGAAAAACGAGGCCGAGCATCTGATTGGACTCTATGTATTGGAGATGGATGTGCCTCACTTAGGGATTTTACTTGGGCTTTTATATCAGCTACCCTGATATATTATCTTAGAGTTAAACTGAGTTGAAAGCTTTCCAGCAAACTGTGGTATTCTTTCTACCATTGAGACCACACTCTAATCACCCCTTTGAGCTATAGTCTATGATTGATGTTTGTGCTGATTAGAGCCTCTGGCAAAGAGAGGACCTCCATACAGAAGTACCTCTTTTGGACTTGTCACCATCCAGACACAGTGACCACGCACAACACTTTAGAAAAACAGCTATTCAGTTGCTACTGGATTCTTATGAAAACTGAATGTTTAACCCCTGTGACCCCTGTGACTTACCAGACATTTTTGGGTGGGTCAACTTGGACTCATCACAAACAATGTAGGAAAGGCCCAACAAGCTCTGTTTGTCAAATTGAATAATATATTCAACCACCTGTCCTCACCCCAGTGGCCTTTGGTTTCATATGAAGTATCAGCTTGGTAGCTATGTCTTGCGGGGAAACTTTATTCCCTATTCCATCATCTGAAGCACAAGTGCTACACTAGTAGGGTCTTCAACTCAGAGAAGTTCCCCTAAATGTCTGGGCCTGATTCCCTAATGATCTGACTCTTCTGAAATCTGAAAGTGGGCTGCTATTGTTGGGCTCATCTCATGAAAATGGACATGGTCATTCTGTTCAGTGGACAACACTCAGGCTGTTATAGCTCTGGCCAATACTCTCAGTGATGAACTTTGTTACTTTTTCCTGGCTCTTGGGCTCTTGCCGATAAATAGTCAAGTTATTTTTTTATCCAACTTGAAAAACTACTGAAAGATTAAACATAATTTCTATCAGGCTGTAAGCTATAAAATAAATTTCTGATTCTGAATGTACCATATAGATCATTCACGTAGCCCAGCCTCTGATGGAACCAATTGGAATCAAACTTCTGAATGTGTCTGCACTAGCCAGATTGCCACCATGTGGGCAATACATCCACCATCATAGCCTGGACACAAAGTAAAGGACTCCATGTTTCTGAGCAGAGTCTATAATTGTATGCTGGATTTATGTCTTGTGCCAAAAGTGGATCCATTTTCCTGGTGGTGAGAAAGATTACACTGTATGATGTGTTGCTTTACTCCAGGAAACTTACTCTAGGAAAAATTTACTCCTGGAAAATTCCCTATATTGGACCTTTAACCCTCTCTCAGGATATTCCAGTATCCAAACCACTGTTAATGCTTTTTCAAATGAAAATGCTCCTATTCCAATGGGAACAATGGACTTTGGCCATACCATTGTGGTTTTTAAAACTAATCTCTATCGTGTTGTAAGCTTTATAACCTTTTGCAGATTCACAAAGATGTGACTTCTTTGCAAACTCTGCACAACACTGGGATGATATTCAAGGTATTCAACTGGCCTTCCATGCTCCCTATCATCATTAGGATTTAGTACTATTGAGCTTTGGAACAGCCTCCTCAAAGCAGACACAAAACAGTCTGACTTTCTGCTATCCTTATCACTTATTTCTTTCTTGGTCCATACTCCTTAATAAGGTAACTAATCATTGAATATGATATTCCCAGAATGAGATTACCTTGTCATGGCTGCTAGATGATAAATTATTAAGAGATAAGGGATGGAGGTTTATATAGACCTATTTTGAAATGGTACTCTACCCTATTTCTGGAAATGATGTCTATTTCTTTCTCCTAAAGGAAACCCTAGGCTAGCCTGTCTAGTCTACCAGTTTGGACCTGGTTGCATCCAGGGTTCTGAGGGATACAAGTAAGGTCAATTCTGTAAGCTGGCTTCGTTCTGCTGCTTGGTGTCCTATTGATTGTAAATGCTATAGAAGATACATTGAACAGAATTTGTCATAACTCCTGCCAGTCAGATGAATCAGAGTGGCCAACAGAGTAGAGTATATGTGAGAAAATTTGTCAAAAGCCAAGATGGCATAAAAACAAAGGGTGGGCAGTGTTGGGAGACAATTCTCCCTTATGTCTGCTGCATTTTTGCCTATCTCGTTAGCAAGTCACTGTCTGACTTTTTCCCGAAATTATTTTTTCTAGGACATTTGTATGTAGTAACAGTCTTGGAAGATAGAAATAGTGTCTCGCTTTGGAGCAAAAGGCAGGTTTTCTCACAGCCTTTGAAGATATAGATACTGTGTCTATCTGGAGCAAAGAGAGGGCATGCTTATTGCTCATTATGAAAGATGTGAGTTCTCTAAGCATTTCCCTAAGGGAAATGCAACCAACTGTGTGTGCAGGTGTCATCTTGCCCTATTTATGTCACTCTCTAGAGATTAAAGCTTGGGGAACTAGCACATGTATTATATTCTGGCTAGTGGTGTTTCTGTGAGTAATAAACTTTCCTTTGTCTCTGGCTTTACCAGAGACCTTCTGTCTATGCACTTAGACGCAGATAAATTGTTATCTTTCAAAGAAGATAAAATCTCAGACCTTCCAGAGTTCTTGACATTACGTGACAACTCTGGGAATTTGGCTAATTCTTCTGATCTCTAAACCATGCTCTTTCCACCAGAATATTTTGCCTTTTGATTCAATTTTTTAAGTTGAATTTTATCATGATGTGAGGGTTTGCAAATTCTAATTTATATTTCCAAGCCTCTTCCTTCATAAATAATGTCAGTGAGATCATTATACTTTGCTGACCTTACTTCCCAATGTATGTATGAAATTTCTATAGTGCCCTAAAAAGAAGTAGTAAATACAACAGTACCAGTGATGTTGGCTGAGCAACCACAGTAGTCATTTTTGTTCTGCCAGAATAATAACAAATTCACCCCTAGACAGAGTAGATAAAGAGAATCAGATTAAACTAAGGCTGAACATGTGCATAGTCCATGTTCCAGTAATTCCATTCCCTGCAGTACCAAACACAAATGAGTGCATTTATGCGTGACGTAACACATACAAGACTGTTCTTAGCAGCTTTGCATACTAATAAAGATCTGGAAATAATATCAAGGATAATTAAAGATATCGTAATTAAGTAGACATTGATATAGTCACACAGTGCCTTAGCATACAGAAAAGAAAAAAAAGAAATTAAACACTTAAAAAACAGTTTGGAGCATCTGGGTGGCTCAGTTGGTTAAGTGTCCAACATCATGATGTCACAGTTTGTGGGATTAAGCCCCACGTGGGGCTCAGCACTTACAGAGCTCTCCCTGTCTCTCTGCCCCTCTCCTGCTCACACATGTGTGCACTCTCTCTTTCAAAATAAATAAACATTTAAGAAGGAAGAAAGGAAGGAAGGAAGGAAGGAAGGAAGGAAGGAAGGAAGGAAGGAAGGAAGGAAGAGAAAGAAAAGAAAAGAAAAGAAAAGAAAAGAAAAGAAAAGAAAAAAGAAAAAGAAAACAAAATGAACTATTGTTACATGCAACAGCTTGAATGAAATTTACAGGCTTATGTTGCATAACAAACAGAAAATACATACTGCATGATTCCATCTATTTATGTAGCTCAAAAGCAGAAAGAAAAAAAATCTATGATTATAAAATGAGAATAATGGCTCCATTTGTAGGAAAAGGTTAATGATCAGGAGAGAAACAAGGAAGCATTTGGGGTTCCAATAATGTCTACATCTTGATCTGGTGGTTACAGAGCTGTATTTTCTTTGCAGAAAAATTCACCAAGATGTATACTTCATGTCTTGTGAGTATAGGTACTATCTATATGCCATATTATGCCATAATAAACTAGGTATCTTACTATAGGTATTTTATACTATATGTATCTCTAATAAAAATTATACCAACAATAATCAAGTAAAATTTTATAAGCTGATATGTTTGTGCTATTATATAAGTGTACATATATAACAAAGTCTCATTGTTCTTATGAGAGAAAATATAGGATTACTGGCAACTTGAATTATGAAGCATAAACTCATGAAGGAAAACATATATAATTTTCAAAGCACAGACTTAATTAATGATCCCAATTAAAGATAACTGATTATTAAGCAACTTAAAGATTAAAAGAAGATGAATATTATTATTATAAAAGTATTTTATGTGTGTGTGTGTCTATATATATAGACTTTTGATACTTCAACCTTCTGTTCTAAAAGAATAAATCTGTCTTTTATTCAACCAAATAAGAGGATTTAAAAAATATACTTAGTCAGTTAATTCCTAAGCCATAGAGTAAGTTCTTAAAATATTTTATAACTATTACTTTAAGCATTTAACTATTTTAGGAACAACCTGAATTTGAGATAGCTTATTAAAGTGCAATCATGCTATTCTGTTCAAAATATTTAGTTACTACTTCATTACACAATTAGAAAGACACCAACATTATTTCATATCCTCATATTTAAATTCTCTATAATAGAACTTGGACATATCTTTTCCTTTTTATTACTTACCGACTTCCCTCCTGACTTGTAGCCCATGTTTTAGCTAAACTCACACTTCACTATTCTCTACACCAGTACCAATTTCCTTTCCTTCTTATGTTATTTCTGGTTGTTCCCTTGAATGGAAAAGTTCTACATTCCCATGTATTGAAATCATACCTTTTTTAAAATTTCTTTATTTAAATTCAAATGAGTTAACATACAGTGTAGTGTTGGTTTCAGGAGTAGATTCATCACATTTGAAAGTGATTCATCACTTTCATATGACACCCAGTGGTCATCCCAACAAGTGCCCTCCTAAATGCCCATCACCCATTTAGCCCATCCTCCCACCCACCACCCCTCCAGCAACCCTGTTTGTTCTCTGTATTTAAGAGTCTCTTATGGTTTGTCTCCCTGTCTTTTTATCATATTTTTTCCTTCCCCTCCCCTATGTTCATCTGTTGTGTTTCTTAAATTCCACATATGAGTGAAATCATATGGTATTTGTCTTTTTCTTACTGACTTATTTTGCTTAGCATAATACACTCTAGTTCCATCTTTTAATTCAAGTGGAATACCCCTTCATCTATGAAGTCTTTTTTTGACTTTGGAGTGAAACCACTCCTTCCTGTGAATTCCATGGTACTTCATAAATCATGCTACAGCTGTGTAACTAGCTATTACTTGAATTTTCCAGGACATCACACATGTGTGATTTATGTCTGACTTTCACCAAGCAGAGACAAATCAGGGTCTCTCCTCAGAGCCATGGCTTATTTTAGGGAGACCCCTGACTAAAAAGGAAAGATCTACTTAGTGCTATACCCAATATACCTACTTATCCAGATGTCATTTCTGCACACTCAGTGGTATCCATGGCTAATCCAGCTTCCCAAATGTAGACAGATTCCTCTACATGTTATTTTATTCCCCCCCCGCCACGTGCTCATTTCCAATTAGTTTTACTGACAGCATGAATTCAAGGGGGTTCTCTGGCTTTTCACAGAGTGTAAGGCTTGCTTTCTAGGGAGGTTCTATAGTAAATCACCTATTCATTTACTTGTTCCTTTTAGATTGATGTACAAACTTATTCATAAGATTATCTGGCATGAACAAAATTCTCAGCTTTTAAAAAATATATATCAGAATGTTTAGCCCTTCTTTTGATATATATTCCAAATTTTGCACTGAATATATCCAAATATCTAAAATATCTGAGTTTCCTCTGTGCCCACACTTAATTCAAGTGAGTTCTATCTTTTGGTCTCATAGCGGCCATTCTGCTAGCTGTGGCCACTTCCCATAAGAAATTACTAATTATTCTTTTAGAGATGTGTCTTTTATACCTGTAATGAAGTATTGAAGAACTGTGGGAAAGAACATATCTTTCCCTACTCAAGATCCTTCATCATTTTCATTTACTCACCGTGTTCTGTGTCCCTTCCCAAATCCCAGTCCTGCTGTATGACCTCCACCACAGCCACTACCCTAAGACATGCAGCCCTGTCCCCTGGGATAGCATCTTCACTTGCAGTGAGCAGACCTACGAGGTCACCTGCCTTTATCACGTAAGGACTCCAGTGATTAACATTGTTTTGCATCTTCTTATATTTATGCTAATTTATATTTCTTAAGGAGCAGAGACTCAGAGCTAGATTACCTGATTTAAATCCCACTTATGAGCTGTGACTTGAACAAATTATTTAACTTCTCTGTTTTTCAGTTCCTCTACCTGTGTAATAGAGATAATAATAGTAGCTACTTCAGAGGTCATTGTAGCAATAAGAGTAATTAATACACATAAGATACTCAGAACAGTGTCTAACTAATAGTGAGGCTATGCAAGTGCCAGCTATTAATCCTATTGGTGTTATTATTATACCATTCCTTGAGTATAACACTGCAATCTGCTAAAGCTCCACTTTACCCACCTCCATTACCTTCATAATAACTCCCATGGAACCTCATTCACAGTATATGTTTAATAAATATGTATATAGCTAATACATCAAACAGATTGGAAACCACAGCCTAGAACCAAGATTACTAAAGCAACACATCAGCAACTGTGGAAGTAGAAGGCTATAGTGATATAAAGATAGTGAGAACACTTGAGTAATTACAATTCCTTTCTCAAAAAATAAATTGACTTTGGGAAAATAAATGAATACAGACTTGTAGAAAATGAGCCCCTATGGGTAGGGAAGGGGGAAGGTTGGTGAACACAGGGTGTTATGCAAGTGCATAGGAGAGGATTTCCTCATAACTGACTGAGGGGAGAGGAGGAATGTAATTAGGTATGGCTATAGGGGCAGTGTGCTTATATTCAGCAGTTTAGTCTTTCCTTGCAGCTGCACTATAAACTTTTAGAAAAACTCAATCCCCACTCCCTGCTGACACACACAGCTTTGTGCCAGTGGACCCCATCCTTGCCCAAGAAGTGAAGAGTCTGGGCTTTCTGACAAGAGTGGATGGCTAAGAATGCCCAAAGGCAGAGGTAGAGAGAAGGAGTGCATAAACTACCAGGAACTCAGAGAAAGTATAGAAAGGCTCTGGATTTTGACCAATTAAAAAAAAAAAACACCAGATGCAAGTAAAGCAATCTAAATTTTCAGGGAAAGAATACCTGCTGATATTGGCCTTAAAAATTTTAAAGTTCATGCCCCTTTTCTCAGTGAATAATGATATCTACTACTGGTACAGTGAATATCTATGCTGACCCCATCAACCCTTCTCTTCTGGGCACTGTTCATGGTGGGAGTTTTGTGGGCATAAACACATTTGCACAGGGTGAACTTGTTTTCTGATTTCTGGCCTAATGGTGGACACCCAACTGAAACTAAACCTTGAAGGCCCTTCCCAAGGTTTTGAGAACTGAATTTTTGGGAGTCTTTTCATAGCTAAAATCTAAAGTGCTGAGCTCAAGAGCTCTCAGTGAGGTTTGGTCTAGCCCATAGAGCAAGACCCTCCACACTGCAATAAAATAAAACCAGTCTTGAAAGAAGCAGGGAAAAGGGACATTTTGTCATGAAGCCAATAACTCTAGGTATTCCTGGGTCCAGTATTCTCCCTGCTGTTCTTAAATATTAGTACTTAACTCTTCCTTGATTCCCAATTTACACACCTGTTCCAGCAGTGGGCCAAAATAGATCAAATTGAATTGCTATTTCTTGCTTATAAAATATCACACACTCAAGTATTCTCTACTAAGTAATATTTTTACTATTTTATTATGTATATGCATATTTAAAATATTTTACCATAAAATCATAGGAGCTATTTAATTACATCCCAAATCACTGTCATCCTAAACAATGAGTCTCTTGATAGTAAGTTAATATTTCAAAATAAACATTGCCTAAATTTATAAAAGAAATACATACTTCTGTTATATAAGACTACAATCTCTATAAAAATAAATATGTTTATTCACTTAAGGGTGTCATCAAGAGTTATGGACTTAATAGTGGTCTTTATATAATTGGTATGCCAGTCTCTCCCAAGTACTATTTGATGTAACACATTATTTAGATTCATTGTATAATAACATTTATATAATTTCTTTATTAAAGTTTTTCTCAGTATGTTTAATATGCTAAAAGAAACTCAAACCTTCAAGATGAGGTTATCAGACACAGTGTTTTCCCAAACCTACTGTAATTTGTTTTTTGATTGTACCAGATCAGTGTCTCATCGGGCTAGAGGTGAAATATGATAATACATGGAGTTGACATATATATTTATGTGGAAAAAGAGCAGTGTAGCAGAGTGGAGGAGTCCACGTCTGAGGGCCATGCCTTGACAACTATTTGGAAGTCCCTAAAACTCAAACTTTCTTACTTCTCAAATGGCCTAACTTGAGATAACAGCAGTAATTATAAGCATAACAATTAGGATATTTATTAAGAGATTGTTAGTGCCAAGGTCTGAGCATTTTACAAATTTCTTCATTTGATGATTTACTCACCATAATGAAACTGGTAGTTTGGCTTGATTATTCACACTTTCCTGGGGAGGAAACCTATACTGACAGTGTAGGAGTTGGGATTCTAAAACTGTCAAACTGAATGTAGCATCCACAATGTAAATAACAGACAGTAAGTGACCACATTTTAATTAGAAATCAGTTAGAGTTTTATCTGATCCAAATCCAATAGCAAAGTTAGTTGAGAACAAGGCACAGAGAAAATGGAAATGTGGCTGATATAATAAAGAAAGTTGAGAAAGTCATGATTTGGGAATTTTGCCTAGAATAAATACATCCTGGGAGGCCTGGGTGTAGAATTAGGGCACATTTAGCTATCAGGGGACCTGGTGAGGTGGAGGAAGACGTGCAAGTTTACCTTTTCTGACTTTGCCATTTCTTAGGATCCACATCCGTGATGGGGATAAAATTTAATGGAAAAGATGTGAGGACTTTGAAGTCATGAACTGGTTGTTATAAATCTTTTCTCGTTCCTGCTTCTTACAGTTGGTCTCTGGCAGCCCAGTGCTTATCAAAGGACTGGGCCTATGGAAAACAGTGATGGATGCTCTTGGGTTTGAATGCAATTGAATTGAATGGATGTGAGTTGAATTGATTTGCATCAAACCAAACAGAGTCTAAACTGCTGGATAAACTAATTCTATTTTAGATAATTTTCAAAAAAGTCTGGAAAATTGCCTAATTTAATGATCTCTGATGAAAGGTGAATCCAGTGCACATCGAAATGAAACCCACGAGCATGTGCAACTATTTGGTTGGCCTACATGGGGCAAAGTCCTAGTTTTCTGATTTTCTTCCCAGTCTTACTTCCACTATGCGACACTATATAAGAACTCTGTGATCTATAAATCTAGAGGATAATAAGAAGAGGATAAGAATGAAGATAGTTTTTCCATCTATAAATAAAGGTTGTGGAGGTATGTTAGAGAATGAATTAAGAGTCCTACCAATAGCCATGATTCTATAACATGTTTTTAATGTTCAGAGACAAAATGTGTTAGACAGTCCTTTGTGACTTAATTTTATAATCTGAGGAGAATTATTTGAATGCTATGAAGGAAGATATAAGTGTACTAAAATAAAAAGAGAAATAGGTAATGGCCTCATTGTCATTTACTGAATTATTATCACAATTTCTTTTACTAGCATCAACTTTTTGTGTAATCACTCTGATTAAATCAGCCATGATAATGTAATTTAATTCATCATCTTCACAATTTAGATTAAATACTGACAGCTTTAAAATCAGTCAAGATAATGTGAAAAAAATGGTCTGTGATGATATGAGTTTGTTATGATAGACAACATTCTGAATTTTTCATTAGTAGAGATTAAATGTGCTAAATTATTTGAGAAGAGAGTATGATTATGACAATTTATCTTTCCACCACTTCACCTTGATACTTTTGCTTATGAAGCAAAATCCAGGAGATGTTGTAACTCAGAAAAGGTCTATTTTTTGTTATATTTAAGTAGTTTTCCCAGGAGAAGATACCATCTTTTATAACATTTCTTGTAATGTGGGTAGATATATCTTCATATTATCTGTGAGAAAAATGTGTATGTAAAATCTGATGAAGACATACTTTCCCAAACTAATCATTTGTCAAACATCGATGATTCCTAGTCTGCCCACAGTGAGGCAGCAATCTCCAGTAAAATGAAGAACATATTTTATATAAAACTGTATACAAAGCAAATGACCACAGACTCTCTCTAGAAGATGGTCATCATCATTTGTGAGGTATAACAAACACCTAGTTAGAACTAACTTACATTTTAAGTGGGTTAAAGTAGCATATGGTTCTCATAATTGGATTTTAAAAATTATAGCAGGCCCTAAGGTATATTTACAATTATAAATGTGTTTCATTTTGTCTTTTTCCCCCAAAGGAATGATTTTTGATACATAATTATTTAAATATTTTGCACATGATTTAAAGAATACTTTTCACTTTTGATTAATTAACAAATTTGGAGAGAGAGGGAGAGAAAGAGTGGTTGCTAAGGGCTGAGCAGACGGAGAAGGAGGGATTAGTCAGTTTCAGTTAGATCTATAGGTGAATAGATGAATAGATACAGTATAGTGTCTCTAACAAACAATATTGTATTACTTACTTAAAAGTTTGCCAAAGGAATCTTATTTTAAGATTCTTAAGATTTAAGATTAATTCTTAATTAATTAATTAATTAATTAATTCTTAAGATTAAGATATCTTAAGATTTAAGATTTACTTTAAGATTCCTTATTGTTATCACAAATAACAAATATATATATATATATACATATATACACAATATAATGCAATATATTAAAAGAAAGAAAAGAAAGAAAGAGAAGAAAGAAAGAAAAAAAGTAAAATAGAGAGACAGAAGGAAGGAAGAAAAGACAGAGGAAGAAAGAAAACTTTTGGAAGTAATGAATTAGCTTATGGGATAGATTGTGGTGATGGTTTCATGGGTATATACATATCTCCAAATTCATTTAAGTTGTGTATGTTAAATACACTGCAGCTATTTTATGTCAAATACACCTCAATAAAGTGTTTTCTTTTTTAAGTGTCAATTGTTCAAAACTCCTTACATATGTTACTCATTTTGGAATTTTCTGAGTAATTTGTACTCTTCAAATACACTTCTGACATTACATATTTTCATGGCAGCGCTCCACCACTTTCTGACCTTTCATTGTTAAGCTCTGTTTCATCCAGCTAGACCTAAAGCCTCTATATATGATAATCATATAAGCTGCCATTTCTTGTTCCTCTCAGTCTCAGAACTGAACCTGAATCATTTCCTGTGCCCCTACTATTTAGTGCTTCTTCCACAGCTGACCTACCCCACCTCCTTCATACTGTTCTTCTGGCCAGTCTGAACACAGAGTTGGATCATATACCTCATACATTTTAATGTGCATGACTTTTCTTAATGAATAGATAATCCCATGTTTATGAAGTCAAGCATCCCTAATACTAAAGACTAAAAAGGGAACATGAATTTAAAAATGTACTGACCAATCTCAAATACAAAGTTTAAAAAGTTATTCACTGAAATGTTAGTAAATAGAATTCAAAAGTAAATTGAACACACTGAGAAAAAGTATCATTTCCTCCAGAAATAAAAGTCTGTTTAATATTAAGAAATCTATTAACATGATAAAAATATGTAAAAGTTCTGGAATAAATCAAAGGCAATATGATGCATAGCTGAGTCATGTAATACATGTCCATTTAGGTCAGGGACAACACAACAAATAATCTTATCATTATTTAACAGTGTTCTTCATGTGTTAGCCAAGAAGATACTTGGAAAGAAACACCATTAATATTAACAGATGATAATGACATTTACTAACAAACCCAAAGAACTGACTGATAAAGTATTAAAAATTTAATCAAGCCTTCTAAGATTTTAACACAAATCAGATACAACTTACCATAAGATTTGTAATAACAGCAGTAAGTGCCAACTTTGGATTAATTAACCTAACAAGAAACTTTAACATTAAACTTTACTGATAAATATAAATTAAGGTGTCAACAAGTGAAATGAAAATAACTAATGCATTTATATATTGGCCACCCCAATTAAAATCTGTGAAATTTTAAAAATTAGTTTTATATACCTTATTAAACCATAATTAACAAGGAAGTAACATATATTATAAAATACAAATGTTAACAAGGGGCTAGTTTCATCAAAATATATACATTTATCACAAATAAACAAAAATGTAGCTAGTGTGATCCTGGTACAGAAATGTACAGATAGATACTGAAACAGTTGTGAAAGCCTCCAAAGGGGCTAAATTATGTAGAAGTGTTTTATAGTATATAAGCATCAATTTATAGTACATAGCATTGCTTTATTAAAGCATACATTATAAATTTATGTAATAAAAATTTTAGAATATATATGCTTTTCTGTAATCTCATAGGAAGCTACTTTCTTGAAATTTAAGATAATCATCGCTGCCATTTCTTTATAGTTTTATAAACTATATAGTTATATAAACATGTATATCCTCCCTAAAAGCATTTTCTTTTCTTTTTATGCTGGACTCATTTATAAGTGGAATCATATCAGACCTATGTTTCTCTACTATTTGCACGTTTGTTCAATATAAATTTTGCAGTTGAGCCATGTGGATGCATTTATTTGTAATTCTTTTATTTTCATTGCTCTGTAGTATTCCATTGTTTGTTATCTTTAAAATATTGTTTTAGCCTGGTCCAAGCACAGCAGTGTTTACAATAAATTGATCACAGACCATTACTGATTTCTTTGTTTCTTCTTCACTCCCACTGCTTTACTTGACTAGCCTTAAAATACATACATGTATGTTTATGTTTATATAAAATACATATATATTTAAAACTTTACCAGTAGTAGAATGAATAATATATAATTATTATTAATTATAATTAATTATTAATATATTATTCATTCTACTATTGGTAAAATTTTAAGTTGCTTCTATTTTTTGCTACTATTACTGCTATCATTATTGATATTTTTGTATATATCTCAGATGCTTGTATAGCCTATTTTCTAGACTTTGCATATAAAAATGAAATTTCAGGGTCATTGTGTGAGTGTGTGTGTGTGTGTATGTATTAAACTTCACTTGGTAATGCCAGGATGTTTTTCATAGTGGCTGAGTCAATTTACACTCCCCAACAACAGGGTATTATAATTCCTGCTGTTCCACATAATTGCTAACATTTAGCATTGTCAGACTTATTACATTTCTGCAAATCTATTGAGTGTGAAATATTTCATTACAATTTTAATTTGCATTTCTCTGTGTTAATATGGTTGAGCATCTTTTCATATTTTTACTGTTCATTCATGTTTCCTTTACTCTAAATATCTGTTCATGACTTTTGTTCATTTTCCTATTAAATGATTAGGCTTAAAAATTTAGGAGTTTTCTATATATTCTGTATGCTATTCCATTTTGAGTTACTTTGGTTACAAATGCCAGTTTCCAGATTATGTCTTACCTTTTCACATATTTATAATGTATTTTAATCAAGAGAAGTGTTAGCTTTTAAAATTATCATGTTTCAATATTTTCTTTATGGTTTTCTTTAAGGTTTTTATTATTTGAATATTAAGAATCCCTACTCTAGAAGGTAAAAATATTCTATGTTTTAAATATTTTTCCGAAGTTATTTTATATTGTTTTCCATATGATCAATCAAATGTATAACTTATAGAAGAGTGAATCTCCCCCATAAATCTGCAAATTTGGCTGTGTCATAGCATATGTTTCTGGGATTTCTATTCTGTCCTAGTAGCCTAATTCCATATCCTTATGCTAATAATTTTACCAAAGTATTGGTTTATAATAAATCAGTAACTAGTTGGACATTCTATTTCCTAAGCAGGTAATTTCTTTTTCAGGATTATTGACAATTTTTGGCTTTTGTTCTTCAGCATAAATTTGAGAATCCGTTTGATAATATCCTTTAAAGCCATATTGACATTTTATTGAAAATGCAGTGAATCAAGAGATCAATATGAGACTAAATGACATTTTTAGGATACTAAGTATTTTTTTCCCATAAGCATTGCCTATGTCTCTATTAGGCTTATTTTTTTAAATTCTTTTACTGTAAATTTTTCAACAGAAAAGTCTTATATACCTTTTGTTAAATTAAGTCCTCTGTTGTTCTTTTTTTAGATTCATACCTTCTGTATGTCACTTTTGGGGTAAAATAACAAACATTCTTCTTGCTGCTGTAGGATAGAAGTACAGCTGATACTTATGTACTAAGCTTATTATCTAGAAATTTTTCTTCATATTCTGTTAATTTTTATTTTTGTCAATAAGAACAATTTTGATTTTGTCCTTTTTTATGTATTATTTTTCTTGACTAAATGCACTATTGAGGACTATTAATAAAATTTTGAATGGAGTTTTAATGAGGATGCTTTTATTATTTCATAATTGGTAAAAGTTTATAATGTTTTCATTATTATTATTATCCTGCAGAACACTTATATCAAGTTAAGAAAGTACCTTAAATTTCTGTATCAATCAGAGAAGCCTAAATATAATACAATAAATACCCCAAATCCCAATGTCTTAAGATAGCAAATTTTTGTACAGAACACAGTTCAAAGCTGTTTGGTGTAAGTGGCTCTTCTTCACACATCCATTCAATGATCTAGGATTCTTTTATTTTGTATGTTTATTTTTGAAAGAGAGAGAGAGAGAGAGTACATGAAAGTGGGGGAAGGGCCGACAGAGAGGGAGACAGAGGATCCAAGGAGCCCTCTGTGCTGACAGTAGAGAACCCAATGCGGGGCTCAAACACACAAACCTTGAAATCATGACCTAAGCCAAAGTCGGATGCTTAACCAACTGAGGCATCCAGGTGCCCCTAATGTATTTTATCTAGTGGTTCCTCCATTCCTTAGGTCTTGGGAACACTTTGCTGCAATCTCCATACAGTAATCCCCCCTTATCTGCAGGGGATATGTTCCAAGACCCCAGTGGATGCCTGAAACTACAGATAGTACCAAACCCTATAAATACTAGGTTTTTTCCTATACATATACCTATAAAAGAGTTTAATTTATAAATTAGGCACAGTAAGAGATTGACAATAACATAATAAAATAGAACAATTATAATAATATAATGTAATTAAGGCTATGTGAATGTGGTCTTTCTCTCAAAATAACTTATCGTACTGTATTCACTCTTCTTCTTGTGATGATGTGAAATGATAAAATGCCTACATGATGAGATGAGGTGAGGTGAATGGCATAGACTTTGTGACATAGCATTAGGCTACTATTGACTTTCTGACAATATATCAGAAGGAGGATAATTTGCTTCCAGACTGTAGTTGACTGAGGGTAACTGAAACCACAAAAAGCAAAACTGAGAATAAAGGCACACCCCACCCTTATCCTCAGTTTTGCTTTTTGTGGTGTCAGTTGTACTATTGTACTATTGTATTGGCTGAGAGACACAAAGCAAAAAGAGGGAGAATATAGAGATCACCTGGAAGGTTCTATAGCCAGTCATGGAAGTGGCATTCATGGCTTCCATTGGTCAGGAGGCCACAGTTTTTTGGCCCCTTATAGTCATAAGGGAGTTTCTCTTTAAGGAGATATCTCTCACTGTGCCTTAGTAACTACCTACAATGTAAATGTACACAACTTTTTAACAATACCATTTATAAAAATTCTACAGAAACATGCATACTCGTTGGCATTTTGTCCATTAGAGTGGTGGGACATACTGGAAAGAATAATATTTTTATTGTCCAGGAAACTTTGTACTTACTCTGTTTTTCAGGAATTCAGGGAATAATAGTTTCAGATTAAATAATATCTAAGTAAATAATATCTAATTCCTTCAATCACTTGTTAGGCAAGTATTTATTTTTTCCACAATGAGTTCTCCATCATAGATTTATAATAGGGTTTTCCAGATTGTAAGGTGAATCTAAGCTAACACTAAAAGCAATTACTGATAATAGTGTCTTTCACTATTGGGAAAATGTGAATATGTCTTTTATATAGCCTATTTTGACTTTAAACCCTTATGGAAATCAGACTTTATGAAATGATGTCACAGTGATTAACTATGCTTATTTTGAAGAATGGTTCTTCAGCATGCCTTTTGAAAGATCTATAGTTTTCATCCAGCATCACAGAAATAATATGATGAACTCTAAAAATAATTACATATTATTTTAACATCTTAATTAAATTAAAAGCCTCAAAGTTCCATGGACTGTCAATAAGCACTTATCTAATTAAACTGTTCACTATATGCTAAGCATTAATGTATTGGGAACAAAAGCATAATCATATGACATGATGGGATAACCTTTCTCAAAATATACTTGAATGTTTTATTAAAGGATTTCTCAGTCATGATTCTTCTGGTAGGAAGGAGGAAGAGCAATCATATTAGATAATTTGGTAAGAGTTTAATTAAAAAAAAAACTATTTACAAAGTGTGTACAGGGTTCAAATAAACCAAAAAAGGACAATGTAGGACCCCTGGGGCTAATAACATTGAGGATCTCACCATCCCTAAACCTGAAGGTACAAGGGAGGCAATTGTTATTGGAATATGGAGCAGGTAATAGCATGGAGATGTCACCTAAAGGAACTCTGGTCTTTGCAAAACCAACTCACAGTAACTTGCAAAGGGAGAGCCGGAGTAATCAATTTTGTGATAGAATTTTCAAAAATATATACCATCCAAAATTCAATTATCTGCAGTAAAACTTTAAACACATAAAAAATTGTCAAGATTCAGAGGACATCATAGGTTTCAACATTGTTATTGTTTTAAAGTTAATGTTCACATTTAAAATAAAATTGTATAGTTTAATTTGAGCACTGACCTCACTCTCTTCTCACCCTCTCATCTCCTGCTGGTGTGCTTTATTGGCCAAACCCTAGACAGCAAGTGAGCCTTTACTGGCCAAACCCTAGACAGCAAGTCAGTAGTGTTACTATTCTGAGGGATAAAGATAGATTTAGAAAGTCAGGCAGGAGATATTTAGCCCAGAAGAGCAGCTTTGACTAATAGTGATTCAACAAGCTTTGGAGTAGATATCTGGGTATGAGTCTTGGCTCTTCTACTACTTGGTTCCACTCATGACCTTGGGGAAATGGCCTAACTTCCCTATGCCTCATTTACTCTATTTGTAAGAGCAGGCAATGGTATGAATTATTTTATGACACTATATAAGGAGTAAATGAAGGAACACGTATAAAACTGAAGACATACCTATCTTATAGTAGACACTTAAGAAGGATTGGTTATTTTTATTATTTTATGATATCACTAATAAAACTCTCTGGTTTTCTTGTCTATCTTTTGCTATCTTTATGGTCTACCTGAAGTGAATCTAATAAATAGGTGGAATTTTTAATTATTTGTTCATTACCCATTAGTCTTCTATTTCTAATATTATTAAATTTACCATCAAACTAATACTTTTATATACAAACTAAAACTTGTTCTTAGCAAACTCTCAACAAAATCAATTCATGCCGGTTAATGAAAGAAAGATTTATTTATTTTTGCATTTGTTCAAAAAATGATTTGTTGGTTTAATTCAAAGAACAGACACTCTAAATATTTAATTTGTTAATTAATAAATCATATGTGGAAATTATTTAGGACCAAGAAAGCTTTTAATAACATTAGTTATATAGACCAACTCATAAAGCTAATTTTATTTATATCGTCCCACACATATGCCAATGTGTTCATTTATTTATTCCATAAATATATGTTAGGTATCTATTGTATGGGAAACACAAACCTAAGTGCTGATAATTAAAAGGTAAAATGATAAAAATGTGTCTGCAATCAGAAAATCATTTTCAAAACAAGCAAAAGATATTAGTATAACCATATTAAAATGTCATGGGAGTCCATTTGTACAAATGACAATTTTTTTTGCATCAGATGAAAAACTCTTCAGAAAAGAGATAACATAAGAGCTGAAAGAAGACTGATTTTTAGAATATTAAGTAACTCCTGTGTTAAAGAAAAATTAAATTTGGTACAAAAGATCCTTCTTGTTCATGTATCAGATTGAACAATATTCAGTTGCCATTTTGTAGATTAAAAATGATCATATATTAGCACTCTCATAAAACTTCAGGTTATACATAATATAGAGTAGTAGTCTAATGTGTTTTTCTCTTGTGAAGATATATTTGTTTCTTAACCTAAAAGTCAAATACATATGCATTGCAGAGTTTTTCTTTTTTAAATTTAGAAGGAAAAAACATTTATAACCAAAAAATTCAAGAGACTAGGAAGTGTTGTATATTAAATATAGGACTTGCCTATTAATAAAATGTCTAACTCTTATTGCCACTATGTTAATGACCTGGTGCAAAATCAGAAATTATTCTCTTTATTATTATACTGTGTGCTCCCCTGCAAGACAAAAAAAAAAAAAAAAAGCAAACATAAGCAGAAAGAAAACAGATTCCATCATATATGAGACAAATTTGAAATCTAGCTTAAAAATATAATGGACTAATGAATGTCACTATGATGCTAAATTTATATGAAGCTTAAAATATAGATATCAATTTAAGGATCGAAATATTCTGGAACTAATTCCACTCTGAAAGATTCATCCTACAGACATATTTGTGGACTTGCAAAATTATGTTTGTAGCATTATTGGTAATAGAAACAGATTGGAAACAACCCAAATGTCTTTCAGTGTAATACCTGAATACATTTTCTCACCCAATGGATTTTTTTAAGAGCTCGTGGATTCTATATTCCTTAACTACCTTGATGTTTGAAAATATCTGCTTTGTTCTTATCCTTGAATTACGTTGAGACTGGGTTAATATTACTTATTAATATCTCCTGTGATTTAGAACTTTGTGCATATTATTATTTTGCCTTTTAGTGTTGAATGTTCTGGATGGAAGTCTAAACCCAGGGTGGTTGTCTTCAGTTCTAATCAGAGGGGACTCTTTTCTTTCTACCTAGAAGTTAATGGATTTTCTTCTGTCTTGATAGTTACTAATTTAGTTAGAGTATTTATTAAAGTTGAGCATTATGAGTCTTATTTTCCTGAAACACTGTGTTATTTTTTTATAGGTAGATTGGGGTCTATCTTCTTTTGAAAAATTTTTAGCTAACAAAGTTCAATTATTCTAAAATGCTCTAAAATTCCCTGAGTGATCTGACCACTGCTTACCTTTTCAAAATAATTTCAAAATCATTTCATGTCACTCCATTCCCTCTGTTTTTAGTCAACCCCAAATGATCTTGTTTCTCTTCTTCATACAATCACGATGTTTGCAGGGAAGTTCATTTTCTGTGTTCCATATCCTGGCCTCCTCCTTGTTTTCCAGGTTAAGTGACACTTGCTCAGGGATATATTCACTCATTACCCAAAACTCCATATAGATTAAATTATGCTGCTAATTCTTTGTCATATAATCCTATAACATGTATTTTGGCATTTATAGCATGTATCTCAATTATAACTATCTAGTCGTATAAGATTATTTGTTTAATTTATTCTTCTAGAGACTCTAACATTAATGAAGACAGGAACCATATCTGTTTTATTCATGCAGAATCTCTAGCATCTTACTGTCTTACAAAGGGTGTTTGTTGAATGGATAGATACATGGATGGATGAATCCAAGAATTCATTGAATACATTTTATAAAATCTAAGTTTACAGATAGAATCTCATTTCAGAACTCTTATTGCCTACTTATACTTATTTTTACTTGATTGCTTAGGAATAGGTAACTTCCTTATATTTACCAGCATACTTTCTTATGTATTTTGACCCTTTCTTTTAGTCAAAATACCCTACCCCTGCAGTATGGACCAAATGCACTATAGAGCCAAGTCTGCTTCCATTCACTTCTGTCCAGGTTCTCACTCCATGCCTGTCTCCAGATCACACATATTCTGTTGGGCCCATTCCATTCCTGGGCAACTAAAGATCTGAATGCTAACACTAGTCTGCTTTGGTCAGCTCCTTAACTAGGATTAAGCTTCCCAAATTTCCCATCTTAAGGAATAATGCAGAAACTTGCAGGTAAAATTGTTATCATCTTATTCCAGGCTTTTCTTTCATTCAAAAAGGTCTATGACCTCTATTTTCCTTCAGTTTGGAATGTAAATTATTTTTTCTTCTACAGTTGCTGTCCTAATGAAAAAGAAGGGCTGACTATACAATAAGAAAGCCTAATACTTTAAATGCCTGGGTGATTACATCCATACAGTTGACTCACATCTATTGTATTTCTGGATCTTAGATGAAGGTAAACTCACAGCTGTCAGGCCGGGAGAAATCATGCCAGGTCATTTATATCTTTCTTCCATACTAAAAATAAGTTGTTTCCTGGGGTGCCTGGGTGGCTCAGTTGGTTAAGCATCCAACTTCAGCTCAGGTCATGATCTCGCAGTCAATGAATTTGAGCCCTGTGTTGGGCTCTGTGCTGATAGCTCAGAGCCTGGACCTACTTCAGATTCTGTGTCTCCCCTTCTTTGCCCCTCCCCCACTCATGCTCTGTCTCTCTCTGTCTCTCAAAAATGAATAAATGTTAAAACAAATATTAAAAATAAGTTGGTTTTTTGAAAAATTAGGACAACTTTGGTGAAAGTATCAGCTTTTGGAGTAATGTTTTGGTGACACTAATGAAGTAAAAGATGTTACATAAAATTAGGAAAAATATGTTTCTCAGAAGAATTCATATGCTAATATAACTTTCTCTACCAGTTGATCTATAAGCTATAAGTGTAGTAATTTAATAATAATTTCATTCATATTGTGTAGATGTTTCTCAAATTCAAGTATTTCATTATTTTTATATTTAAGTCAAAACAACAAATGATCCTTTATCTCCCCAATTACCTTCTAACTTGGTTTTCACGAAGATACCAAGACTCTGTGGCTTCTATCTGATTGGCATGTTGGCTGTTGTCTCACATATCTTACAAACTAAACAATGTGCACATCATATGTATAAAATGCTAATCCAGTTTAGCAAATGGCTTTCTAAAATTCCCCATGGTATTATGGCATAATTACAAGCATAGGCTCATAGTCCAAGATGTCTGGGTCTATATTCTCACTGCACATTTGCACACTTGAGCGAACAACAACTTCTATAGTTTCCTGGAAAATGGTGGTGACAATGATAGTGAACTGTGACGATGTGGTTTGCTGTGAAGATTACGTAAGCTTAAATGAGGATGCTGGTCACATATGAAGTCCACAATAGGGATTCCCATCACTTCCACTGATTATGATGACTTTCCTGAATTATCCTGGTCTACCTTAGGGAAAAAAAAATTAAAATAACCACTTTATTCATTTCATCACACTTTCTTTTTCACTTCTTCTTAAGGTATTCTTTAAAAAAAGGAAAGAAGAAATAACTCGAGAGCTTATTTTTAATGTTATCCTTTCTCCTCAAAAAAAATGCAGTAAGAAGGATTGGTGACAAAGGGGAAGACAAAGAGATATCATAGTTCCCTAAGTCCTAGACCCAGCACATCTTCAAGTATTTAATCAACATGATAAACTATCTTCTAGCATTAAGACAGGAGAATTTATAGCGATTTATAATAATGAAAATAAATTATAAATTTGATTTATAATCAAATTATCATATGGTCATTTTCATATGATATTAGAACCTCTTAATATTTAGAGTTTAATATATAAAATTTGAGATAAATGTGATATGTAAGGTTTCACTAATATATAAAATCTTATGAAAATAAGACCTTAATTTTGATTATGCCAAGTCCAAAATCTGAAATGATAGTTACATTAATCAAATCTAGGATAATTCTGAAGCCATAGGTAGAGATCAAATGAAGCTATGATTTTTTTTTTAATGTGAACACTGAGTTTTTTAAAAATATTGAAACCTATAGTGTTGACCTCCTTAATCTTGATAAGTTTTGCGATGTTTAAAGCATCACTGCGGATACTTGCATTTTAGAAAGCAGGTAGTTGGAATTTTCTGAAAAATCAATTATGAAAATGTATACTCCATCAAAATTTATCATCAGAGAGGACATATGTCATAGAAAATGGATGGAAAGAAAGCAAAGGGAAAGCTAGAGCTAGAGAAACTAAGAGAGCAAGCAAAGCTGGGACTGCATTCAAATTAAGGGCAAGAACACGAGGAAGCAATTCAACACGTTAGTGGATAGAGCTGCCAGTGTGCACCAATACCTCCGCCCGTTTTAGGTCAGAGTGTATCAGCCCGAGCGGTGCATCTCAGGTTTTATGGCCAGAATCATTTCTCCAGCAGAATTTGATGGCTCAAAGGCAGTGAGCAGGGACTAAAGCAGCAGGAAACTATGGCAACTTCCCAGCATAAGTTGAAATGTACTTTGTTACTCATCAATTGTTCTGCATAATGACCCTCCAAAGCAGCTCAACATCCAACCTAAGACGCTATAACCTAACACTGGTGTATTTTAGTGTTTAGTAAGATACAGTGGAACCACTCCAGAATTTGGAATCAAACAAATCTGCTTTAAATCCCTGCTACAATTTAAGAGCCATTTTTAAAAATCTGCCTATGTACATTTGAGAAAGTTACTTAACCTTTATTAAACTGATTATTCTTTAATTGTAAAATGGAAATAAGCATCATGTAGTTCATGTGAGAATTTAATTGAGATGAAGCCTCATAAAAAATGTACACTTCTCTCCAAAGTGGGCTCTGTGCTGACAGTAGAGAGCCTGTTGTGGGGCTTGAACTCATGAACCATGAGACCATGACCTGAGCCAAAGTTGGATGCTTGACCAACTGAGCCACGCAGACACCCCTAAAATATTATTTTCTGAAACCTATGTTATAGAAGATAGGGCTATCACAAAACCAAAAAGTTTACTGTCCATTTTGATTTGAATATTATCACAGGGACACCAAGATAGACTAGTTGGACTAGTTAGACTAGTCAGCTATTTCATGTTTCACAATTACAAATGACACTTTGCCTAATTCTGGCTAAAAAGATATTGAAGCGACTGTGGAGTGTGATCAGTTATATTTCTGGAGAAAATTTTAAAATGAGTCCACACTTGTGCCTTGCACGACATTGTGCCAATGATACTGTAAACTAAAACATTCTAGGGCTCTGGGTGGCTCAGTCAAGCATTAGACTCTTGATATTGGCTTAGGTCATAATCTCATGGTCATGAGATTGAGCCCCGTGTCAGGCTCTGTGTTGACAGTATAGAGCCTGCTTGGGATTCTCTCTTTCCCCCTCTCTGTCCCTCCCCTGCTTGCACTTTCCCTTTGTCAAAATAAATAAACACTAAAAAAAAGGAAAATACTCTATGTTTTTCTTCACATGGTGAAGTGAGGCTTCAAAGAAAGATGTTTAATAAAACTAATTTAAAACAGTTAGATACAATTGCTCCTGGTGCCATCAGGAAGTGCAGATTTCTTCAAAATATGTCTAACAAACCCTTTTAAAAGTAAATTGATCTCTTTTCAAGAGAGATAGAGTGTGAGCTGGGGAGGGGCAGAGAGAGAGGGAGACACAGTACCTGAAGCAGGCTCCAGGCTCCAAGCTGTCAGCACAGAGCCCTACATGGGGCTTGAACCCATGAACCTGAACCATGAGATCATGACCTGAGCTGAAGTCCCATGCTTAACCAACTGAGCCACTCAGGCACGCTGTTCTCTTTTAAGTTTTTAAAACTTATATTGTCACCTCAAGCTCCATCCTATATGTTCTTTCTCTAGAAATAAATACTGTTCTGAAGCTGATGTATATCATTTCAAAATGAGTTTTTGTATTTTTATTAAGTATAAAGGTATCTCTCAACAGTATCACTTATTGTTTAATAGATGGTACAAAAATGGTTAATGATATAGAAATTAATTTAAAACTTAGATTTTTACTGCCCAAAGTCTGTACAGTTTTACAAAAAGTTACTTCTGGATAACCAAATTTGCTATAAAGAGTTTTATCTTTTAAAAAAGTTCATATTTTAACAACTTATTCCCAATTTAAGATAAATGATTTATTTTTAAGTATTGTTCTTTCATCCACCAAACCTTTTTCAGTTTCTTTAGTAGGTAGTAAAGTGTGGTAGTATATCCTTTTCAACTACTTATCTGAGGTTTTTTTCTTTTTTAGTCATATATTTTATTTATTTGTCTTGATTTATTTCACTGACAAGTTGTATTGGCAAGAATTTCTGCAATATTACAAAATCAAATCAATCACTCCTAATGTCAATTGCTTCCATTAAGTGAACAACTCAGGAAACAACAGATATTGACGAGGATGTGGAGAAAGGGGAACACTTTTGTACTGTTTGTGGGAGTACACACTGGTGCAGCCACTCTGGAAAAAAGTATGGAGGTTCCTCAAAAAATTAAAAATAGAACTACCTATGACCCAGCAATTGTACTACTAGGAATTTATCCAAAGGATGCAAAAATGCTGATTAGAAGGGGCACATGCACCCCAATGTTTATAGCAGCACGATCAACAATAGCTAAATTATGGAAAGAGCCCAAATGTCCATCAACTGATGAATGGATAAAGAAGATGAGGTTTATATATACAGTGGGTTACTCAGTGATCAAAAAGAATGAATTCTTGTCATTTACAACAAAGTGGATGGAACTAGAGTGTATTATGCTGAGCAAAATCAGAGAAAGACAAATATATGATTTCACTCATATGTGGAATTTAAGAAACAAAACACATGAACATAGAGGAAGGGAAGGTAAAATAAGATAAAAACAGAGGCGGAGGCAAACCATAAGAGACTATTACATACGGAGAACAAACTGAGGTTTGCTGGGGGGAGATGGGGTGGGGATGAGCTAAATGGGTGACGGTCATTAAGGAGGGCACTTATTGGGATGAGCACTGGGTGTTACTGTGGAAGTGATGAATCACTGGGTTCTACTCCTGAAACCAATACTACACTGTATGTTAACTAACTTCAATTTAATAAATGAATTGAAAAACAATTATTTTAAGTACGATGTTGAAAGAGCTATTAAAATAGAAATACAGAGAATGGTTAAGGGGAGAGAGAGATTCACTTGTATGATAAGTTAAGGATGTTAAGCCTTACATTTTAGTTTACAAAAAGTTTTGCTTTTCATTTTATCCGTCACCAATGAAGTTTGAATATTATCAACTGGTTTTTGCAACTATCTAATCATTACAGTCAAATTGGTTATATGATTTTTCTTTTAATGTTGACACATATTAATGAGTTATCTATTGCTTACAAGTAAACCTAGTGATGTATCTTTTTTTTTTTTTGAGCTAATCCTGAATTCCTTTTGTCAATATGTTTATAGGAGTTTGCATTTATATCCTGAGTGATATTAGCCTATAATTTTCCTTTCCCAATTCAATGTCTGTCTTGTTTCAAAGTTCTATTATATCCAGTAAATGAATTTGTGACTCTTCCACTTTATCTATTATCTAGATTGCTTATCAAAGTTAAGGTTCATATCTTTCTTGATATAAGCCTGTCTATAAAAAGATTGTTTTTGGAATTTTGGCTAGGGGAAGTTTGAACTCAGGAGTGCCTTCACCCATTTTTTATTCTTCTTAAAAGGGGATTTTTGATTATTTTTTCCAAGGAAATTAATCTTTTAATCTAATCTTTTAAGTTTAGTGACACAAAGTTGCTTTTTGTATGCACTTGTAATCTTTAGTTTTATTTTCCATTTAGCTTTGTTTCCCTTAAAAAAAATTCTCTGCTTGTGACTTCTCTTTCTTCTGATTTATACTGAATATAATTTATTTATTTTATTGGTCTCTTAAATAACCAACTTCTGGTTTTGATAATTTTCATCTATTTGATGCTCTTATCTTTTGATAATTTTTGTTATGTTTTCTATCATTATCATTCTGTTTTGATGCTACTTTCTTTAGCTTCACCTAATATGCTTTTTGTACCTTCTTGACACTTTTTTAAAGAAATCCAAAATGCAAAGGAGAAAAGACTATATCAACTGACTTCATTATGAAACAAGAAGTAATATCCCACAGTTAGCAAATGCACAACAAAGCATTTTTTCCTTGTGTCATTGCCAATGCAGAGAAACTCATTTGGAGTTTTTTAGCTCATGAGGTTAAATGTAGTGTGCATTTTCTCATTTGGAGATTTGTGACGTGTGAGATTAAATGTACTGGGTAATTTATTAGCCAAGTTTTCATCATACTTTACAAACTTGATATATATATTTTTTAATCTGTTTTTTAGTGTTTTCACTAATGCAGAAAGTATAGGTCTGTATTTTTCCCATAGTGATGGTCTTCATTAGTTATTACAGTTATTCCATATACCCGTAAGTTTTAAAAGTTATTTGGAGTATGGGATTTAAAGTTAATATCAATAGGTACACTAATTGAATCATAGAATTAAACAGACATACCTACCAAATCACAACAGTGCTGGAGTACAGCAGGTGTCTTACCACACAGAGAGAACTGGCCCTAGAAGGAAAGAAGAGACCACTGCTCTCTGTGAGCCGGTGAGCTTCCAAAGCCTTTAGAAGGCTGACGTGGAGCCAGCCCTCCCAGTTTTTCTCCCACAATGTGCCATCCAGAAAAATCACTCCAGCTTCCCAGAGGAGGTGTATTGAGTAAATGAGTAGAAAAAGACCATGTGTTATACAAACTGGGATATCTTAAGCAAAGAAGGAAATACTTATTAGAACTGGGGAATAAGTCTTTCTTAATATCCCCCAGCTTTTAGTTCTCTTAACCTATTGGAAAAATCCTTGCTCCTAGATCACCCTGGTGTGTACTCAGGCCTGTTGGGAGAGGGGATCCGTGTTACATTATCCATGAGGTCACTGCTTCTTTGGAGCCCTTCCTGTTTCCACATTTGGCCTGCAAACTTCAGAAATGACTCATAATAGCACATTAAATCAAAGGCCATTAATGTTTATTTGTTTTTGAGAGAGAGACAGAGTGTGAGCAGGGGAGGGGCAGAGAGAGAGGGAGACACAGAATCCGAAGCAGGCTCCAGGCTCTGAGCTGTCAGCACAGAGGCTGACATGGGACTTGAACCCACAAATTGTGAGATCATGACCTAAGCTGAAGTCAGACACTTAATGGACCGAGCCACCTGGGCATCCCTCCAAGGCCGTTCTTTAGTCAAGAATGAAAAATGTTTCCTTATTCTATTTTTTATCCCAAATTATGCCCAACTATGTTCAAAATCTCTTTAATTAGATTAAATGACAATTAAAAATGTCTAATCACAAAATGCATAAAGATATTCATCTCTTCTTGAAGAGTTGCATTGTAGATATGACAACACTATTCACAAGATCTTATTTGAGACACTTTTTGTTCCTGTAGTAGGGTAAATAATGATCCCCAAAGATGAACACATCCAAATCTCTGGACCTATAAATATATTACTTATACGGCAAAAGGTACTTTGTAGATTTGATTAATAGTCTTGAGATGGGGAGATTATCCTGGACGATCCAGGTAGACTCAGTATAATCACAAGTGTCCACAGAAGAGGGAGGCAGGAGGTTCAAAGTAGAAGAGAGCCGTGATAATGAAAGCAAAGGTGGAATGTTGTGCTTTGAAGATGAAGGAAGAGTCTCTGAGCCAAGAAATATACTTTTGATTCAGTGTATTCAAACTACCTCCTGTGAGGTATGGGTTCAGGAACTTTATTTAGTCCTCATTGAAGTTGAGCTCTGTCTATTACTTTGAAGTATTAGTGGAAAAGTACTTTAAAGTGCTTAGTGGAAAAAAAAATTTAGTGTGTGCCCCACAAAGATGTCTATAATTGTCTCTTGTTAGGGAATTGTTTAAGCCTGAGATACAGGCTTTCTCTTTGTCTCACATTTGCTTAACTGCAAAATCACCTTCAGCAGATTTCTGATTGGAAGTTCCTACTGATGCTTCGGAAATTTGTCTTTATGGGTGCTGTGAGAACTAGTAAGCCTGCTGTGTGCTCCTGAGGTCATGGTCTTTAAGTCTGTGTTCATTTTTGAAGCTTTCTCAGGCATATTCCCTCAGGGAATGGACAACACCTACACCCAACACTAATTATTCCCTTGAATTTAAGGTCGGTCTTTCCAAAGTTTTCTTCCTGTACTTGAATGAAGGACAGAAGCTGGGGCCCCTAATTTTACACAGTCAGGCTAGGCTTTTCTTGGGGCTAACGAAATAAAAGGTAGAGTCTTACTGCTTTCTAGTAACTGGGAAAACAGCCCCTGGCCATTTAATTCCCATACTCATAGACCTCTCTAAAGGTTTTCTTTCTTTCTTTCCTTTCTTTTCTTCCTTCCTTCCTTCCTTCCTTCCTTCCTTCCTTCCTTCCTTCCTTCCTTCCTTCCTTCCTTTCTTGCTCTTTCTTTCTTTCTTTCTTTCTTTCTTTCTTTCTTTCTTTCTTTCAGGAAGCTCTACACCCAACACAAGGCTTGAATTCATGACCCTGAGATCAACAGTCACATATTCTACCAATTGAGCAAGCCAGGTGCCCCTAGACCCCTCTAAGGAACTCATTAAAATCCCCCCCACCATGTTTATCCTAAAGTTTCTCCCCTTCAGTCCACCCTCAGCATAAGTCAATACCTCCTAGAAAAGTTGTATTGCAGCTTAGGCTGCAATCTGAGGCACAGCCAGCCAGCTGGAAATCTTGTTCAGGGCTCTCACCCCTATGCTGCCTTTAGATTAGACAGATTGTGTATTCTTTAACTTTTGGTCTCAGGGAATGATATTTTGTACTTGTTTATGGGGATGGAGGTCTCCATGAAAAAAGTCATGGACCCATGGATGGAGTCAATATGAGCACAGTCACTCACCGAGATCAAATATCAGGTGGCCCTCTTAACCCTCACAACTACAAAATCCCACCTAGCCTCTGATAAGTATTGAAAAGCTGCTAAAATCAGTTTGCTGTTCATACAGGGAAGCCCAAAGCCTCTCCACATGCTATGTCTGTAAATTTCACTGCCTCTTTCATTCCTTGGTTGTCTCAGAAAATATACCAAATATTGGGGGCTTTGAATGAAAAATAAATACCACCTATATTATTCTTTCAATTTCTGAACCAAGAGAGAAAAAGAAAAAGCCCAATAATGTAGGGACTAAAATATCATCTTTGTTGCTGATTGAGTTTAGTTTGGGAGACAGAACTTCATATGAGATTGAAATGCACCTGATATTTGAGCCCAGAAATGGGCAATCACAATCCTCCAGTCACAGCAGGTTTGGCCTTATTCAGGAAGCTGTGCTCTGGGGAATAAGAGAAAGTGTGCTTTCTGCAGGCTAACAGCTCCCCAAGAGGAAAGGACAATGCCAAGCCAAGCATGCACAGATTACTCTTCCTAAATTCACTGCCTATTTTGTCACTTCCCCCCTCCTTTGCCCCCCAGGCCCCGGAGACAGAGTGAGTCGAAGGAGTGTGAAGCTAATATAAATTTCCACTGTAAAAACATATCAAAGTTGGAGAAGCTTTCATCCCAACAATTACTTAAAATATAAAGACAAGACAGTATTATCCGAAAATACACTTTGTACTAAACAGTAGAAAACATTCAGTTTTGTGGCCCATATCTGCCACTATGCTATTCATCTTTGAAGAATCTGGTAATTATTATTGGTTAATCATTCTGAGACAAGGTAGAAATAAATACTTTTTGGTTATGATAATAGTGTTTCTAAAGTGGGGCCCCATACCAGCTGCTTTTATTCCATTATGTATCAAGAATGGAGCCAGCCGTAAACTTGATACCATAAGAGCTTTCTGAAGGACTAATGCATGAAAATCAGCAAGTCTCTGGCTAAGTTTTACTCCCCTGGGGAACCACTGCTTTGCAACAATTGGGTTTTGACATAAAAAAGACTGGTGTCTTAACCCAGCTTCATCAATTATTTGCTATGTGATATTTGACAAGTTATATAATCTGTTATATAATCTGTTTTATAGCAAGTTATATAATCTGTTGTGCCTTAGTTTCCCAAATACAAAAAGGGGGCAATATATACTTCATAGAGTCACGGTAAGGGTACCATGTTATAATACATTCAGCATCTAAACCTAACACAGTCCTCATAAGTAACATTCATTTCATTTCTTTGCCATTATTAATTAAACTTTTGGTAAGTGTAAGCACATAGCTGCACACACCTGCTGTAGACTGCTCATAATCTGAGTTTATCCTCTATGCTACAGAGTGATTAGTTCACAGTGTCCTAATGACCATGTGAAAAAAATGATAGAGTGAAGAGATGTCTGTGGTTTTATAACCTATACTGCACAACCTATGAATATCTTTAAATGTCTATTCTACTAACCTCCAACATCCCTATCTCACTAATTCCCCAATGGACTGGATCTTCTTCTAGAAGGCAGTTGTTTTGTATAGTATGCCTCAACCAACCTGCAAGTGAAAATCACCGAAAGGTAACAAAAGTAACAAGAGCATTATAGTTGCTACTGATGTGAAAATCTGCTTTAGGGCCTCAGACACATATTTCAAAGAATCAACAGCAGTTTATATTCAAGAAGGTGCTTAGACTGGTTTTCTAGTTAAAACAAATGTGAATATCTCAAGCTAGTGTAAAGATTGTGAAGATGATCATTATAGAGATGCTCTATATTTAGTAACTTCAAAGGAAAATATACTGTGATATCTGTGACTTTAACCTGTATTCCTCTATCATTACCACCTGGTCATGTCTCTACTCTTTTTACCCCCATTTGTGTAGTTACATGTAAATTTTTTTTTAAGTAGCTTATATCCTATTTGTACCTTTTCACTCATTTCCCATCTAATTCTCTGTTCCTACACCCAGTGGCTTGTCTTTCTTTACTTCATATTAAGTTTTGCAGCCAGCCCTGTATTTTAACTTCACATAACCGCTATACCTTTGGTTGTCTCCAAGGATCCAAGATTTTATCTTGCAACTTGTCTCCAGGTTTACGGTAGTAAAGAGCAGGACTTTGGCTTCAGGCACAATCAGGGCTTGAGCCCGAGCTGTGCTTTCAACCTGTGGAGTTTTCAATTTCCTCACCCTTAAATAGGGATCACAACTCTCACAAGGATTGTTGTAAAGTTTAACAAGGTAATAAATGTAAAGTTCTTATACTGTCTCTGGCACATGGCCAGTACTCAGTAAATGTTAGCAATGTTAGCCTGTTTTAAGTTGTGTGTGTGTGTGTGTGTGTGTGTATACACACATATGCATATATATATATATATATATATATATATATATATATATTAAATTGTGTATCTATGTACAAAGTTTAACTTAATTATAGTGGACTATATTTTATCAACATCAAAATAGTTTAGATATAAAATATCAAAATATCATTTAGGAGAGAGAGTATATCATGATGATCAGGTAGAGACTTTAGTTCCAGGGCTGAATCCCTAATCTACTCTTTTTTTTAATGTATTGAAGTATAACTGAAATATAATATCCAATTAGTTCAGGTATGCATCATAGTGAATCAATAGTTTTATACATTACAAAATGATCTCCATGTTAAGTCTGGTTACCATCTGTCACCATGAAAAATTCTTACAATATTATTGACTATATTCTCCATGCCATACATTGTATTCCCATGGATTATTTACTTTGTGACTGGAAGTTTGTACCTCTTAATCCCTTTCACCTATTATGCCTGCACACCAGTTCGGCCCCACTGTGGTAATGACCACTTTGCTTCCTGTAGCTCTGAGTCTGCCTCTGTTTTGTTTTGTTTGGTCATTTGTTCAGTTGTTTGTTTTTTTTTTTTTTATTCTATAGGAAGTGAAATTATATCACATTTGTTTTTCCCTGTCTAACTTATTTCACTTAGCATTATACTATATTCATCCATGTTGCTGCAAATGGCAGGATTTCCTTCTTTTTATGGCTGAATAATACTCCCTCGTGTGTGTGTGTGTGTGTGTGTGTGTGTGTGTGTGTGTAAATAACATCATCTTTATCTATTCATCTATCAATGGGCACTTGGGTTGCTTCTATATCCTCATTATTATAAATAATGCTGTACCTGTAGGAGTGCATAAATCTCTTTGAATTGAGTGCTTTGTTTTCTTCAGAATTCCAGACCTAGAATTGCTGGATCCTATGGTAGTTCTACTTTCAATTTTTTGAGGAACTCTACCTTGTTTTTCACATTGACTGCACCAATCTACATTTCCACCAACAGTTCACAAGGGTTCCCTTTCTCCACATACTTGCAACCCTTGTTATTTTTTATAGATTTCATAATAGCCAACATAACAAAGGAGGCAAGAATTTACCATGGGGAAAGAAAGTCTCTTCAATAAATGGTTTTGAGAAAACTGGACAGCTACATGTGAAAGAATGAAACTAGACCACTATCTTATAGCATATACAAAAATGAATTCAAAATGGATGAAAGCTTGAATGTGAGACCTGAAACCATAAAATCCCTAGAAGAAAACATGGGCAGTAAACTTTTTGGCACCAGTTCTCATAATGTTTTTTTTTGATGAGCCAACTCAGGCAAAGGCAACAAAAGCTAAAACAAACGAATGGAATTACATCAAACTGAAAAGCTTTTGCACAGTGAAGAAAACCATTGACAAAATGAAAAGGCAACCTAATGAATGGCAGAAGATTTTTACAAATTATACATCCAATAAAGGGTTAATATCCAAAATATATTAAAAACTTATACAACTTAACTCTGAAAAAAAAAAAACTTGACTTAAAAATGAGCCAAAGACTTGAATAAACATTTTCCCAATCTACTCTCTAGCTGAGAGACCCAAGTTAGTTACACAAGTTAGTTACCCTCTATATTTATCAGTTGCCTGATCTGTAAAAAAGAGAATTGATAGTCAAAAATTCATTGGTTTGTTGTGAGAATTCAACTTAGAAAAGTACCTAGCACATAAGCATTTAATAAGCATTTCAGGGACACCTAGGTGGTTCAGTTGGTTAAGCGTCTGACTCTGGATCTCATCTCACGTCTTGATCTCAGGGTCATGAGCTTTAGCCCTACATTGGGCTCCACTGTGGGCATGGAGCCTACTTAAAAAAAATAATTCCTTTCATGGAAAGAATGATGTAAATATTTGTTATCATTATAAAATTGAAGACAATCTCTATATTTTCTAATATAGAATAGCATAAAATATTCAGCATCACTCATCATCAGGGAAATGCAAAGCAAAACAACAATGAGATATCACCTCACACCTGTCAGAATGATTAACACACACACACACACACACGAAACAACAAGTGTTGGTGAGGATGTGGAGGAAAAGGAACTCTCTTGCATTGTTGATGGGAATGCAAAATTGGTACAGCCATTGAGGAAAACAGTATGGAAGTTCCTCAAAAAATTAAAAATAGAACTACATAGGATCCAGGAATTGCACTACTGGGTATTTACTCAAAAAATACCAAAAGACTAATTCAAAGGAATACATACACCCCTATGTTTGTTGCAGCATTATTTAAAATAACCAAATGATGGAAGCAGCCCAAGTGCCCATTGATAGATGAATGGATCAAGAAGTGGTGCATATATATGCAATGGAATATTACTCAGCCATAAAACAAGAGAAAATCTTGCCATTGGAAACAGTAACATGGATAGAGTTAGAAAGTATAGTACGGAGTGAAATAAGTCAGTCAGGAAAGACAAAATCCATATGATTTCACTCATATATGGAATTTAAGAAGCAAAACAATTGAGCAAAGGGAAAAGAGAGAGAGACAAACCAAGGAAAAGACTTTCAACTATAGTTGCTAACAAACTGCTAACAAACTGATAGTCTGCTAACAAACTGATGGTTAGCAGAGGGGAGGTGGGTGGAGGGAATGGGTGAGATAGGTGACAGAGATTAAAGAGTACACTTATCATGATGAAATAAAATAATAAAATAAAATAGATCAGCTAAAACATTAAAACTTTTAAAAATAATAATAATACTTGTAATATGTGCAATGTATGCTTTAAATTGTTTTTTCTTCTTAAGAGAATGTTGTATAAAGGGATAAAATGTTCTAAGATTTATTTTATACTCCTGCAAAACATGTTCTCTATTTAAAGATGAAATAGCAATTCCATTTCATAATGTCCTCTACTTAATATTCACTTTATGTATATTGGGGCACCTGGGTGGCTCAGTCAGTTAAGCGTCCTATTTTGGCTCAGGTCATGATCTCATGGTTCCTGGGTTCGAGCCATGCTTGGGCTCTGTGCTGACAACCCAGAGCCTGGAACCTGCTTTGGATTCTTTGTCTTCCTTTCTGTCTCTGCCCCTCTCCCACTCGCGCTCTGTCTCTCTCCCTCTCAAAGATAAATAAACATTAACCAAAAAAAAAATGTTTTTAATTCACTTTATGTGTATAAAGATGCAAAAGGTGCTTTCATGTTATATCACTGCTGTTTAGTATTTTAATTTTTTATCTGTTTATTTTTAACATGTATTCATTTTTGAGAGACAGAGAGAGAAAGAGTGTGAGTGGGGAGGGGCAGAGAGAGAGGGAGACACAGAATCTGAAGCAGGCTCCAGGCTCTGAACTGTCAGCACAGAGCCCAACACGGGGCTCCTTCACGACCTGAGCTGAAGTAGAATGCTTAACTGACTGAGCCCCCCGGGCGCCCTGACTGGTGTTTAATACTTTAAATTCAGGGTCAGATAAAAGCTTTACATAGATGAGGGAAAACAACATGATTACTAACCTGTTAATAACTCTAATCATACTATCAACATATACACATGCGCACACACACACATTATGTTCTCTCATTTTGTTTGTAATTGAACTGAGAGAGATTAAGGAGTAAAATGTACAGCAATATTGTCCAATAGAAATAAAATGAGCCACAAATATAAATTACATATTTTTACATTTTCTAGGAGATACATTAAGTAAGCAAAAAAAGTCTTGTGAAACTTATTTTCATATTCTGTTATAACACAATGCAAAATATTCTTTCAACATTGAATTAAACGTAATAAATAAATTAAATAATTTAATAGTAATCAACATACCAATTAATTTTAAATTTACATTTAAAATACTCTAATTTTTGTAATTTCTTAAATCAAGTGAATATTAAATACAACTGAGGTATTTTGTGTTGTTTTATACTAAGTCTTCAAAACCCAGTGTGTATTTTATACTAAGAGCCCCTTGCCATTTGAATTAGCCCACATGCTAGGGCTCAGGAGCCACTGGTAGCTAGTAGCTGCTAAATTGGACAGCACAGGTTAGAGAAAAAACATTTCTCTGAAGAGAGACATGGATGTAAAGTACTTCAAATAATCATAGCCTCTTCTGCTTCAATCCCTACTTCTGTGGTTCAGAAAAAAATTCCACTGGGGTTTTCTTTTTTCTTTTTTTTTTTTCAATGTTTATTTATTTTTGGGACAGAGAGAGACAGAGCATGAACGGGGGAGGGGCAGAGAGAGAGGGAGACACAGAATCGGAAACAGGCTCCAGGCTCTGAGCCATCAGCCCAGAGCCTGACGCGGGGCTCGAACTCACGGACCGCGAGATCGTGACCTGGCTGAAGTCGGACGCTTAACCGACTGCGCCACCCAGGCGCCCCCCACTCGGGTTTTCAAGTTGCTCTCCCAACTCTCATTCTATTCTATGGAAACAAAACAAAACAAACAAACCAAAAAAAAAAAAAAAAGAAAAAAGAAAAAAACCAAAATCTTTCTAGTTCTGAAACTGGAAGAAAAAATATATATCTGAGAGTGGCCAAATCCAATATATTTAAACAGAGTCCGATACCGAACAGAATTGTATAAAACATACACAAGACTTATCAGACAATTTTCAGAAATTCTTGAAGGTAGACAAAGACAAATTTTCAAAAATATAATAATTTACACTAATGCATTCCCCACAGAATCCCAGACAGTGTTTTATGATATAATTGAGGCCCATATATCCATTGGCCCTTTCAGTGTCACTGACAGTATTTCATAGACTCTAATAACCTCCAACTCTAGTATTAAATGCTCACATTATTGGCAAACCTACAATGCAACTTGAAGACTAGGGATCGACCGCAACTGGCTCCACTGCCAGCAGTGCAAAGAAAACATTGCTTTTAATGTGGTTCATTTCTGAGTATGGAACTGAGGGAAACTTAGGGTTCTTCATCTTAAAAAGTTTGTTTACCTTTCCAAGAAACCAAATCTGCTTGTTAACCACTTCTCTTGTCTCTTAAGATATCCCTTCCATCATATTTTATTTTCTTTCATACCAAGGCTTCTTCCTGGACTCTTTCCTAATTAGCTGATCTTGAGAGAATAGACACTTCAAAACCCCATTGAACTCTGACCTTCAAACAAGAACAGAGATAGATCTATGAAACTTCTAGACCATTCTTCTAGAGCTCACATTTCATCTGCAAAGCAAAATGCACCGTGGTCTTTAGGCCTATACCCTGGGCATTAGGCAGAAATGTAATTATCTCTTCCACATCTACATAACCTTGGGAAAACTCAGCTACCTTCTTAAAATCATGTATTTAAATGTCCATGACTCAACAAATACATATTTGTAGTCTAGATCTTTCTTTTAAACTCTACAACCCATAGCCTGTTGACTCTCTGGACTTATTTCTCTCAGGCACCTCATTAGTAGGGTGACCAATCATCCCAGTTTTCCAGACACTGTCCCAATTTTATACCAAAATTTCTATATCCTAGGAAACCTCTTAGCTTAGTTTTCTGGAACAGTTGGTAACCTGGAGGTGTCCGACCTTGATTATATGATCTTCGACCCACTTCCTGAGTATTTAGAAGTCACGAAATCCACATAGTCATACATATTGTGAAAGCAACCCTAGATTCCTTTCTCTTCCTTGATTTATTCTTTCATTTATTCAGGTCATATTTATGGACTATCAACTAGGGATTTATCAATTAGAAACCTGACAAAAAAATATGTGCATTTATAGAGTTCACATTTAATCGTGGAAATATGGAAAACAAATAGAAAAATAATATATAAGTTCTTCTAGTAAAGTAAGAACCAAATAGGGATGTCTGGGTGGCTCAGTTGGTTGAGTGTCCAACTCTTGATTTCTGCTCAGGTTGCGATCCCACGGTCATGGAATCGAGCCTCCATGCTCAGTGTGGAGTCTGCTTAAAATTTTCTCTCTTATTCCCTCTGCCTCTCTCCCCAGCTCATGTTCACTCTTTCTCTAAAATAATAAAAATAATTTAAAAAGATCAAAATAAAGCAGAGCAGAGGGGGATAGGAAGTACAATGTGTAGGTATGTAAACTTCCTATAGTACCTGCATTACCAAGGCATCCTCCCCTTTCCACTAAATTTCTCTGATTCATAGGGAGCTCATTTCCATCACTAGATTCAAGGGGACACTTATTTGTATAGGTCAGTCATGATAATCTCAAACCCCTTTCCAATTTCAGTGAATTCCAAGCTAGATCCAATTAACTCATAACATTCCCCTGGCAAATCCAGAGTTTAACACATGGCCTAATCAATCCAAAGGTTTGCATTCCAATACTGTATGAAAAGTATTCTTTTTTTATTAGACTTCAACACAGAAACAAATTTTCCAGCTGCCGTGGGCAGCCAGATCTTTTCTGTTGAGGAAAGAAACCAACTCGCAAAGTTTAGAAAACAGTTAAGGAACAGAGCCAGAGATTAATTCATATCAGAAATAGAGGAGACTATGTTTTGTAACATTTAGTTAAGTGACATAAAATATGACTTTATTGTCAAAGCCAGTTAGTTGTCTTTGGGATTTCTATCACTCGTTACATAAATGGTACAGCTTCTCTACCCTCAATAAGTATTGATGTAGTTTTTCTTCGACCTGGAATGTATTTTATTTATTCTTTATCTGGGAGACTACCAAAGCTGCACATGTGAAACTTTTTCCCCAAACCACCTCAGCCTAAGTTAGCTGCTTTTCTCCTCTCTTTCTGTGGTACCACAATAGAGAACTAATCACACACTGCAATTGTATATTTATGTCAATTTTATTACATCTAAATTGGAGGAGAGTGATTATATTATGATTAAGAAGCCTTCTATCTTTAATATATTCTGATTCAGTTATATGATCATATTTTAAACGCTAAGAATTGATAGATAATACCTCCACCATAGTCCTAGACTATAAATTTTAGCTATGTTATTGTACACCAAGGAAAGATAAAATTTAATCTTGCCTCACAGTTGCCACTTATCTATTTTGACAGGCAAATATAAAACCTAATTTTTTCTACTGAATGTGACAGGTTTCTGTTTACTGTGAACACAGATTCGAAATTATTTTCTTATGATACAGATTTGAAAGGTCAGTTATGACATATTTCTTTTTAGGGAAACACATAGGTAATTTTCAAATTTTTAAGTTATTTTAAATATGAAAGTTTTCTTCCCCCAAATGGTAAAGTTTTAAGTCCACTTAAAAATTTTCCCTGTAATTATCCCTTTTTCAAGTACTAATGTTTCTTCCAAGTCACATATATTCATAAGCAAAATTGATTGCACATTATAATTTTTATAACTGTAAAAGATACATCAAAAATAAGTTTTTCCCCTTTTTATGTGATTTTGACACATCTAGACTCCTATCTGAACCAATATTTGTTTGTTTGTTTGTTTGTTTGTTTGTTTCCCCAGAAAGAATCCCTCTCTAAAACTCTGCTGTGTTATTAAGTTCACACTGAAAGTTGCTTAGGAATTGACCTGAAAGTGAGAAAAACATGCAAATAAATTTCTTCCTGTAAGAAACAGTTTCTATAGTCTCATATTAATGCAAATAAAAATAAGGGGAAGAGGACAGATAATTTGTGAAGAAAGCAAGAAAATAATTATCCAGATTGGACAGAAGGAAGATACAGTAAAGTTTTCATACCATTCTAAAGTAAATTTAGCCAGAACTTCAAGATCTGTTTCTCTCCCTACAGAAATGTGGAAAGGGTGTAATTTCTTTGTTGCTTGTGACTTGTTCCACTTACCTCAAGACAGCAGCCCTTCAACAACAGCTCACCTTCTGCATCTAGGAAGACAAATGAATGGGAACTTCCACAGGTAGCGGAGAGACTAGAATCCCCCAGAGAATGTTGGGAACATCTTGCTTATGCCTGATAAGTGGCTATCCAGTGAATTAAAAGCACTTAACCCATTGAAATGATTTAGGTAACTGTGAAGGTAGATACCATTTGCAATTATATTTCATATTTATGTGCATTTCTCAATTTTTATTCTAAACTATGACTGGTAGTAATAATGAGAAAGTAAACTCAGATGCATGGAATGTTTCATAGATCTAGGAAAATAGCTTTAAATTTAATTCATAAATCTATATATTTTATTACACAGTAAATATATTTAAACTTATTAAAGAAATTTCAGTGTGCTGTAGTTAATAAGCAGATAGGACAGAAAATGACTTTTTTTTTTTTTTTGAGAAAGAGCCAATGCAATGGCTAGTCTTTATTGGAAAGAAGAACCTTTACAGCACATTTTAAGCAACTCAGTGCAAAGGCTCAGTGGGCCAACTGATGGGGCACCAGCTTGTGAACGGTTCCGCAGCTAGGGCATGGCCAGGTCTTGCCTTTGTACACCCAGAACCCAATGAGAGCACGATTGTCCTCTCCACAGATGTAGCTCACTATTCGCTCTTTGGTGGCAGATGGGACTCAGTTAGGGTCTTCTTTAGTGTCTGAAGCTGCCTTTGGGGCTATCATACTGTATGGATCCAGTCCCTTCCGTGCACCATCATGACCTCCCTCTCCAGCCCATCCACCTGCTCTTCTTCAGTAGGAGCACCACTTTCAGATGCCCTGGAGCACACCCCGGAGACTTCATTGGGACCACCAGCCCTGAGGGGCTGCTCCAAACAGCACTTCAACTCCGCGAAGTAACCTGGAAGCCATAACACCGCTACAACCAGCAGCATTTCCAGAACCGGCTCTAGAACAGAAAATGTTTTAACTAAATCTCAGTCTCTCACTCCAGTCTTCCTAATCCCGGTTGTAAATACTGAATCAATTCTTTTCAGCGTTCTGTTTTTATTTCTTTTCCTGTTTTCTAACAGCTTAAGGCTCTACTTTTTGATTTATTATCAATTTCAAAAAATATCGAATTACTCCCCCATAAAACTTCAAAGTGGGAGATTAGCTTACTTAAATCTAAGCCACTTCCTTCCACACTAAAATTGTTCCATGGTTATACCAGTGATATACTGGTAACATTTAAACAATGGATTCGCTGAGGTGAAGAGACACCAATTTGTAGCATTTGCTAACTCCCATGGCTAATTTCAAACTACTGGAGAACTAACTTGAAAAATTCCTGAAAATCTAAAAATTAGTTCTAGCAATTCAGGACAGAACAACTGTACTACATTACCAGACAGAATCTATTTACACTAGTGTTTCTTTTTAACACTAAATAATACATTTCTATTTATGGATGAAGGTTCTTCATACTGTAACTTGACTTTGCCCTTTCTTCCTGCCTTCTATCGTGAACCTTATTCAGTGATCACTTTTATATAAAGACAATGTGTGTGCTTCAATAGGAAATTACAATGAAGTCTTCTACATTTCCTCTTGATTCTTAAAGTTGAAAACTCATGAAAAATAGTATACAAGTAAAACATATAGACATTATTTATTAAAGCCAGATGTTGTGTTAGTATCCCAGTGTCATGACACTGGAATATTAAAAGGAGTATACTTTTAGCATCAAGATCACTGACACTCTCATTTGTAGCATTCCATTGATATATTATAATGATGAAACAAAACCCTTATTTACTCCAAGTGTAGAACATGGTTTTATTAACTAGAACTTTTGCATTTTGGTTTTGCATAGGATTTGATTTTTCCTGGAGTTTCTAATTATTTTATGTATATGCTGTGTGACTGTGGGTAAAAGTTTAGGATGTGTTTATCATATTCTTATATGTATCTGCCTTTATAATCAGAATATTTCATAACATCTCTTTTTATACCAAAAGCCTCCCTCTCAGATCACTCTTTCCTCCTGTTCCCATTCCCTGGCTCTCTCTCTTTTCTATCATCTCTGTTACCACCACATCCCTGGTTAAATCCAACTCTCCATCAAGACTATGCTACAACTGAGCATCTAATAGTGGCTAGGGAAAACTCACAACTATGCTGACTGTCACCCTCCAAAGTCATGACCATTAATTTTAAATGAGCTTTGCGAAATCAACAGGTCTATTGTATTGCCCTCAGTCCCCCCTTTCCCACTAGCCACATCATTTTATTGTATCTTCTTCTGTCTTCTCAAACATTCATCCCTCTTTGACCATCCTGACATCTGAGGTGATCTTCCTTTTAATTTTACTAAGAAAATAGGAAGTAACAAATATTCACCACTAAATCCACCAAGCAATGTCTACCTGTACCCACATATGCAGTCTGCCATTCTGTCAAAATTAGGCCTGCCCTTATTCAAAGTACTTGAAGTACTCTTGAAGTACTCTCCTGCTCTCCTGAATCATCTAATTCATTTCTATTGAATGATTCCCATAATAATACAAGCATGTTACAAATATCTCATCTTAAATTATATAATTAAAAGGATGTTGTATAGGATCAAAGAAAACCAGAGGAAGAGAATACAGAGCAATTTGTGAAAACAGTTATTTATGTGCTAATTTGATACAGAACAGAGATAGTATTTTGGATGAGTGTTGAAAGGATGGACTAGCATAGTATGGTCCTGGAAGTATTAGTTTTCATTTTGGAGGAAAATAAATTTGATTCTGTACTTCACAGTGATCACAAAAGTTAGTTACCAATAGGTTAATACTTCAATATGGAATGTACATTTTTAAAACTTTAGCCAAAAATAAATGAGAATATTATTCTTACCTTTAAATAGAAAAGGTTTCTTTCAATAAGCTGAAATTAGCATCAAACTACTAAAGGAAGTTTATGAATTTTACTACAATGATGTAACAACCCAATTTTTATTTTCAAAAATGGATAACTGGCTTGTTTGGAAACAAGCCACCTACAGAAAACAACTAAGAAAACTGGAAAAATACTTAAAATATTAATCTGAACGTGTAAGGAAGCTACAATGTCTGTGAAGACTTGAGGGGCAAAATCCAAGAGAGAAGTAAAATCCATAGAAGTGAGCATATATTAGGTACTGCTTTTACTCCGCAAGGAATTTATGATCGTCAAGATGTGGCTGAGAAAGTTTGAAATTGAGCAAAAGTACTATCAAGCTTTCAGCAATTTGTGGGAGCAATAGGACAAAAATCAAAGATCAGAGCCCAATAATAAGGAGAGTTTCTGGTAAACCGAACAGTCTAGGTTTAGAAAAAGGCTATGTGATCAAAATAAGAATAAGAATTAGACCAGTTCTCAGAGAACTAAACTCCAACTAAAGCTCAGTCCATGATGGGATTAAAGTAATCTGGCATTGCCCTAACTGCTGCTGTAAAGTGCATTTCTCTCCTGGAAGATTATATAATCTGGTACTTCAGTATTTTCCTAAAAGTTTTCACAATATCTGGCATCAAACAAAAATCACTAGGCATCCAAAGGGATGAAAATGGACCAAATATTAGGAAAACAAATATTGATAATAGCAGGATAGAAACCGAAGATCAACCCCAACACTACAGAATCCTAACAGGAAATGAGGTGCAATGAAAACACCATGCCCCTCTCCTGTACATAGTATGAAAATCCTAAATTAAAAAAAAAAGGCAAATAAATTACCAGTATATACAAAATACAATATATGCTAAACAAATAGCATTTCATTTAAATATTTAAGGACCCCTATTATTTAAAGATCAATTCAATGTAATTCAACATAGTAAAAGAATAATATAGAAACATGATTTCAGCAGATGCAGGAAAGCCGTTTGATAATAGACTAGGAAATATCCGATGAAGTGTCTGAAAACAAAACAAAGTAAGCAACCCTAACCAACCAAACCAAAAAACAGAATCACCTAACATCATGGTAGATGGTGAAATAGTAAAATACTGAGCAACTTGCCCCTGAAATGAAGAATGAGATAAGGGGGATCTTCACCACCACTTCTATCCAGCATTGTTCTGAAGAGAACTTGAGCATAGTAGACAAGATGGGGAAAGGTATAAGGATTATAAAGAAAGAAAAAATAAATAAAATTATTCATAGGATCATAATTTTGTACATAGAAATCTAAAAGAATGTATAGAATATGTTTTAATATGTTTAATATGTTATAGAATGTTATAGAATATGTTTTGAGAGAGACAGAGAGAACATAAGTGGGGGAGGGCCAGAGAGAGGGGGAGAGAATCCCAAGCAGGGTCCACAGTCAGCACAGAGCTGGATGTAGGACTCAGTCTCATAACCCTGGGATCGTGACCTGAGCCAAAATCAAGATTAAGATTCTCAACCAACTGAGCCACCCAGGAACCCCAAGAATATATAGAATCTTACTACAAGTGTAGATTTAAGAAAGTCATTTTGTATATGTTTAATATGAAAAATAAAATACCTTTCAATATATTAGTAATTAAAATTAGAAAATGATTTTTAAAAAAGATATTACTTGCCATAGTCTCAAGTAACATAAAATTCTTAGAATTAAATATACAAAAGATACAGTACCCCTGCAGAAAAAAAAAATGATATAAAATATTACTGAGAGAAATTAATGCTGAGGTATATACCATAGTTATAAATCAAAGTCGCAGAATTGTAAAATTGCCAAATTATTCCAAATTGACCTATAGTTTAAAGGAATATCAATCAAAATTCCAACAGTTTGGTGTATATGTGTCTGTATATGCAAATTTGCAAGCTTAACCTAAAGATTAAGAATAGCAAGACAATCTTGAAAAAAAAAAAGTTCAGAGGACATAGGTAGTATTGTATAGATACAATGACAGGGAAATATTTCAACTGCATATAATAGAGAGTCCAGAAAGAGACTTAACATGTGTTTCAGCACTCAATTTATGACAGAAGTGGTACTACAGCACAATGGGGGAATAAACAGACTTATAAATAAATAAATGGCTTTGGATCATTTACATACCCATATAATCTCTAATTCATACCATACACAATGTCAATTCTAGATGAGAATATAAAAAGTGAAACACTGAAACTTCTAGAAGAAAATGTAAGAATATTTTCAAGGCTTGGAGTTGGCAAAATGCTGAAATATTACATGTGAAAACCTACTAACTATGAAGAAAAAGATTGTTAAATTGGATTCTTCATCAAAATAAACTATTAAAAAATGAAAGGGTAAACCGGAGAGCGACCTGTTATTTGCAATACACATAACCAACAAAGAATTTGTATCCAAGACATTTAAATAACATATAGATCAATAAAGGGAAGACAGGTAATGTAAAAGAAAAATGTGCAGGAAGCTTGAACTGACAATTCACAAAAGATTTCTAAATGGCCAATGACAAGGGGCTAAATCTCATTAGAAATCAGGAACTGCAATTAAAGCCACTAGAATTTTCTATTTCATACCCAATTAAGGTTTTCTGCAAAGTGAAGACTAAACGGAAATTTAAGTTGTTATTGAAAATTAAATATGTTCCACTGTTTGGTTTGCTGATTCCGTTTATATACATGATAATATTTCTTTAATGTCTTAGTGCCCTCCATTTTCTCTTTTCTTTTTTGAAACTCCTCTTGAAAAAAATACTATCTTGCTGCATAGGTCCTCTCTGACTTTTCCTATATCCTCAGATATTTTATTATATTCTGTCCTTTATGTTTTTTTTAATTTTTTGAAGTTTATTTATTTTTTGAGAGCAAAAGAGACAGAGCGTGAGTGGGAGAGGGGCAGAGACAGAGAGAGAGACACAGAATTCGAAGCAGGATACAGGCTCCCAGCTGTCAACACAGAGCCCATTGCAGGGCTCAAACTCAGGAACTGTGAAATCATGACCTGAGCCAAAGTCAGACGCTCAACCAATTGAGCCACACAGGTGCCCCGTGTTCTTTTATGTTTTTTATTCTATGAAGTTTATTTAGCTTTAGATCTGGCTAAAAAAAAATTGAACCAAGTCCACTTGAAGATTTAGTTGGCTTAATTAAATTGTTCATGAGTCAGGCAACATCTGACAAAGTAGAGGGGACCTCTACTGAGCTAAACAATAAAAGATTTTTAAAGACAGAGGGCATAAGAAAGAAATTTATTAGCAAAGAATGCATTGTTTAGACGAAGTTGTCCTCCTCAAGGGAGCAGAAAGGGTCAATCATTAAATTTCCTAGAATTGACCAGGAAATTCCATGTTTACTGGCTAAAAGTTACAATCCTGAGGAGTTGGAACTGTAGTTGTGGTTAGGTTAGGAATTTTAAGTCTTCGTTTACTGACTGGGCCCAACCCATTTTTAGCCCATGGTTTTCTTTTTAACAGATCTCTCATGACTTTCTGGCTGTAATAGCTTCTAAAATCTGTGTAATTGCTGTATTTATTAGTTAATATTTTGCTTACCCTTCTATTCTCTCAATTCTCTTTTTTTTCTTGCATGGCCAAATTTTCTGTGGATTCATCTTGGTCTTTCTGTTTCAGAAGTCCTGTTTTCCTCAAATCATTGGTTGGGCTCCTGGGAAAGCAGATTATGAGATAGAGTTTAGCTTGCAAAGTATTTATTAAGGAGTGCCTTTGGGATCGACACCAGAAGAGGAAAGGAGAAGAAAGCAGAGCTGAGCAGTGGAAGAAGCTGATCTTCAGTGTAAGTGCAAAGCCAGCCTTCACTGACCTCATGGACAGCTCTAGAACTAGAATGATCCTTTATAATATCCTCAGGTGAACTGAGATGGTCAGACATATATACTCTCACATCTATCAGTTCTTGGATTAAGTCACCCCAGGAAAGGATGTGATTTGGGATGAGGACTCTGCAGGTGAGGCAATTACTGAAGAGGCTGTCAGCTAAAGTCCATCTGCCACAACCCTCCCAGAATCTGAGGCCCTAAGTCCTTCATTGAGGGAGAAGTATCTGAAAGATTCTTCACAGTGTCTTCCACAACTCATGTGTCTAATGGTCCTTTGTATTACTCTTATATATGAAAGTCAAGCCATTTTATTTTCTTCAGTGGGATTCATCAAATTAAGGGCCAAATCTGGCACATTGTATTTTTGTAATAAAAATGTACTCAAACACCCCATGCCCGTTTATGTATTGCCTATGGCTACTTTTATGACATAGACAGAGTTGAGTAATTGCAACAGAGACATTATGGCACACAGAACCAGTAATACTTACTTTCTGACCTCTTTTACAAAAAAGTTTGCTGAACCCTGTTCTAGAAAACTAGTGTGCTTTCCATATAGTTGCGCAGTTAGGGCTATTTTCCTTTAGACATCTTCCTTGAGTGAAATTTAATGTAACATCTAATTTAATTGAGCACTTATTGTTGAGAAACTTTTCACTCTCATAAGCCCTATTGAACCCCAGGCACTCTGGTGCCAGAATCCCAGTAGTTAGTAGGCGCCTAACTACTGAAATGCCTGTCTATATGGAGTTGGTTGAAGAATAGCTTCCCATTACCAAGCGAGAGTCCATCAAGCTTTGAGCCCCCTTGCATGCTAGAATTTAGAAGCATAATCATGTAAACCAGAATCACTTTCTTGGAGGAATGCACTGAGTTTTTAGGTCTTAGAATAAATGTCTGATGCCCTTTTGCTATGCACATGTTTCGGGATAGGGTGAGGATAGTAGAGTTGGAAAATAGTCAAAGGTGTTCCATATGTATCTGGTTTGAGCCCCTGTTCTCACTCCAGGCTACTTTGAATCCAATTTCTAGTCTCTGGGATCCCTTAGAGATCTTGCATACCTGCTTCCTCCACCCTACTTCAACACTTGTCACATATTTCCAACATTCTTCTTTCAAAAAAGCACTCTCTTCCCATAACCATCTTACATTGTTCTGTTCTAATTCATCTTCTCCATTTCAGTGTGGCCTAACAGCCCTACCAGGTGAATGCCTGCACTCAGTCTGCTGTTTTGGTGTATTATTGGTTTTTAATTATGCACTAGCTCAAGAAAAAAGGTTAAGTCATTTTTAGTGTTCTGCTTGGGTTTTTTGATTGATAATGAATACTTAAATATTCACATTTTAGAAATATTAAGTCTATGTAGTGAGTGTTTGACTCCAGTGCTATGTGGAACCTGATGCAAAAGAAAAATTCAGTGACATCAGTCCTGTCTTTATTTACAAGTTTGATATTTTGTTCTTCATGGATGTTCTTGCATTAATATTGACAAAAAAATATTGCATTGAATATTTTTGTATCTGCATTACAAGTATCTTGGTGTCCCTTTAAATTTTGCACCCAAGCCATGTGCCTCTCCTGCTTCAACATTGTTCTAACCCTGCTTAACATGGTCCTCAAATCTCTTGATTGTATGATATTTATATTCAGGGATAATGGGAATCATATAATTATGAATACTAATACAAAAATTATACTATGGAAACACCTATAGCCAAAACTTTTAAGCCACACTCAGATGTTAGTTATTATAGCACATTTATGCATTTGTTCACATAGATAAATTATTCCCGTTTCCAAGAGCATGTGTCAGCATGGTGGTATAGTGGGGAGCATAGCTGCCTTCCAAGAGCGTGTGTTAAAATAAAGAGCTACCATACAAGATATAAGGGCAGACAATTCATGAAATCATTAGCTACTTGTATTATCTGGAATAATTCTGCTATGAAAACTAATTGGTTGGGATTAGGAGAAAGAGGTAAGGTTTAATATGGAGCAGAAGAGAAGGAATCCTCTTAAGCATGAGGAGAGTCAACCTTTTAGATGTAGTGCTGGATGCCAAAAATCAACAAGAGATCAATAATTTTCTTTAGACAGGGAAATTTCTGAAAGCTTTGGAAAACAAGATGTAAGAAGAATAAAATTCCTGCTTCTATATTTGCCTGAACCACTTTTCTGTATTCTAATTATGTGCAAAGCATCAAATACATTACCCCTCCCCGATATCAAAAGGTCTCAGTAAATGTATTTTGCTTTAACAAATGAAACACTTAAAAGCATTTGTAACTTTTACTCGCTTATATTTTCAACTTAACTTTTCTGAATGTTTCAAAAATTATATAAAAGCAGAATACTGCTGCATTAATAAAATCAATAGCAATAATCATAATAAATATTGAGTAATAAAAAATGCCAAAATGATAGGCATCTTTGTGATAAATGTTGGCAAGATCGAAGCAGTACATTTACTAATGGAATCATACAATCATAAAGTATTTCATACATAAATATCCAAAATAAAATTATCATTTTCCAGGAATGAAAACACTTCAAAATTATAGTGTGCACAGCTCTAAATTGATTCTATAAATGGATTCCAGAAAATCATTTACCACATGGATATATTTAAGATGCCACTCAAGCTTCCTGAATACTTTAAAGGTGGAATCACCAATGCCCAAATCTCTGTTGATAATAAGAAAAACAAAAACCCTACATATTCAGAGGGTTTATATGCTTGGTGTAACAAAGGATACAAATTAAGAAAATACAAAGACAGTTTACAATTAAATGATACTGGTAGACAGAAGGCAAACTAATGTTTTAATTATTCATCATACTTAATTTCATATAAGCAACTCTCAGTCATCATAGTCTAAAAATTCTTCATCTACATCATGATTGCAATTTTGGTTGTCATCAGATTCCCTTACTTCACCCTGTTTCCTCTTTGAGAGCAATATAGCACATGGTTAGAATATAAATCCTAGAGTCAGACTGTCTGCATGGATAGCTCAGATTTGTGACTTTAGACAAGACACTTCTTGGGTCTTAGTTTTAACATCTATAAAACAAAAGTTATAGTTTTATATGATTTTTAATTATTTTTATTCCAGTGTAATTAACATACGGTTATGTTAATTTTAGGTGTACAATACAATGATTCAATAATTCTATGCGGTATTCAGTGCCCGTAATGATAAGTGTATTCAATCTCCTTCACCTAGTTTTTCTATCCCCCCACCCACCTTCACTCTGGTAACCATCAATTTGTTCTCTATAGTTAAGAGAGTTTCTTGGTTTGTCCCCCTTATTTTCTTTGTTCATTTGCTTTGTTTCTTAAAGACCACATGAGTGAAGTCATATAGTATTTGTCTTTCTCTGACTGACTTTATTTAGCTTAGCATTATACTCTCTAGATCCATCCATGTTGTTGCAAATGCCAAGATTTCATTCTTTTTAATGGCTAATATTCCATTGTAAATATATACCTCCTTCTTTATCAATTCATCTATTGATGGACACTTGGGCTGCTTCCATAACTTGGCTATTATAAATAATGCTGCAATAAACATGGTGATGCGTGTATCTTTTTACATTAGTGTTTTTGTATTCTTTGGGTAAATACTCAGTAGTGGAAGTACTAGATAATTCTGTTCTTAACTTTTTGAGGAACCTCCCTACTGTTTCCCACAGTGGCTGCACCAGTTTTCATCCCCATCAACATTTCACAAGGGTTCCTATTTCTCCACATCCTGGCCAACAATTCTTGTTTTTCTGTGTTTGATTTTAACAATTCTGACAGGTGTGAGATGATATCTCGTTGTGGTTGTGATTTGCATTTCCCTGATAATAAGTGATGTTGAGCATCTTTTCATGTGTCTGTTGGCCATCTGTATGTCTTCTTTGGAGGAATGTCTATTTATGGCTACTTCCCATTTGTGACTTGGATTATTTGTTTTGAGTGTTGAGTTGTATATTTTTTTATATATATTTTGGATGCTTACCCCTTTCCAGTATGTCATTTGTAAATATTTTCTCCCATTCAGTAGGTTGCCTTTTAGTTTTGTTGATAGTTTTCTTTCTTGTACAGAAGATTTTTATTTTGATCTTTATTTTTTGCTTTTGTTTCCTCTCCCTCAGGACACATATCTAGAAAAATGTTTCTGTGGCCAATAATAGAAAAATTACTGCCTGTGCTCTCTTAAGACTAAGAATTTTATGATTTCCTGTCTCATATCTAAGTCTTTAATCTATTTTGAGTTTATTTTTGTATATGGTGTAACAAAATAGTCCCATTTCATTCTTTTACATGAGCTGTCCAGTTTTCCTAACACCATTTGCTGAAGAGACTCTTTTCCAGTACATATTCTTGCCTCCTTTTGTTAAAATTTAGTTGACCATAAAATCGTAGGTTTATTTCTAGGCTCTCTATTCTGTTCCATTGATCTATATGTCTATTTTTGTGCCAATACAATACTGTTTTCATTACTACAGTTTGTAGTATATCTTGAAATCTAGGATTGTGATACATCTCATTTTGTTCTTTTTCGAGATTGCTTTGGCTATATTGGATCTTCTGTGATTCCAAACAAAGTTAAGGATTATTTGTTCTAATTCTGCAAAAAAATGCTGTTAGTATTTTGGTAGGGATTTTATTAAATATGTAGATTGCTTTGGGCAATATGGACATTCTAACAATATCTGTTCCCCCAATCCACGAGCATGGATATCTTTCCATTTGTTTTATGTCACCTTCAATTTTTTTCATTAGATTTTTAGGTTCAGAGTATAGGTCTTTCACCTCTTTGGTTAAGTTTATTCCTAGGTATTTTATTATTTTAGTGCAATTGTAAATGGGATTGTTTTCTTAAATTCTGTTTCTGCTACTTCATTGCTTATAAAAATGCAACTGATTTCTACATATTGATTTTTTATTTTGTGACCTTACTCTATTCATTAATCAGTTCTAGTAGTTTTTTGGTGGCATCTTTAGGGTTTTCTTTATATAGTATCATGCCATCTGCAGATAGTGAAAGTTTTGCTCTTTCCTTAGCAATTTGGGTGCCTTTTATTCTTTTTTCTTGTCTGGTGTGGCTAGGTCTTCCAGTACTATGTTGAATAAAAGTAGTGAGAGTGGACATCCTTGGTTTGTTCCTGATCTTAGGGAAAAAGCTCTCTCATTTTCCCCATTGTGTATGATGTTAGCTGTGGGTTTTTCATATAGGGCATGTATTATGTTGCAGTATGCTCACTCTAAACTTACTTTGTTGAGGGTTTTAGTCACGAATGGATGTTGTACTTTGTCAGGTGTTGTTTCTGCATGTATTGAAATGATCATATGATTTTTATCCGTTAGCCTGTTGTATCATGTGGGTTGATTTGTGACTATGGAACCATACTTGCATCTCAGGAATAAATCCTACTTAATTTATTGTGGTGGATAATTTTTTTAGTGTATTGTTGGATTCAGTTTACTAATATTTTGTTGAGTATTTGCATCTATGTGTATCATAGATATTCATCTGCAGTTCTCTTTTTTTGTAGTGTCTTTATCTGGTTTTGAATTTAGGATAAGGCTGGCCTCATAGAAAGTATTTGAAAGCTTTCCTTCCTCTTCTATTTTTTTGAATACTTTGAGAAGTATTAACCTTTGTTTAAATGTTTAGTGGAAATCACCTGTGAAGCAATCTAGTCCTGGAATTTTTATTTTGGGGGAGTTTTTTGATTACTGATTTAATTTCATTGCTAGTAATGGGTGTGTTCAAATTTTCTATTTCTACCTGTTTAAGTTTGGGGAGATTAATTGTTTCTAGGAATTCATCTATTTCTTCAAGGTAGTTCTATTGGTTGGCATATGATTTTTCATAATATTCTTTTATAATTTTTTATATTTCTGTAGTGTCCATTATTAGTTTTCCTCTTTCATTTCTGATTTTGCTTCTTTTTTTTTTTTTTTTTTTTGAGTCCTCCCAACATCTCTCTTTTTTTTTTTTTTTTTTTTTTTTTTTGAGTCTGGATAAAAGTCTATCAATTTTGTTGATCTTTTCGAAGAACCAGATCCTGGTATCATTGATTGTTTAATTTTATTTATTTATTTTTTTGGTTCCTATTTTGTTTATTTCTGCTCTAATCTTCATTATTTCCTTCCTTCTGTTTTAGGCTTTTGTTTGTTCTTCTTTCTCTAACTCCTTTAGGTGTAAGGTTAGGTTGTTTATTTGAGATTTTTCTTGTTTCTTGAGGTAGACCTGTGTTGCTATAAGCTTTCTTCTTAGAACAGCTTTCCCTATATCCCCAAGATTTTGGACCATTGTATTTTAATTTCTATTTGTCCCCATGCATTTTTTTAATTTCTTCTTTGATTTTTTGGTTGATCCATTTATTGTTTAGTAGCATGTTATTTACCCTCTACATTTTTGTGTTCTTTCCAGATTTTTCCTTGTGGTTGATTACTAGTTTCATGGCATTGTGATCAGAAAAGATGCATGATATGACTTCAATTTTTGAATTTGTTCATATTGGGTTTTTTGCCTAACATGATCTATTCTGGAGCACGTTCCATGTGCACTTGAAGAGAATATGTATTCTGCTATTTTTGAATGGAATGTTCTGGATATATCTATTAGATCCATCTGATCCAATGTGTCATTCAAAGTCACTCTTTCCTTATTGCTTTTCTGTGTGAATGATCTATTCATAGGTGTAAGTGGGGTGTTAAAATCCCCTACTATTATTGGCATATCTATTATTTCATTTATATTTGTTATTAACTTTGTTATGTATTTGGGTGTTTCATGTTGGGTCCACAAATATTTATCATTGTTATATATTCTTGCTGGATTGTTTTCTTTATGATTATATAGTGCCCTTGGTCTCTTGTCGCAGCCTGTTTTAAAGTCTATTTTGTCTGATATGCATATCGCTGCCCCAACTTTCCTTTCACTTCCATTTGCATGATAATGCTTCTCTATCCCTTTGCTTTGAATCTGCATGTATCTTTAGGTCTGAAATGAGTGTCTTGCAGGCTCTTTCTTATAGCCTTGGAGGCTCTTTCATCTTATAGATGGACCTTTCTTTTTTATCCATTCCATCACACTATTTTGATTGGAGCATTTTGTCCATTTACATTCATAGTAATTATTGAGGGGTACTTACTTATTACCATTTTGTTACTTGTTTTACAGTTGTGTTTGTAGTTCTTCTCTGTTCCTTTCTTGTTCTCTCATGGTTTGGTGGCTTTCTTCAGTAATATACTTGGATTCCTTTCCCTTTATTTTTGGCATATCTATTACCACTTTTTGATTGGTGGTTACCATTAGGCTTATATAAGCCTAATGCATCATCTTATACATATAGCCATCTAATTAAGTTGATGGTCACTTAAAATTGAACTCATTCTAAAAACACTAAAATTTTACTCCGTCTCTCATGTTTTAGGTATGTGGTATCCTAATTTACATCCTTTTATTTTGTGAATCTCTTGACTTATTTTTATAGATCAGATTTATAGACTTAATTTTACTTTTGTGTTTCCTACTTTCCTTACTCTTCTTTGTGGTCTTTCCATTCCACTTGGAGGCTCCTTTAATATTTCTTGTAGGGCTGGTTTAGTCATCATGAATTCCTTTAACTTGTGTTTATCTGGGAAACCTTATCTCTCCTTGTATTCTGAATGATAGCCTTGCTGGATAGAGTATTCTTGACTGTAGTAGTTGTTTTTTGTTTGTTTGTTTGTTCATTTGTTTGTTTGTTTATCCCCCCCCCCAGCATTTTGAATATATTATTCCACTCCCTTCTGGCCTGCAAAATTACTGCTATAAAAGCAACTTACAGCCTTATGGGGTTTCCCTTGTCTGTACTGTTTTCTTTTTCTTGCTGCTTTTTTTTTTTTTTAATTTTTTTTTTCAACGTTTATTTATTTTTGGGACAGAGAGAGACAGAGCATGAACAGGCGAGGGGCAGAGAGAGAGGGAGACACAGAATCGGAAACAGGCTCCAGGCTCTGAGCCATCAGCCCAGAGCCTGATGCGGGGCTCGAACTCACGGACCGCGAGATCGTGACCTGGCTGAAGTCGGACGCTTAACCGACTGCGCCACCCAGGCGCCCCTCTTGCTGCTTTTAAAATTCTCTCTTCGTCACTACTTTTTGCATTTTAATTACTATGTGTCTTCATGTGGACTTCCTTGGGTTGATTTTGTTAGAGACTCTCTGTTCCTTCTGGATCAGGATTTTTATTTCCTTTTCCAGACTTAGCCAGTTTTCAGCCATTACTTCTTCGAATACATTTTCTGCCTTCTGTTCTCTCTCTTCTCCTTCTAGGATCTCTGTAATGTGAATGTTGTTATGCTTGATGGAGTTGCTGAGTTCTCTTAATCTAGTCTTATTTTTTATTAGACTGTTTTTCTCTCTTCTGTTAAGTTTGATTGCTTTCCATTACTCTATCCTCTGTCACTGATATGTTCTTTTACTTCCTCTGTTCTACTATTTATTCCCTCTAGTATGTTTTTAATTTCAGTTATTGAGTTATTCATCTCTGATGAGTTATTTTTTATTGTTTCTATCTCTTTGTTGAAGTTCCCACTGATATCCTCCACCTTTTTCTCAAGTCCACTGAATATCTTCATGACCATTACTTTATTTATTTTAAGTTTAGTTATTTATTTTGAGAAAGAGAGAGAAAGAGCAAGTTGGGGAGGACATAGAGAGAGAAAGAGAGGAGAGAGAGAATACCAAGCAGGCTCTGCGCTATCAGCACAGAGGTTGATGTGGGGCTCAAGCCCATAAACTGCAAGATTGTGACTGAGCCAAAGTCAAGAGTTGGACGCTTAACTGATTAAGCCAACCAGGCGCCTCTATGACCATTACTTTAAATTCTCTATCAGGCATAGTAGTTATCTCTGTTTCATTTAACTCTCTTGCTGTGATTTTGTCCTGTTCTTTCATTTGGGACATATTCCTCTGTCTCCTCATTTTGATTAAATCTCTGTGTCTATTTCTATGTGTCAGGAAAGCCATCTATGTCTCCTGCTCTTGTAAACAGTGACCTTATAAAGAAGAGGTTCTGGGGGCAGCTGGGTAGCTCAGCCGGTTAAGCATCTGAGTCTTGATTTCAGCTCAGCTCATGATCTCATGATCCATGAGTTTGAGCCTCGCATCACATTCTGTGCTGATACTATGGAGCCTGCTTGGGATTCTCTCTCTCCCTCTCTCTCTCTCTGCCCCTCCCCTGCTCACTCTCTCTTTCTCAAAATAAATAAATAAACTTAAAAAAAAGAAGACTTTCTGTAGTGTCCTGCAGTGCAGTGTCCCCTGTTCACCAGAAACTGGTGCTTCAAGATTATTTACTCTGTGTGTTTCATGGGTCCTACTGTTGTGGCTAAACCACCTTTGCCTTTTTAGTCCAGTCTTCTTCAATGGTTATCTTTGCCTGTTGTCTGTTTGTCTGTTGTCCCTTTGTTGTTAATGGGCCAGAATGGGGCCTCCTTGGGCTTGAACTGGGTGAGGCCATGCATTTGCCAGAGCTGCAGTTGCACCAAACTGCTGGTGTGTTTCCTGTGTTGTCCTCTGAGAAGCTTTCATTAGTGGGCAAGGCTTACAGCCAGACCTGATGTCTGCCTCAGGCCCCCTGTTAGGGCTGCAGACAAACTGCTATATGTGGTTTTCTACCCTTCTCCCTGGGTCAGGACTCACTTTAGGGTAGTGCTGACCCCTGTCAGGGCTGCTTGCACACTACCACTTGCAACATTACTTTGGATGGACTGCTGCCAAGGACATGTTCAGGGTGAGGTGCACAGTGTTAGCAAGGTTTGTACAGGTGTGTTGTGGGAGTGGGGGTCCTGGAGCAGCTTTGGAGAGCTGCTGAGAGCAAGTTGTCAGGGGAGAAGTCCTCAGAAGAATGCTGCAGTGGGGCACACTGTTAGCAAGCTAGGTAAAGAGTGTTCACAGGCTGCACTGTTTCCCACAGATGTCCATATATCTAGACTAAGGGGCAGGAGAGGGAAAAGGTGCCTGCCTGCTCTTTTGTTCCTGGAGAAGTCCCCCAAAGATCCTTGCCCCTACAGCACATATTCTGAGATTTGTAAAACTAATCTCCCCCATCCCATATTCCCCAGATGTTTTTCAAAGTTCTGGTTCTATGATGTATCTCAGTGGGGCTGTTTGTTATGCTGTCTCTTTAAGGGTGGGGAATCAGTTTCCTATCACTCTCAGGCTCTCCCAGACCCCAACCACTGATTTTTTAAAGTTTGAAGTGTTAAGTTCCACTGATTTTAAGGACTTGCTAGTTCAAGCTCCTCTCATTTTCATAACCAAATGCTATGGCAATTCATCTTCCCAGTGCAGGTCCCCCAGGTGTGGGGTTCTTGCTGTGGGGTCTTCTCTCCCTTTTCCATGCGTGATGTGTCCCTCTCTCTTGTAGATAGTCCCGCAGGTCAGATTGGCTCCGACTCCATGTCAATCCGACATACCCTCTTTAATGTGGCCACTTCTCTATATTTGGCTGTGGAGAGCCTATTCTGCCAATCTTTGGGTCATTTCCTGGGTTATTTACTCTTCTAGGGTGTTGTCTAGGTGAATCCAAGGGACAAGGTGAGTCTAGGATCCTCCTACCCCACCATCTTCCCTGGAAGTCTCAGATTTTTTTTTTTAATTAGATGAAGGGCACCTGGATGGCTCAGTTGGTTAAGCATCTGACTCGATTTTGGCTCAGGTTATTTACGACCTCACAGTTTATGAGATCAAGCCCCACGTTGGGCTCTGCTCTGCATGGAACCTGCCTAAGGATTCTCTCCCTCTCTGTATGCTCTCCTTCACCCTCTCTCCCTCCCTCTCTCTCTCAAAAATAAATGAACTTTTAAAAAGCAGTGAGAAGACACAATACCTGGCACACAGAAAGTTCTAAATTTATTTAAGCTATTGATGTTACAATAAAGAGAATGGTAATAATAAATAAATAATAAATTTGGAGAATTGATTTTTAGGTAAACATTGGTAGCATGTGCATAGAATGTCTCACAGGAAACATCCAAGACGTCACTGTAAATCGTGTCTCTGTGTGTGTGTATGCACGTTCTCTGCTCTCCTACTTCAGATTGTCTACATAATCACCAGGCTGGAGGAGAGTACATGTCATTATACATGTCTTTTTCTTGAGGAAATCTTTTCCCTTAAATGCAGCTGCTTTATAATAGTCCATGTGGACTAGTGCTCATAAGGTTCCATTAAGGATGAAAACCACATCGTAGAGACATAAACCCTGGAAGATGCTCATACTTGAAGATGTTGCTCCTCCCTGCTTAAAGCAGACACAGGTGGTGTCCACATTCAGATGAAAGTAACTTAATAAATGCTTTTACTCTGCCTTTTTGACTAGTGTTGAGCATTATAAAGTGCAAAATCATAATCAGTCACCTCAAAGATAAAGAATTGGTTTATTATAAACTGAAGATTTATAAAGCCAGACTCCAGTTAAAATAAAATGTTCAAAAGATTCTGGAACAGATTTCAAGGGACGCAGCAAACCTGTTTCCAGGAAAAGAAGCATTGAATAAGCTGTCTTTAATACTGTAAAAAACAAAATGAGAAATTTAAGTAGCATTCGACTCCTTTGTATTCTCCTCCCCTCTCCACCCCCACTCCTCTGCTTTTTGCTTATACTGATCCTTGTCTGGAACTGCTTCCCTGTCCTTTTAAGCTTTCTTTCTGGATGATTGTTACTTATTATTGCTGATCACTCAAACTTCAGCTCGGATATTACTTCTTCCAGGAAGACAAATCTTGGTTAGGAGCCCACCAGCTGTGCTGTATAGCACCTGAACTTCCTATACCACACTATTTGTCACAGTTTATAATACAACCTCTTTATTTGTTCATATCATCCCTGCATAGACACTCTTTGAAGCCAAGTGTCATTCATATCTTGTTTACATTCATGTCACCAGAATCATCCCTGGGTCAGTGCTCAAATATTTGTTAAAAAAATAAGTAAAAAGAGAAGGGAGGAAGCGAAAATAGGAATGCAGGCAGACAGATTGATAAGCAGCACCTCCTTCATTTCAACAGTGGCAAAGCTACCAGAAATTTCAAAAACAAGGTGCCATGTATCCCAGACTCAGCTGTGACAGAAAGTGAGGAATGTGTTCTATATTAGTCCATAAAGGCAATTCAAGAGTTTTTTTCTTTTTTTTTTCTTTTTTAATGTTTATTTATTTTTGAGAGAGAGAGAGAGACAGAGTAATCATGGGAGGTGTAGAGAGACAGGGGACAGAGGATCTGAAGCGGGCTCTGTGCTGACAGTGGAGAGCCTGATGTGGGGCTCAAACTCATGAAGCATGAAATCATGACCTGAGCTGAAGTCAGATACTTAATGACTGAGCCACCAGGCACCCAAAACTGAACATTTAAACTGAAACCTATTTATAATAGAATCTGTAGGCCCTTGACAATTGGATAAAATGAATTGAAGCTCAGTGGAGATTCCTCTTACTGGTGGAAATGTGAAATCTCATGTTGGGATCCATATTGAGCTTTAGATTTTAGGAAATAAACAGATGAAAATTCATTCAAAAATTTTTACTGGAATAATTTTATTATAAATTCTTTATAATAAATGTAAATTCAAATTCTAGTACACCCATTTATGATCTCTTCAAGGAGTTGATCAGAGCAATGCTATAAGTAACAGCAATTGCACTCCTAGGTATTTACCCAAAGGATACAAAAATACTAATTCGAAGGGATTCATACACTCCAATGTTTATAGCAACCTTATCTACAATATCCAAATTATGGACACAGCTCAAGTGTCCATCAATTGGGGAATGGATAAAAAAGGAGTGGCATACTTATGCCTCTTCTGGAAATGTCAAAAGGGGAAAGTAAAGAGAGATGCAAACCAAGAAACAGACTCTTAACTCTATAGAACAAACTGATGGTTACCAGAGGGGACGTGGGTGGGGGGATGGGTTAAATAGTTGATGGGGATTAGGGGAGGGCACTTGTGATGAGATGAGCACCAGGTATTGTATGGAAGTTTTGAATCACTATATTGTACACCTGAAACTAATGTTACACTGTATGTTAACTAACTGGAACTTAAATAAAAACTTAAAAATAATTATAAACTGTATTGAATGACACAACTCTCACAGATGGCATTTTTCTCAAATGATAGGAACATTTTTAGGACTTCTGGTATTTCTCAAATATGATAATAGATAGTTTCAAAAATATTCAAGTATAGAAAATGAAGTTAATATATTAGAATTTACATTAATGTCTTATTTAGCATAATGGATTCCCTAAGACAAATACTGTATTTTAAGTTGTTTAAAGAAAAACATAGGTTCCGGAGTATTGTGAATGTTCAAAGTTCAAAGATAAACATGCCTCATAAGCATTGATAAGAAAGCATCAATATGAAAATATGTTTCAAATTATTTTCCCATTGGTGAGATACGTTTTAAAAGTTTGCAAATCTCAATTAGACATGTTTCAAGACATAAAATTGCAAAACCATTTTCTTTTATTGTTCGTAAAACAGAATTAAAACACCATAATTCCCTTAAGACTCAAAACTCATTTAAAGTTGTGTTCCTGAATAGCTACCATCTTTTGATTTGGATTAAAGCTCTGGGAAGTCCCAGGCAGGAAATATCAAGTGATCGAGCACATAACTCAGAGTGAGAGAAAAAGTGATTAAAGAGAAAGAAAGAGGGAAAAAAAAGTCTTGCTTAATAATTAAAAAAAAAAACCCACATAACAAAAGGTATTGTTATAAAACATTAAAATTCTTTTAGAGGCAAACCAAAAATCCATCAGCAGAGAGAAGTAAAAAGTAATACCCAGAGGAATACTGACTAGTTTGAATCAGTGGGATTTTTCTCTTTAATATGAAAACAGTTTATCCCTTAAATTCCCTGACTGGGTAAGGAAACAGTATTAAAAAATGGAGACAAAGAAATAGAAACAGATTCATAATCTTTGATACTATGTTTTTATTCCATATGCTTCACACTTCCCAAAATGTTTCCTAATGTTATAAAGGCGTTAGGACAGTTCTCTCGTGGTTGGTGAGTTCAAGCCCTGCATAAGGGCTCTATGCTGTCAGCCCAGAGCCTGCTTCGGATCCACTGTCCCTGTCTCTGTCTGCCACTCCCTGGCTCATGCTGTCTCTCTCTCTCTCTCTCTCTCTCTCTGTCTCTCTCTCTCTGAAAAGTAAATTAACATTTAAATGTATGTTATACTTATAGATGTCTTTATGTCTACACCTTACTAAAATATATAGAAATGTCTGCAAGAGAGACTGAATTTGCAAATAACAGAGAGGACTGCGCTCTGTGTGACAATTGTATACAAAATGTTCTTGGCTCAATAATAAATATTTTCATGTGTCTAAGTCCTTTTATGATGATCATGGCTTTTTAGTGGTTATTTTTGATTGTTGTGCAAGGAGCTGCAGTTAAGTAGTTAAACGATAGAAATTATAACTGCTAAGAAAGCAATACTTTTATTTTATGTTTCTCCAGAAATTTTTATTACCTCATTTAAGACACAAACTTATTTGACATTGTTCCTGAACTCAGAGGGTTTTTAGTCTAACTTGGAAGAAAGTACACTATAATGATAAGCCATGGAAGTGATAATGAGGGTACACAAGAGGGTTTTTAGAATGCAAGGAGAATATAAAAGGATTCAGGGATACCTTGTTTATTTTTTAAAAACTTATTAAACATTCCAGGGCTAAATACATACAGAGAGAATAATATATCAAAAACGTATGTTTCTTCCTTTCAATTTTGTGAATTCTTAACTTTTTTTGTATTTTAAATTTATATCATTCAAATTAAGAATACAATATTAAAGATACACATTAAGTCCATTCTTCTAGCATCCCCAATCACTTTTGCTTACTTAGAAGTGACAACTATTCTAAGTTTTGTGTGCATAATCGCAAAGCATGTTTTTATAGTTTTGCTATAAATGCATGCATGCACATGCACACACTCAATGTATTATATATAGTACAGATATATTTACATGCTTATTATATGTATATATGTATTTATAAATTGCATAACCTACTATCATACTATACATCTTTCTACAATTTGCTTTTTTCACTTTTTTGTTTAATCCTTATCCATGTATTTAACTATACATAAAGGTCTAGCTCAATACTTTCTACTGCTCTGTAGTATTCTAATAGAGTATTAATATACACTATATTTACTGATTTTCCATTTGATGCATATTTGAGTGTTTTTTTCATTTTTCCCTACTACAAATAAAATTATAATAAATGTCCTTGTACATAATGCCCTGTGTATATGTGCTAGCTTCTCTTAATTCTAAGGATTAAGCTGAAGTTCTGAGTCCTATTACATGTGCAGTTAAAATGTTATTCGATATTGTAAATTGTTTGCCAAAGGGTTATATCAGTTTATAATTCTATCATTGGTATGTAAGTTCTAGTTTTTAACAAAAAAATCATCAAAAATAATTAAGTCAACATCCAATGCAAGAATCTAGAGAATAAAAAAGATTTAGAGAATGTATTTCATCATAAACCCAAGAAACTAGCAAAAGGAAATAATGAAGAAAAGCGCAGAAGTTACTAAAATAGATATCACGAAAATAACGTGCATTGCCTCATCTTTTGGTGTCAAGTTTTGTACGTCTGTCAGCTGAATGTTCATATGCGTTATTCAATCAATGTTAATCAGCATTATTAATTAATGGTGTTATGTAAGTATTCTATACCTATATTTCCCTTTGGTTTGTCTATTAAATATTGAAAGAGGAATCATTAAAATATTTCATTATTATTGTAGGTATTCCAATTTGCCTTTGTAATTTCATTCATATTTACATTCCTCTGTTTGCATTTAACCAAGATAATGGAAGAAAAACACAGGGTTAGACAACAGTACATCCTGTATACTTAGATATATTAGCTACAGATATGTTAGCTTTATGGGATTCTTTGAAAACACGGGTTATGTAGGTCAAAATTGAATTTGATTCTACGTATAAAGAGCAAAAAGGATTGTTATGTGTGGCTGTGTGCAATCAAGTAATTGTTTACACCAACATGCATTCACTGCATTTTGCTTTACACTGGTGTGTTATAATTTATTTAACCAATTCTTTATTTTAAATTCTTAAACTGTCCTTAAGCTTTACAATTTTAACTAATGCCAAAATAAGCGGTCTCTATGGCGAAATATTTGTATATTTGTCTCTTTGAATTCTCAAATAATTATATTACATAATTATGAAAAATTTTAGGAGGCTTGATACACGTTGCCAACTTGCCCCTACAAAATGTTGTACCATTTTATACTTTCACCTAAAATGTTGAAAGTATATATTTTTCCAACATACCCTCATCAGTACTAAGAAAGTAATTTTAAATTTTTTTAATGTTTATTTATTTTTGAGAGAGAGACAGGGCATGAGAGGGGGAACGGAGAGAGACAGACACAGAATCCAAAGCAGACTCCAGCCTCTGAGCTCTCAGCCTAGAGCCCAATGTGGGGCTCACACCCATGAACTGTGAGATCATGATATGAACCAAAGTCAGCCGCTCAACCGACTGAGCCACCCAGGGGCCCCAAGAAGGTAACTTTTAAATCTTTGGTTATATGAGGTGAGCCTGGGTGGCTCAGTTGGTTAAGCATCTCACTCTTGATTTTGGCTCAGGTCATGATCTCACAGTTTGTGAGTTGGAGCCCCACATCGGGCTGCATTCTGGCAGCACAGAGCCTGCTTGAGATCCTCTCCCTCCCTCTCTCTCTGCCCTTTCCCCACTCATGCGTGCACTTCCTCTCTCTCTCTCAAAAACAGATGAACATAAGGGAAGGGAAGCAAAAATAATATAAAAACAGGGAGAGAGACAAAAACATAAAAGACTCTCAAATATGGAGGACAAACAGAGGGTGACTGGAAGGGTTGGGGGAGGGTGGATGGGCTAAATGGGTAAGGGGCATTAAGGAATCTACTCCTAAAATCATTGTTACACTGCATGCTAACTAACTTGGATATAAATTAAAAAAATAAACTAAATAAAAATTTTTAAAAAAGAAAATAAATAAACTTAAAAAAATCTTTGGCTATGTAAGTAGTAAAAATTTGTTTCTCATACCATTAAAATAAACAGTATGTATGTACTTTTTAAAAAATTTTAGTTAGCCAACATACAGTGTAATATTGGTTTCAGGACTCGAATTCAATGATTCATCACTTACATACAACACCCAGCGCTCATCCCAACAAGTGCCCTCCTTAATACCCATCACCTATCTAGCCCATCTCCCACCCAGGTCCCTCCATCAAGCCTCAGTTTGTTCTCTATAGTTAAGAAATTCTTGTGGTTTGCTTCCCTCTCTTCTCTTCCTCCCCTTCCCATATGTTCATCTGTTTTGTTTCTTAAATTCCACATATGAATGAAATCATATGGTATTTTTCTTCCTCTGATTGACTTATATCACTTAGCATAATACCACTGTAGTTCCATCTATGTTGTTGTAAATGACAAGATTTCATTCTTTTTGATGACTGAGTAATATTATATATACATATATATATTTTTATACACACACACACACACACACACACCACATCTTCTTTATCCATTTATTGGTACTTCTTTTTTTTTTAATTTATTTATTTTGAGAGAAACAGAGACAGCATGAGTGGGGGAGGGGCAGAGATAGAGGGAGAGAGAATCCCAAGCAGGCTCTGCACTGTCATCATGGAGCCTGATGTGGGGCTCAAACCCACGAAACTATAAGATCATGACCTGAGCTGAAACCAAGAGTCAGATTCTTAACTGACTAATCCACCCAGGCACTTCCATCAGTACTTGTTTTTAATTGTGTATTCACAACTTGTTTTTTTTTTTTTAATGATTTGCCCATAGCCTATCCTCTTTTTTGTAATATGATGGTAATTATTTTTCAGTGATTTTTATTTATTATACTAATCATCATGTAAAATTATCTTCTCATTTTCTCATTTGGCTTTTAGTTTTTTCTGTTACATAGTGTAGCATTTTATTGTGACGTGAACCTTCTCAATCTTTTGTGAGTTCTTCAGTATTTTCCCAGCATTCAAAAAACATATACCAAGTCTCTACTGCATACCAGGAACTGTTCCAGGTATGGAGAAGACAATAAAAGTCAAGTAAATAAAGACAAGTAAATAAAAGGCCTGTCTTCTTGAATCTAACATTCTATTCAATAGTATTTCATCAACATTATATACCCTGTCGTAAGGCATGATAATGGAAAAATAAAAGTAATCCATATTTTTCTAGCTATTTCCTGGGGTTTTTGTTTGCTTTATTTTTGATTAGAAATTTATTCTCTTATACAGTGTAAATAAATTCCTTATATTTTTACAAATATCTAAATAAATATTCCCAAATTCTCCATTTGCATCTGATTGAAAATACCATACTTACTATACATTAACTCTTTTAATTGTCCTGGAATCTGTTTTTTTTTTTTAAGCTTTCAATTAGGTTTTATGGATGTTCCTTATCTCTTGTTTGTTTACAATTACTCTTTTAAAAGATTTGCACTGTTGCAGTACATTTCAATGGTCATTTAATTTTACAATAATTTTCCAGATACTTTAATGCAGTCTATTGATTGGATAACTGAATAGAATAAGCATTATACATTTTAAAATCTGCAAAGAATTTGATTATAAGTAGCATCATGGACTTTTATGTGTCCCCAAAAAGGTGAGAGATGAAAAGTTCTTTCAACTGCTTTTTGTTAACCTAGCTTGAAAACTTCTGCATTTTGCCTAACACCCTACTTTGCAATATGCTTGAGATAAAACTTTCATTTTAGTGTTCTATTATACTTGTTAATATCTTTGCATCTTAATTTTCTCATACACAAATGCTCGTTTACGTTAGATATTGCCTTGTCATATGAGTAAAATTTTTTCAACATTGTCACATGAAAAATGCAATTCATTTCAATCAAAACATTTCCAGAATAATTATTATTAAAGCAGCAATGGTCATGCAATATTATTTATACTTTCCATTTAACTTATCCACCCACTCAGGCACCATTCTCTTATGGCCTTTGTACACAGCAGACATTGTTCTATTTACCAGCTTTAAATGACTTCACGCTACCTACACAAAAGGCCTAACATGCTTTTCAGAATTTTTGATGTCCTCCACAATTTTTGCCACATTTTATTTCCCCAGCCTCATTTATTACCATTCTCTAAAATAATTTCTCTAGCTAACGTGATACATGTGGATTTGTTCAGAATCACCTGAATGTGCCTTACCTATACTGTCTTCTTTGAAGTCTTCTGCCTTCTTCAAGTTTATTGTTTGTGAACCAATATTTTCTATGGCAACTATCTAAATTTACCCATATTTTAATACAGCACAAACATCGCTACTAACATGACAACTGCCTGGTCATTCTAGTGTAAGCTAGTGTCTCTTTTCTAGAATATCACCATCATTCCACCTCACGTATTTAATGCCTAGTCATCATATGCTGCCTGATGATATATATATTTGTCACATGAATTAATGATTGATTCATACCATTTATTGTCATCTTCAATTGCTATTTCTCAAATATTTTGAAAATAATTTTTATTTCTTATATTTATAAATATGTTTTAAACTACTAAGTGGGAAGAGTTCTAATATTAATATTATTAGTCTGTGATAGCATCAATCAAAGTTGTTAGATAATTTAATGAATCAATGAGCCCAAAAGGCTGGGATCTATTTTTTTCATAGAGTAAATATACATATTTTTATATAGTGGTATTTATATACATGATATTACGTTATATATAATATATGATATTATATATAGATACATATTGATAAATTTATCAATATATATCAACTTATATATAACATAATTTTAAGCTTATCAAAATATATTTATTTTTTTTTTAATTTTTATTTTATTGGTTTTTTTTTGCCTGAACATCTTGCTGTTTGGACTCTGCCTAATATTTTCTTTTATCTCTGAAGCCTAAAATGCAATCGCAAGTTCAATAAAAAGCTCACTTGTAAGTTCCATTTTGTTTGTCAAATTGGATAAAAAGTATCTGCTTCTATCTAAATTACTGAGAATTTAAAGTCAGCAGACCTGACCTCCTGGTGGGCTTTTTCCCTATTATTTTTTGTTTCCTTTCTGGTCAAGAATGTTTATGGCAGCATTTTTATATATTCAGTGGTTATAAAATTGAACTGGATTCTTGTCCAAATTTTGTGTACATTTATTCTCTGATACTGTTTTCTTTCAGGAAAATCATCAGTCCTTTTTAATTCAATGATCTCAAATAGCAAAGTTTATGTTTGCTTAAAAGTATACAGTGACATTTAGAAAAACAATCATAAAGTGGCTATCTACACTTTGCAAAATATCATAGTGTTGATAATGCATAGATAGTAACTATTATATAATTTCTGTACCTATGAGATAATACCTTGTGGAAGAAATTTCTACTTTTAATATACCTTAAATTTTTATTATATTTTATCAGTCTCTTTAGAAGTGGGAAGAATGCAGGTCAATCTTTTTCTGTTTCTATAATAAGTATTTTAAGTCACTAGAATTTTATTTGCTTACCATTATTATTACTAATAATGCATATGTCAAATCTAAATTAAAGTTATATACTGTAAACATTGATTTAAGGAAAGTAAATATTCTTTACTTTTAGCTGAGGGAGAGAAAAAATATCGAAAACTGTTCTAGAGTACATTTATATGAGCAGTTTGTTCAAAAACATGTTTTAAGAACCTGATTTTGCTTCCTCTTCTTCCACATTTTGTTTTAATCCTCTGTCAGTTTAGAGCACTCAAATACCTCTGCTGAGAGATCGAGAGCTCTTAACATTCCAAAAATAATTAAATATGCTTTCCCCTATTTTTGTCTTCTAGTTAATATACCATAAGTGTGTATCTGGCATTTAGAAAGTAATTTAGCTAGTTGGGTATCCTGGATGGACATAGCTTTGGTACAGGCAAGAGAGCTGAATACAGGAAGTTACATTCAGTTAGCAAGAATATTAATGTGACTTGCAGTCCAGATGTGGTGATTAGAAAATGAAGTAAAGGGGAACACAAAGTTGTCCCGAGGACAAATTCAGGTTATATCGGGGATAGCCAGAGAAATGAGAAGACAAATGGAATTCATTTTTTGACCATGCTGTTTACTTCTTGAGCTGGGACATTGCTTTCATGTTTTTTTTTTTTCCTCCCCTTAATTATATCCTTGCTTTGAATTACATCTTCAATCATTTCCTATTCATTTTCCTTCTCCTGAAATGCTTATACAAGGAAATCTTCTATCAGCCACATTTTCCTTCAATGCAATCTAATTTTGTAAAATTACTTTTAGTTATTATAAAGTAATATTTTTATCATGGAATATCTGGAAACAACATAACAACAGAAAGAGAAAGGCAAATCACTCCTACATAATCACCTAACATTCTGTCACATTTTCTTTGTGTCATTTGCTAAATGTATTTTTATGGAATTGTGATTACGTATACATTTTTGCCTTGCCTTCTCATTTAAAAACCATTAGCTACTTCTCCACATTACAAACTCTAAAAACATTGCAGAAATGGATGATACCCATTTTGTAGATGCCTTATAACTTAGGTAGTCCAATTTGGAGAGGATAGGGTATTCTATTTTTCATCCATTCTCCATTGTCTATATTTTAAATTTCTTATTATCCCTCTCACATAACTACCTTGTCAATTCTTTGCCTACACAAAAATATCAAATACATTTAATCTTATAATAAATTCCTTGACATCAATTAGAAGATATTTATACATTCTGAGCTCTTCTGTTTCTCTCAACCTATAATCTACCAACAAATTCTTTTGATCTTCAAAATGTATCTAAAGTCAGACTTTCAGCTTCCAATTAGGATGTAGAGGGTTGGAAAGAGTGTTTCCAACACTCTCACCATAAAATAAGGGGGAAAAAGATAATTAAAGAAAACTACAACTTTTGCTAAATATATCAGTTAACTGAGGTCACAGAGTTATCAACTAGCCTGAAATCTAAGGGAAGTTGAAGGTCTCCATGGAGGTACAGGACACTGGCTTATTTGGGGCAGAGAACAGAAGAAAGAAAAGGCTGCCAAGTGTGGACTCAGAGGAGAATACAAAACTCCTGAACACCTTAGACAAGTTTGCACCTATTTTCATGTTCTACTTCATGGATCTCATGGTGTGACCCCCCCAAAAAAGTGGTTTTGGAGGGAAGAGAGCAGAAAACTAAGGAAAGCCTCCTTTTCTGCTGAAGAAAAAGCAGGGAGTTTTGGCTTTTCTTTCTGTAAAACAAAATTAATTCTCTGGAAGGAAGGCAGCAAAACCTGTCACCCTTAGGGCACAGGAAACAGCCACTGTGTTTAGAGTAAAGGAACAACAGTAAACAAAAATCCTTGAGGAAAGGCAGGGAAAGGTCCCGGGCTTATTAACAATTTCCTCCCACTGGGGAGGGAAACAGAAACGGAGGAAGCCACCCACACAGAGAGCCATCAGGCCTGCCGGAGACTGAAAATGAACAAGGACAAAGAGAATGTCCCACATTCCTCACCACAAAGCCTGCAGGAAGAGAGTAGCAAGTACCAGCAGTTTATCTCCAGAGGAGGAACAGATACAAGAAAATCCAGGACCAACAGGGAAAGATGAACACTGAAAGTGGAATACAAACCATGAGAAAAATCCTCCAGGGTTCCATATCACACCCTAAGCACAAAGTACACTGACAAGAATTGAAGATATGGTACAACAAAAACCAAACTAAAATTAATTTCTGATTAGGTTGATTTAATTCCCATATTAAAGGTTTAGCATAAGTGACATTACTATTTCTAAGCATAAATACACTTTATTTCTAACTTCTACTGCCCTACAGACAATGACAAACCTCCAGTGGCAAACTAGAAGTAACATACCAAAAAGGAAGGGGGAGGGGGTTGGGGAACTGTTAAGAGACAGAAAACAACAGAACCCCACTCAGATATGATAGTCTTTTGAAAACAGCAGATAGGGAGATTAAAATAGCTATCCTTTTTTTTTATTTTTATTTTTTTTATTTTAAATTTTTTTTTCAACGTTTATTTATTTTTGGGACAGAGACAGAGCATGAACGGGGGAGGGGCAGAGAGAGAGAGGGAGACACAGAATCAGAAACAGGCTCCAGGCTCTGAGCCATCAGCCATCAGCCCAGAGCCTGACGCGGGGCTCGAACTCCTGGACCGCGAGATCGTGACCTGGCTGAAGTCGGACGCTTAACCGACTGCGCCACCCAGGCGCCCCAAAATAGCTATCCTTAATACGTTGAAAGTTCTGGTGGAAATGTGGGCAACATGCATAAATTTCAGCAATGAGGTGAAAATTTTAAAAAGGAGTCAAATGCAAAGGGTAGAAATAATAAATAGTTAACAAACGAAGAACATCTTTGGCAGACTTATGAGTAGACTCATCATTGACTACAAAGGTGCGTGAGGAAATTTGGGGTTGGGGGAGTGATAGAAGTATTCGTTGTGCAGATAGTTATGTGACCATGCATTTATCAAAACTCCTGATATTTATAATGAAAAGAGGGAGTTTTATTAAATTCAAAATAAAATGGTGTGTTGGTGTATCTCCAAATTCTGAGTATTTATTATCTCTGCACCTACCATTCTTGTCCAAGCCACTTGCCATCTCTGTCTGGAATATATAAATAACTGGACATTGATGGTACTTCTGACAAAAATTAAATGCCAGATCTAAATTAAGAGTTAATAAGGTAGAAAGGTGCTGATTTAAGCATCTTAAACTTGAAAGCATTGTGAGGCACAAATAATAGGATGTCTAGCATTTCTTTATCAAGTTCATGAGGAGTTTGCTCTTCTTACATAAGTGTCTCTCATCAGGAAAAAACTTTTACCTCCTTCTCTTTGGTGTAAAACTCCCTCTACCCCTATCTAAATTCTGCATCCCACCTTCATTTTAGTTCATTTTTCTCCTTGAGCTCATTTGATCATTTTTCTCTTCTCATGCAGTCAATTGAGTTGGGTAGTAAGAAATAGCTAAATCTCCTAAATGAAATAGCTAAATCTCCTAAATGAAAAAGTTAGGAGATTTAATCAAATAAATTATTTTAATTTTTTTATTTGGTATGCCAGAAGCTATAACCCTTAAGATTATTTCTCTTATGACACATGCTTTGCTTAAAATATAGGCCTTTCTTTTCCTTACAACAATATTACAGAAGACCCTATTTCTATAGAAAACATTAGTGTTATTTTCCTGTACTTAAAACACTTTTGTGGGAGCACCTGGCATGCAAATCTTTTTTTTTTTTAATTTTTTTAATGTTTATTCATTTTTTGAGAGAGACAGAGCACAAGTTGGGGAGGAGCAGAGAGAAAGGAAGACACAGAATCCTAATGGGCTCCAGGCTCTGAGCTGTTAGCACACAGAGCCCTATGCAGGGTACAGAGCTGAATGCAGGGCTGGAGTCCGTGAACCACAAGATCACAACCTGAGCCGAAGTCAGATGCTTAACTAACTGAGCCACCCAGACACCCCCTGGTATGCAACTCTTGATCTCAAGGTATGAGTTCAAGCCCCATGTTGGGTATGGAACCTACTTAATTAAAACAAAAAAGAAAAACAGTAAAAAGACACAAATACACTTTCATCTTCACACAGTATATTAGGATAAGATTGTTTATAAATTCAACTTTTCCTTACTCGTATTTCATGCTTATTTTGAGTATAAAACACAACCCAAATGGAAGTTTTTCTAGAATTAGAAAATCACTGTTAAAATATCTCTTCTATATAGCATTTAATTTGTAAAAAAATAATTAGTTAAATCTTGATACTTTTCTTGCTAAGTTAACAATGCCATTAAAATTTCCCAGGGGTCCTGTTCCTTTTTCACTGATTAAACTTTTCCAAAAAATATACTATTTCTCATGTCAAATATCTTGCATTGAGTCATCTGAATTGATGCATACATATCTTCTGAATTTATGTTTTTGAATTTATACTTAGGGTCTACCTTTTCTTCTAAAGAGTATCTTAGTCCAAAATTATCCCACACTAAAGTGCTTATTATCCTACTGCAGTTCTAGACAGGGATAAAATATTTTCCTATTCTTTTCATTTTGTTTTTTCTCTATCTTTCTTCCTTTCACTTTCTACTGTTTTGGATTTTTTACTTTCTTTTTGTTTGTGTTCTTTTTGAAAATTTCCATTATAAACTAATCCTTACCATTTAAAAGAACTGAAGCCAGGAACCTGAAAATATATTGTTGAAACTATTTTTTTCAGAATGTGCAACAAAAAAGTGATCAAACATCTCAGATTTTTTTATTTCTATCAAAAGTATAACTCCATCAATCCACCTTGTTCATCATTCTAAATTAACCCTCCCATTAACAGAGCCTTTACAATCTTAAAGGATTACTCATTTATTTTGTATTAAGTTTTGAAAACTATGTATGTGGAAATATAAATTTGACTATATTATGTCCTTTCTAGGATATGAGAAGTATTTTTTTTTCAACGTTTTTTATTTATTTGTGGGACAGAGAGAGACAGAGCATGAACGGGGGAGGGGCAGAGAGAGAGGGAGACACAGAATCGGAAACAGGCTCCAGGCTCCGAGCCATCAGCCCAGGGCCTGACGCGGGGCTCGAACTCACGGACCGCGAGATCGTGACCTGGCTGAAGTCCGACACTTAACCAACTGCGCCACCCAGGCGCCCCGGATATGAGAAGTATTAAGTACTACATTTTTAATCTATATAACATATGTTAATAGATTGGTTAACTTTAATGAATTAAGTAATAATTGAGTAATACATATTTACTCAATTTAAGTTAAATACGTTTAAGTCTACAAAAGAGGTGGAATTTTAAAATTGGACACTTACCCAACTGAAAATACTTTAATTTTTCTGTTTTCTTTGTTCAACTCTACTTTACCCTAGCATCTCTTATTAGAAGTAAATTTTGTCCTGTCTGCCTAAATCAAAGTCTTTTGCTTTTAAATAATGAATCTATAAAATATAGGTTAGTATCTATCATGAGTATCTCCTTTATTTATACTAGAAGATTCTTATCATGATGCATTTATTGAAGCATCAGCATTATGAAACTTGAACAAGATATCTTTGCAACTGCCTTCATTTTCATGAAGTACAGATAGTTCCCAAGCTATATAAGGAAGTTTGTTGCTAATATGCTTTTAGTTGATTGGTAGTACTTATCACATTTTTTATAGAACAATAATTTTATGTCATTGTTAAATTCTCATATTATGTCTCTATGCTTAACCAGTAATACTTTGCCATGCAATTTAGTAGATAGAAGAATTACCATAATATTGGCAAATAAAAACATTCTACTAAAATAATTTGCTAGGATGTGGTATTTTATTTTCCTTGAGGTATAGTGCTTGAAATATAAATTTATATATGTATATATTATATTAATTTTCATATTACATTATTTTTATTTAAAGAATTAACGTAGTAAGTTCAATGTAAAGTTCTTTCAAATACTTAACTACTCTGTACTACCTCTGGTATGTTGCAATATGTTACATCAGGCATATTTAGAAAATTCTTAAGCAACCTCTAATGTAATTAATTGATTAATCTCTAATATAAAATAATTTAAAAATAACTATTTTATCAAAATGAAATACAAATCACGGCCTTTATAATTAAGAAACTTGCAGTTGTTGTTACCAATTTCTGGCTTTAATTCAGGTAAATTTAGTGTTTGATTTCAACACAAAAATCTGCCATTGAAATAATTTGAATCTGCCATTTGAAATCTATAAGATTTCAGAATATGGGGCTGGAGATAACTAATGCTCCCAATGGAGTTTCCAGATTATGAAAAGTGTGCTTATCGGTTATCTGTGGTATATAGATTTATTCATAAGAATTGTTACTTTTTGGTTAGATGATTATTTTTACAAATTTTGGTACATTTTCAAAGGGATGGAATAAAAAGAAAATTCAAACATTTAAGACTAAATTTGAAGATTTCAGAGGAATACTTGTAAAATATTGGTCTAAAGTTTGGTAGTAGTGATTTTTTTTTTATGATAACTGTGGAAACCTTGGTTGATTCTCGCTTCAACAAATTCAAGTTTTAAGCAAAAGAGAGAATAACTTTTCCTTGAGCACTTTGCAAGAAAAGTGAAATTTAGAAACATTACAGAATGAGGAATATGTATTAAATACAGTGCTGCCTTTAAATAGGAGTTGAGATTAAAATTGTGATAATGTGATATAAACAAGATAATTTACGTTGGCTTTCCCAGCTTACATCCATCCCTACTAGCACATTCTGAGAACTCAGAAAGGCCTGGGTACTAAGACATATGATGTGGCTATAGGTATCTGGTTGTTTCCACTTTGGCCTGAATGGGAAAAGTGGCCTCACTTACATGTCTGGCAGTGTGTGAGAGAAGCTTGGGCACTTCAGTTTTCCTCTGTCTCCTTCTTAACCTCTTGTAAGTCAAATTGGATCTCTAACATGGCATTTTTAGAAAATTGTTCCAAACTGCAAAGTGTTCTTAAGGCTTAAACTCCAGAACTCATGCAACTTTCACTTCCACCTTATTCTATAGGTCAGATCAATTTCCTAAGTCCAACTGCAATTCAGTGGGTGGAAGAATAGATCCCACTTCTTGATGGGACAAATTACAAAATAATGTGACCACATGGTAGTACCACAAGGACCATCATATTGCCGGCCACTTACAGACACACACAACATTTTTCAAAAATAGTTTTCATGAGACTAGAAAGGAAAAATCATTAGTCAAAGTGTTAAGAAAGTTAAGAAAAACCTAGCGATTTCTTTCTTTCTTCTATATGCAAATTTAATTTTAGTATTCATATCTTTTTTATCTTTTCAACCAGTACAAGACAATCTGTCATAGAGTGAGTGGGAAATAAATATTTGTTGAATTAATAATATATGAATTTAAAATGTGTAACTTTGGTTATGAGTTTTTTAAAAGCAATTTTCCATTATTTTCTATGCCTCTTGGGCTAAAAAACAACTTAATTATAAAATGCTAGGGCATACATTTGAATTGAGTAGTTTGGGACCTAGATATGGTGATGTTTTCATCAGATGAGCAAGGGAGCCTTATGTGCATTCAATGTGTTACCAATGTTAAAGGCAGAGAACTGCAAATTGGATAAAAATTGTTGCAGTATACTTTCCATTTTTATAGTAGCACCCACATTAGCATGGGAAACGTGAAGGCATTTATAGGCCACTTGCATTTCTATGTAGAACTTCTCATAATGATCACATATTTATGGCCAGGAACATTTTAAACTTAAAGAACTTTTAAATGATATACAAGCACTACAAATATTTCTAATGGGAGTGTTGCCACTGAAATTCAAATTTCAAATTCAGCTACTGTAAACTTAGCAGCTCATTATGCATAGGAAGAATTATAGGTGTGTATTTATCACCTTGACAGAATAATTATGGATGATAAGAAAAAAAATCAAGTGCACAAATTAATGGCCATTTTAAAACTTTTTTAGGAAAATGTAATTAGTTTATTTGCAGGTAACTTTGAAAATATCATTGTCAGATAAAATTGTAACCTGTCAGTCATGATGAAGATTTAGTTAAATGTACCTTCAGTACTTTTTTAAATGTTTGTTTATTTATTTTGAGAGAGAGAGAGCATGGGGGAGAGTCAGAGAGAGAGAGAGAGAGAGAGAGAGAATCCCAAGCAGGCTCCTTGCTGTCAGTGCAGAGTTCGATATGGGGCTGGATCTCACAAACCAAGAGATCATGACCTGAGCTGAAATCAAGAGAGTTGGATGCTTAACTGACTGAGCCACCCAGGCGCCCCAGTACAATGTTCCTTTGAAATCCTCTTTCTTATCATCTCAAGAACCACAATTCCTATACTGCACCAAATAAATTCTCTTGCTTTCCTCCCAATAGTAAAAATCATTGTCCTTGACTTCACATAACTGCAGGCCACTTTCTGCCTTTAAGGACTTCCCTTTGCTTCACTTTTAACTTAAGTCCTGGCCAGGCACATGCTCTCCTAATACTGGTCTCAAACTCTATTTCCTCTGGAAGCATTTACTAATTAAACTATATGACTTTGTGGATATTCCAAATATTTTTTGAAACACATTGTGGGGCGCCTGGGTGGCGCAGTCGGTTAAGCGTCCGACTTCAGCCAGGTCACGATCTCGCGGTCCGTGAGTTCGAGCCCCGCGTCGGGCTCTGGGCTGATGGCTCAGAGCCTGGAGCCTGTTTCCGATTCTGTGTCTCCCTCTCTCTCTGCCCCTCCCCCATTCATGCTCTGTCTCTCTCTGTCCCAAAAATAAATAAACGTTGAAAAAAAAATTAAAAAAAAAAAAAAAAGAAACACATTGTGATAGAAAGTTTAAACATCACCCTATATATGTTCTTAATTCTATTTGCATTTATGTAAGGCCAGTTATTTATTTTTTTATTTTTTTTTTAATGTTTATTCATTTTTGAGAGACAGAGACAGAGCGTTAGCAGGGGAGGGACAGAGAGAGAGGGAGACACAGAATCTGAAGCCATAATGAGGACCCTCTGAGTTCCCAAAGGCTTTGCTTTCTTTTCCTTTTGCTCTTGTTCGTGTTTCATCCATTGTCCCTCCCTGGTCTTGACACAAGGTTGTTTCTAGGTTTTCCTATGGAAGCTAACTCTTTTTACAGGTTCATTCAGTGATTATTTTCTTTAGATTGTCTCCATGGTTTATGCTTTCCCCTGTGTGGTTCAGAGCTGATGGGAGAAGAGGAAGTTGCTTTGCTATCAAATACTGGCATCCTGTGGGAGATGTCAGTGTGCACTGCTTTAGATACCTTTAGTTGTTTCTGCCTTTAACCCCTCTCTTAATCAAAATTCAAAAGCAAGCCATGTGGGGAACCAAATGCATCACATCACTGTTGTCATGCATGCTCTTCGCTGTCTCCTTTCTTTATTAAAAAGGAAACGTTTCAGTGGATTCAAGCAGACACCAGAAAGAGGGTAAAGGTGCTGATGCTGGAGATGTTGTAGTAGCTGTGAATAGACCCCAGCCAAGCATGCCTTGTGACAGTCAAAAGTTAGAAAATCAATCCTCATGGCTCGGTGTTTTTCCCATTAAAATAGCTATTTCCTTTTTCTTGTTTTTACAAACTGTTTGCCTTAAGTACTTTTGGGCAATTTCCAAATCTTTCTTGAATTTAATTAATTTTTTTAAGCACTCAAAATAGCCACACTTGTGAAGATCACTTTAATTTAGGACATATTTCCAGTTAAAACCTGCCCACACACTCCATGTTTGTAGATCTAAGATGGTCATCACTTCTTGGCCTTTGGGCTAAGCTCAGGTGTAGGATCTAAGATGGTCATGACAACTGAAATAGAGACATTTCACTCAGCCTACTAAATTCTTCCTTCTGAGTCAACCGTTGGCACTTCAACCTCATGACAGCTGAACATCAGCATATTTACGGACAAAATCCAGATGAGCACATGTATTGTCTAATACAACTTGATGACGGGAACTGTGAACTCACTTTTTTAGGGGCTATGCAAATAACATAAATGAATGGGCCGCGGAGGGTGGCCTGAAACAAAGGCCTATCTGGTGTAGGAAAGCGTGTGTTCTGTCTGAAGGAGGTTGCCACTCCTCAGCTCCGGCTCATGGCTGCCAGGTGGAACTGTGCATTATCACAGCTTCTCGTTTTTCAAAAGTAGCTACAATTCTAAGTTTCTATGTAAAATCTTTAAACGTTTCAATATCGGCTACTTTTAACAAATATTTCAAAATCTTACGTGGCAATGCAAATCAACACCACAATAAGATACTATTTCACACTTATTAGGATAGCTATAATAAAAAAAAATAGTAAGTGTGGACAAGGATATGGAGAAATGGGAACCACTGTGCATTACTAATAGGAACATAAAATGGTACTGCTGCTGTGGAAGACTGTTAGCTCTCAAAAGATGTTAATATAGAATTGCCATATGATCCAGCAATTATGCTTCTAGGTACATACCCAGAAGAATTGAAAGCAGGGACTCAAATAGATATTTGTATGCCAATGTTCATGTTGGCATTATTTACAATAGGCAAAAGGAGGAACAACCCAAATATTCATCAAATATTGATAAATTTATAATGTGAATGGATAAACAAAATGTGGTATACACATACAATGGTATATTATTTAGTCTTAAAAAGGAAAGAAATCCTAACACATGCTATAACATGGACGAACCTTGAAAACTTTATGCTAAATGAAATTATCCAAATACAAAAAGACAAATATATTCCACTTATATGATATACTTAGAATAATCAAATTCATAGAGACACAAAGTACAATGGTGGTCTTCAGGAGCTGGGATGGGAGTTTGGAGGAATCATTATTTAATGGGTAGACTTTCAGTTTGGGATGATGAAAAACTTTTGGAGATAGATAGTGTTGATGCTTGCACAACAATGTGAATATACGTAATAGCACTGAATAGCACATTTTTTGAGTATTATTTTGTTTGTTTTTAGAGGGAAAGTGAGAGAGAGAGAGCATATACACAGGGCAGGGGGGAGGAACAGAGGGAGAGAAAGAATGCCAAATAGGTTCCACACTCAATGTGGAACCCAATATGGGGCTCAATCTTACACCCCTTGGGATCACAACCTGAGCCAAAACTAAGGGTCAGAACTTCAACTGGCTAAGCCACCCAGACACCCCTGAAAAGTACATTTTAAAATGATTAAAATGGTAAAATTTATATTCATATATATTCATTTATATTCATATATATGAATATATGAACATATATGAATATTCATATATATATAGCCATTATAAACAAAACAAAACAAAACTCTGCATGCCTAGCAAAACACATCTGCAGGTTGAATTTGGTCTAGAGATTTTTTTTCTTTAGAAACAGAAGTGTAGTTAAAGATTTAACATACAACTAATTTTATGTAGAAGATTAAACAATGAAAGAATGAATGAAGGCATAAAGAATGGAACTCAGTTAAACTAGCTCAAATCAGCCCCTAACTCCGATATAACCATCTTCAAGTTGTGTACATATACATAATCTCTGGAGAGAAATGAGGATTGATAGAGCAGACTCCAACTTCTGGTGATGGGCTCAGAGTATGAAGGGATGGGAAACAAATCAAGAAGAGGATGGGACTCTAACCACAAGGTAGGACTGTAGTTGGCATATCTTTCTGCTTTTTCTGTTGACCTGAGACCTGATCCTTTGACTTTTCCAGAGCCAGGAGTTCTTACAGGGAACCCAAAAAGTTATGGTCAGAAAGGTGTCATTAATATTCCCTCAATTGTCAGCTACATCTTTCCAGAGCTGGGCTAATCAATTTATCTCTTCAGTGAATCTGAGATTTGGACTTTGTTACAAGTGCAGAGTGGTTGAGGCAAAGTCTTATTAAAGCTTTGACTTCCTTTCAGAATGGCATGTTTGAATATAGTGAATAGACTATATAGTGAATAGACAAGTTGAATAGAACTTGACTTATCAATGGCCTTTCTGTGGCTTGATTATTCAAAAACTGAATTCTGAGAGATACTCCAGTAGACCACCAAATTATTAATACCTTGTTGTTTCTATGAAAACTTCTGTTTTCCTTAAAATAGCTCCTGTCAGTTTTTGCTCCATGGAACCAACGAGAGACTGCTAACATTGAGTTCAAGTAAAATTCTCATTTGAATTTTTTTTGACCATTGAAAATGACCTTGAAATATGTTAGGAAGGATAAAAAAAGAAAGTAGTATAATTTTTTTGTCTTGAAGGTAGCACAAGTAAATATTAACATTTGTTAGGCCACAGTAACTAAGCTTTAAACAGATGTTGTAATAGTTTTCAAATTGAATAAAAATGTATGAAAATATAAATATGTTAAGATTAATAAAAGGTATGACATGTAGTTTTTTCAAACATCTCAGATATCTAAATTTAGATATTTCGTAGAATAAATTGAAATCAAGTAAAATATGGTTTTCCCCTATTATATTAGTAAAGATTTAAAATATGACAATACAAATGCAGGCAAATATACAAGAAACAAACTCAAATACATTGAACCAACAGAACCCTTTTGGAAGCAATTAAGCAATATCTGTACATATCCTCTAAAAGTATCTATAATTTCAATTCATTATTTTGATTTTAAGAAACCTATCTTGAGAATTTAACCCAAATTATGGGGATGCCTGGGTGGCTCTGTGGGTTAAGTGCCCGACTCTAGGTTTCAGCTCAGGTCAGGATCTCGTGGTTTGTGGGATGGAGGCTCAGGTTGGGCTCTGCACTGACAGCACGGAGTCTGCTTGGGATTCTCTCTTTGCCCCTTCACTGCTTGGGTGCTCTCTCTTTCTCTCTCTCTCTCTCAAGATAAAACATAAATAAACTTAAAAAAAAAAGAAATTTAACCCAAATTATGGAAAAAACTGTATTCCCAAGTATATTCTTCCCACAAGCAATATAAAGATCATCAGTAAGAGGACAATTAAGCAAAATCTTGACAAAGTGTGTTCCATAGTATAATAATTCATGTTATTTGGATAAAAGATTTTGTGAACAGAAATATATATCACAAACTCTGAAATTAATAAATAACTCTCCCTCCTGTATGCCCCAGGCACCTTTGAAACTATTACTCTTTGCTGTGATCTCCATGGGCTGTTTGTTGTGCTGTCTCTTTAAGGGCAGGGCCTCAGTTTCCTCTAGACTACCAGCTCACCCAGAGCCAGGCCCACTGGTTTTTTAAAATTCCAGGTTTTAAATCCCGCTGGTTGTAAGAACTCACTAAATTTGGCCCCTCTGTTTTTCAAAGCCAAATGTTATGGGGATTCTTCTACCCCAGGTAGGCTCCACAGTGTGGGGGTTGTTTCTCTCCCTTCTCCATGCCTGTGGCTCCCTCCCTCCTGCAGACAGTCTTTGAGTTTGTTTGGTTTCAGACCACAACTCCACCCTTTCTATCCTCTTTGATGTGGCCTCTTCTCTACATTTATTTGTAGAGTTTATTCTGCCAGTCTTCAGATTGTTTTTTGGGTTATTTACACTGATGTGAGTGTTGTCTAGTTGTATCCTGGGGAGGAGGTAAGCTTAGGGTACTCCCACTCAGCTATCTTCCCTAGAAGTCATAACAGATTCTCTTGTGTGGGAATCTTCACTCTAAGCCTTGTCCAACATTTAATTCTAACGTGCACTATCAGTTCCCGAGAGAGTCGTTTCCTCAAAAATCTTATCCTTAGGGCATTAAAAGATGCTATCTATGAAGAGTAATTAATTCTGTGGAAATTGCTTATAATTAATTTTATATTAGAAACATGGATGGTAAGAAGTTGTAAAGAAGTAGATGTTAAAAGTAGAGCCTGAGCCAGAACAGGAAAGTTGTTTTGATGGCAAAGTAAATTTTTATTGTTTTCAAATTTTCTGTAATACGTTTATAAAATTTTACCTAAAAGAAAGCAATGAATAAAAATAAATTCACAGATCCTTTGTTACTAATTTCAACACAAAGGTAAGATAATTACCTAAAATAATCCCTAGATGTAAACTTACTTCTGGAAATGGCTGGAAAAAAAAATACCAAATGAAGCAGCGTTAACTCGTACTATTTTCTGTAATATGTGTGTACATGTATGTGTGCAAGAGACAGAAGGTGAAATAGATCCATCCATACATCAGCTGGATAATGGAAGACACCTGTTTTCCTGATCCTGGAATATTAACTATTTTTATTCCTTTTCTGAGGCAGAACATATTTGAATCTCACTAAGGACTTCAATAAACTCTAATGAAAAAAACTTGACATTTCTTTAGCATCTAAATGAATAAAATTCAACAGGATTTATTTCCCTCCAGGAGAGAAGACATAAGACATTTCATATTTATTTTTGTTAATGTTTATTTATTTTTGAGACAGAGAGAGAGAACGGGGTAGGGATAGAGAGAGAGGATGACAAAGGATCCAAAGCAGGGTCTGCACTGATAGCAGAGAGCCAGATGCAGGGATTGAACTCATGAACCACAAGATCATGACCTAAGCCGAAGCCAGACACTTAAACAATAGAGCCACCCAGGTGCCCCCAGACATTTCACATTTAAATAGATGCAAAGAACTATGTGTTCTGGAAGTGAGTGTGAATAGACTGATTCTCAAATTGCTCATGAATTCAGATCCATTATTTGGCAGTTGTGCTTGAACATTGTAAGAATGATCTAGAATTAGTTTTACCCTTTTGTTTTTGTGTCAATTATAAACCTGCTTTGTCTCAGTTTGGGGAAGAGGCAAGTCGCTGAAACATGGGACATATCAAATCATAAAGATTCCTCTTGGGGCACCTGGGTGGCTCAGTCAGTTAACCGTTGGATTGTTGGCTTAGGTCATGATCTCACGATTTGTGAGTTTGAGCCCCGCATCCGACTCTGCACTGACTGTGCAGAGCCTGCTTGGGATGCTGTCTCTCTGCCCCTCCTATGGTCTCTAAATAAATAAATAAATAAATAAATAAATAAATAAATAGCTTCCCCCTTTATCCTCCTTTAGGACAGTTGCAAGAGAAAGGCTGACATATTATTCAAACATTGAGATTATTTAATTCATCATTACATTAGTGAATCACTAAGTTATTAATCACTTATTTGATTATTAGTTAAATAAATTAAAATAACTATTAAAACACATATTAAAATCAAATGGGCTTCTTTTGGAAGTGATGAAAATATTCCAAAATTGACCTCCGTGACAGTTGCACAAATCTGTGAGTGTCCTAACATCCATTGAATCATACATTGTAAAGGAGTGAACTGTATAATAGTGAACTTTGTCTCACAAAGAGTAATAAAAAAAATGATGAGAGGACTGAATCTTGAGAATACTTCCTGGAGTTCTGTAAACAGAAAAATCTCAACCTTGAAAATAAAGGCACTGCAGCATTAAAACTACTCAGTTTGTTCACTACCTTGTTTTCTGAGAAAATAACTAAAATCACCCAGCAAGAAGACATCTGCTCTGATCCTAAACAGTTTTGTCTAAGTTTGTTGCTCTTTTATTAGAAACCAGAAAACATTTGTGTGGGTACATGTAGGTAAAATTTACATAAAAATTTTTCTCTTCTGGTCATACAAGAGTAACTTTATTAAGCGAAGATATAATATTCTTTAAAAATATCTTCCAATGGAGGTCTTTTTTTTTAGTGTTCTTTAATGTTTAGTTGGCCCATAGCACCATACTTCTCAGATAATTTTTCTCTGGGATCCTAGATCTAAAATGCTCCCAGCTGTTTCTTATCCTCAGGTATCTCATTCCATGTACAATCTGCCCATCCAATCATCAGTGTACTTGGAAACACCTGCCCTGACTAAGAAGTTATCATGTTATTACCCTTACTCTGTTGTACTGAATATGTCCTATTTTTTTTTTTTTGCCTGTGTATTGATAATTTTATCAGTCAGCAATTACATTCTTCTATTCAAAGGAATACAGCCTTTTACCAGTAGGAAAACCACTCTCTAAAATCACGAAAAAAACATTTCATGTTTTAAAAATATTAATCATAGTCTTCAGTATTTTGAGAGTCTGAATTTTCAAATATATTTAATAGAAACGGTAGGCAGAAAATATGCTGAACTAAGAAAAGTATTTTGGTGAGGAGACAGTTTGACTGCTCTAAATCTGTCATTCCATACCCTAAATTTTATGAAATTACTACATAAAATCCTGAATTTTATAGTGATTAAATCAATCAATCTTTAACTCCTTGTCAAAAGTAAATCAGTCTTTAATTATTAATAATTAGGCTTCCAAATTTAGCTGCTTTACAACTTTTAGAAGTGAAATCAATCATAGAACAAAACCAATGTGTGCATGTACATTTTCAAAAGATTGTAGGATGTAACTCTTTTTTCTTAAAGAGGTATATTTTGAATATTTTCTAAAATAAGAAAATAGAATGTTTATAGTCTGACCTAGAGTTTTTTAAATTTACAGGTGTGTGCTTTGCTGAAAGTAAAATGTTTATGTGCCTTGGTAATGGCAGTTCTCACCAAAGAAAACTTTCAGTTTCCTAAATCCTAACGAGTCATGATGAACCTAGTTCATGGTTCTTCAACTGATGGAATGAATTAAGCTTGTCCACCACTAGACTTGACTTGAGTGTTCTAAACCGAGTCCATCTAGGACTCATCCTGTCTTCCTTTGTCTTTAGCCCTACCCAGAATTTCATGCACATCTAGAAGAAATCCATTCTTTCACAAAAAGTGTATTAAGCACTGTGATGGTTCACTTTATGTGTCAACTGGCTAAGAGATGCCCGGATAGCTCGTAAAATATTATTTCTGGGTATGTCTATGAAGAGATTAGCATTTGAATTCATATAATAAGTAATAAAAAGATCAACCTCACCAATGCGATTGGGTATGATCCAATCCACTAAGGTCCTGAATAAAACAAAAATGCGGAAGAAGGGCAAATTTGCTCTCTTTGCTTGACTTGGGACATTCATCTGCTCCTATCCTGAAACATTAGCATTCTTGGCCTTTGGGCTTTCAGACTCAGACTGGGACTTACACTATTGGCTCACGTGGTTCTCTGGCCTTCAGATTGAGACTACAATTGCTTCTTGGCCTTTTGGCTAGGATCAAGTACAGACTGAGATTACACCACCAGTTTAGACTGGAATTATAGCACCAATTTTCCTGGGCCTCTAGTTTGCAGACATCATTTGTGGATTTCCCAGCCCACATAACCTCAGCCTTCTTTAATCATGTTGCCAATCCTTCATAATAAACCTCTCTATCTATCTCTATCTATCTCTATATCTCTATCTCTCTCTATCTCTATATCTATCTCTATCTCTCTATCTATCTCTATATCTTTCAGTTCTAATTTCCTGGAGAACTCTAACCAATACAGCACCTAATAGGTACAAGACATGCTAGCAATAAGCATGACTAACAGTGCAACATGAACATTATATTCTAAAATGGTGGGTCAAGGTGGACAAACTAACATATGTACCATAGTGTGTCCGGTAGTGATAGGTGCTATGAAGAAAAGTTGAGAAACTGAGTGTAGTAAAAGAGTTTGTGTTCAGGTGAGGAGGGTTACTTCTGCCATGATGCCAATTAAATGTCTGACTTCCACTCAGGTCATGATCTCATGGTTACTGGGTTTGAGCCTGGCCTGGAGCTCTATGCTGACAGTGCAGAGCCTGCTTTGGATTTTGGATCCTCTGCCTCCCTCTCTCTCTCAGCCCCTCTACCTCTCCCAAGTGCAGTCTGTCTATCTCTCTCTCTCTCTCTCTCTCTCTCTCTCCAAAATAAGTAAACATTTTTTTTTTTAAGTACCAAGTTAGGCAAGTCTGAAAGAAGAGCATTCTAGGGAAGGTAAGAAACAGCAGAAGTCTTGAGGTAACATTTTTCAGGATAAAGAATTACAGTCATGCCAGAGAATAGTGAGCCAGGCAGAGAGAGTTTAGGGAATGAGAGGTGTTATGGGCTGAATATGTCCATTCCTGTGTTGAAGTCCTAACTGCTAGTACCTCAAAATGTAACTGTTTTTGGGCAACAGGCTCTTAGAAAGATAATTAAGTTAAAATGAGGAAGGAAGAAGGGAGGGAGGGAGTGGGGAGGATGGAAGGAAGAAAGGAAGGAAGGAAGGGAGAGAGGGACGAAGGAAGGAGAGGGCAAAGCCATTAAAAGCATTGCCTTCAGACATATTTTGTATGTATATTTTGAAGACATATCAATTTAATTTTATTTTTTAAATTTTTTTTAACATTTATTTATTTTTGAGACAGAGAGAGACAGAGCATGAACGGGGGAGGGTCAGAGAGAGAGGGAGACACAGAATCTGAAACAGGCTCCAGGCTCTGAGCAGTCAGCACAGAGCCCGACACGGGGCTCGAACCCACGGACAGTGAGATCGTGACCTGAGCCGAAGTCGGATGCCCAACCGACTGAGCCACCCAGGTGCCCCATATCAATTTAATTTTAAATGAGCTTAAACTGGGTAATCCTCTTTTACTTGGCAAATATCAAGCATTTTAAATTACTACTAGTGAAATATGAACAATTTTTCTTAAATAGTATTTCATTTAAACTTTTTAAATACCATTTTCATGGAAATAGATACAGCTTGTTTACAAACATGTTTAATAGAAATATAAAATATAATTTGATGTTATTTAGTATGACCTTTCATCAATAGGCAAATTTCTGAAAAAAAATGCATGGAACTGGAATTACTCTATTAACGAAAATAAAATCACAATGGACAAGATGTGCAGACAAAAATTGATTTATTTCAATACATTGATAGCAATAGGAGAGAGAGCATAGATCAATTCTGGATAGTCAGCTTATTATCCAAGGGGCTGGAGGGTTTTTAAGCACTGCGGTGAGTCAAGAGAAAACTGGTGGACAGAGGAAGTTAGTTAGGGGGTAGACTAATAGGACATGTTGAGAAGTACATTGAGTTATTCTTGAGTTTGCAAATGTTTTTCTTTGGGATTAGGCCATCTGTGTTTGCTAATTGGTGCTCATAGAAGTTAGGCTACTTCCATCTCACAGAGACTAGGAGATAGGGACTCTCTTCCTTGATGATTGCAAGGAAGGGTGATGATTTTGAAAGGGTGACTCCTAGATCCATGAGGAAGATATGCCTTGGTAATAACACTGACAAGAGGCTGGGAGTAGATTTACATACATTTCAAAAGGACAGAGAGAGTTTACAATTACAAGAGTTATAAAGTCGATGTTCTAAGGAAAGGGAAGTCTGGGACCTATAGTCAGAAACCTAACTAAAGTTTAATGAAACTGAGGGGAACATTAAGGCTGTCTTTGTCAACTGTAATATGAGTCAGATTAAGCATTTATATTAAATTTATGATTTGAAAATAATTCTATATTTAATATACTCAAACTGTATAATTTTGGGCTTTGGAATGTACTTTTATTAATATTAGCTTTTTCTCATAATTCTATACACTTCTCAGTTCTTATATAGTTATATTCAGAAGGAAGTATCTTCAGATAAGGAATGAATGAGCTTCAGAGCTCAGCCTGTTTGTGATCCAAATCTGATACTTAATAGCTGTGTGACTTTAAGTGAATGACTTAGTACTTTTTCTTTCTTTCTTTCTTTCTTTTTTTTTTTTTTTTTTTGAAAGTGGGGGACGGGCAGAGAGAGAGGGAGACACAGAATCCAAAGCAGGCTCCAGGCTCCAAGCTGTTAGCATAGCGCCCAGCGCTGGGCTCAAACCCATTAATGGTGAGATCATGACCTGAGCTGAAGTCGGACACTTAACCAACTGAGCCATCCACGTGCCCATGATTAGTTCTTTCTGATAAAATGGAGATAAGAAATAGCCACCTTACACAGTCTCTAGCTAGATCTGACAAGATACTATTGTAAAATGCCTGCCACAGTCACAAGTACATAGAAGACTGCCATCAAATACCAGTCCCCTCCTTTTAGTACCCTTAAAACTGTTATAAATAAAGCCTAGATTAGAAAATGTAACGGTCTTCTGATAGGGGAAAAGTAGCCGTATTCTCCCCTGTCTCTTTTTCCCCCTCAAGCACATATAATTATATACCTTACAACTGAATGTTTAGAGCAAGGGCCATGAAGTCATCAGTTTGGGAATTTCCATGCCTTAGTGCACCAGTGACTTTTGTGACCTTAATTGAACCTCTGGGCCAGAGCTCTTACACTTGTCAAATACATAAAATAATGAAAAATATTTCTCCCTCACAAGATTGCTTTTGGCATTACTGGAAAAAAGAGAATCTTTTTAAAGTGCACGAGATGAGAGTACTGTTATTATTAAATATGTGATGAATTGTTGATAATACATAATCTATGATGTTGTAAGCGTCAGTAGCTTTAGGAAGCAAAGACTCTCTTGAGAATGTTGGACAAAGGAAACTATAATGGCAGTTGAATTACCTGCTAAATTGAAAAGAATCATTGAGAAAACTCAGTATCCCTATGGAGAAAGCAGAAGTTATTATACTACACCTCAGTAGAGATACCTATAACACTGGAACGGAAATTACATCTGCTCTCATTTCCTGGCCATATCTATAAAAGGCAAGTGCTTCTTGGGGACATAGCCAAGACATTTCTTTTTATAGATCAACTCATTATCAAAGTATATATATTTAAAACAACAAGCTAGTATTTAGAAAGTGAAGACCTATACTCACATTAAGAAATTAAAACATACTATTTTTTACATGCATATTTTATATTTTGATAACTTGGGCAATCAATACATGTTTTTAAATATACAAATGGTCAAATTAATATTGAATAAAAGCTACCCAACATTTACACATTTCCCTTTGTGTTTTTTTCTGTGTATTTCTTTTTTTTTAACTTTATTTTTTATTTTTTAAAATTTACATCCAAATTAGTTAGCATACAGTGAAGCAATGATTTCAGGAGTATATTCCTTAGTGCCCCTTACCCATGTAGCCCATCCCCCCTCCCACAACCCCTCCAGCAACTCTCAGTTTGTTCTCCATATTTATGAGTCTCTTCTGTTTTGTCCCCCTCCCTGTTTTTATATTATTTTTGTTTCCCTTCCCTTATGTTCATCTGTTTTGTCTCTTAAAGTCCTCATATGAGTGAAGTAATATGATTTTTGTCTTTCTCTGACTGACTAATTTCACTTAGCATAATACCCTCCAGTTCCATCCATGTAGTTGCAAATGGCAAGATTTCATTCTTTTTGATTGCCAAGTAATACTCCATTGTATATTTTTATACCACATCTTCTTTACCCATTCATCCATTGATGGACATTTGGGCTCTTTCCATACTTTGGCTATTGTTGACAGTGCTGCTATAAACATGGGGTGCATGTGTCCCTTCAAAACAGCACACCTGTATCCCTTGGATAAATGCCTAGTAGTGCAATTGCTGGGCCGTAGGGTAGTTCTATTAGTTTTTTGAGGAACCTCCATACTGTGTTCCAGAGTGGCTGCACCAGCTTGCATTTCCACCAACAATGCCGAAGAGATCCTCTTTCTCCACATCCTCACCAACATCTGTTGTTGCCTGAGTTGTTAATGTTAGCCATTCTGACACGTGTAAGGTGGTATCTCATTGTGGTTTTGATTTGTATTTCCCTGGTGATGAGTGATGTGGAGCATTTTTCCAGGTGGTCGGTAGGCCACCTGGATGTCTTCTTTGGAGAAGTGTGTATTCATGTCTTTTGCCCATTTCTTCACTGGATTATTTGTTTTTTGGGTGTTGAGTTTGATAAGTTCTTTGTAGATTTTGGATACTAACACTTTATCTGATAGGCCGTTTGCAAATATCTTCTCCCATTCTATCAGTTGCCTTTTAGCTTTGATGATTGTTTCCTTCACTGTGCAGAAGCTTTTTATTTTATTGAGGTCCCAGTAGTTCATTTTTGTTTTTGTTTCCCTTGCCTCCGAAGACGTGTTGAGTAAGAAGTTGCTGTGGCCAAGATCAAAGAGGTTTTTGCCTGCTTTCTCCTCAAGGATTTTGATGGCTTCCTGTCTTACATTTAGGTCTTATTTTGAGTTTATTTTTGTGTATGGTGTAAGAAAGTGGCCCAGGTTCATTCTTCTGCATGTTGCTATCCAGTTTTCCCAGCACCACTTGCTGAAGAGACTGTCTTTATTCCATTGGATATTCTTTCCTGCTTTGTCAAAGATTAGTTGGCCACACGTTTGTGGGTCCATTTCTGGGTTCTCTATTCTGTTCCATGGATCTGAATGCCTGTTCTTGTGTCAGTATCATACTGTCTTGATGATTACAGCTTTGTAGTATAGCTTGAAGTCTGGGATTGTGATGCCTCCTGCTTTGGTTTTCTTTTTCAAGATTGCTTTGGCTATTATGGATCTTTTCTGGTTCTGTACAAATTTTAGGATTATTTGTTCTAGCTCTGTGAAGAATGCTGGTGTTACTTTGATAGGGATTGCATTGAATATGTAGATTGCTTTGGGTAGTATCGACATTTTAACAGTATTTGTTCTTCCTATCCAGGAGCATGGAATCTTTTTCCATTTCCTTGTGGCTCTTCAATTTCTTTCATAAGCTTTCTATAGTTTTCAGTGTATAGATTTTTCACTTATTTGGTTAGATTTATTTGTAGGTATTTTATGGTTTTTGGTGCAACTGTAAATGGGATCTATTCCTTGATTTCTCTTTCTGTTGCTTCATTGTTGGTGTATAGGAATACAACCGATTTCTGTGTGTTGATTTTATATCCAGCAACTTTGCTGAATTCATGAATCAGTTCTAGCAGTTTTTTGGTGGAATCTTTTGGGCTTTCCATATAGAGTACCATGTCATCTGTGAAGAGTGAAAGTTTGACCTCCTCCTGGCAGATTTGGATGCCTTTTATTTCTTTGTGTTATCTGATTGCTGAGGCTAAGACTCCCAATACTATGTTGAATAACAGTGGCGAGAGTGGACATCCCTGTCTTGTTCCTGACCTTAGGGGGAAAGCTCTCAGTTTTTCCCCATTGAGAATGATATTAGCGTCGTGTCATTCGTATATGGCTTTTATGATCTCTAGGTATGCTCCTTCTATCCCTAGTTTCTTGAGAGTTTTTATCAAGAACAATTATTGTATTTTGTCAAATGCTTTCTCTGCATCTATTGAGAGGATCATATGGTTCTCATCCTTTCTTTTATTGATGTGATGAATCACATTAATTGTTTTGTGGATATGGAACCAGCCCTGCATTCCAGGTATAAATCCCACTTGTCATGGTGAATATTTTTTTAATGTATTGTTGGATATGCTTGGCTAATATCTTGTTAAGGATTTTTGTATCCATAATCATCAGGGAAATTGGTCTATAGTTCTCCTTTTTAGTGGGGTCTCTGTCTGGTTTTGGAATCAAGGTAATGCTGGCTTCATAGAAAGAGTTTGGAAGTTTTGCTTCCATTTCTATTTTTTGGAACAGTTTCAAGAGAATACGTGTTAACTCTTCCTTAAATGTTTGGTAGAATTCCCCTGGAAAGTCATCTGGCCCTGGACTTTGGTTTTTTGGCAGATTTTTGATTACTAATTCAATATCCTTACTGGTTATGGGTCTGTTCAAATTTTCTATTTCTTCCTGTTTCAGTTTTGGTAGTGTATATGTTTCTAGGACTTTGTCCATTTCTTCCAGATCGCCCATTTTATTGGCATATAATTGCTCATAATATTCTCTTATTATTGTTTTTATTTCGGTTGTGTTGGTTGTGATCTCTCCTCTTTCATTCTTGATTTTACTTATTTGGGTCATTTCCTTTTTCTTCTTGATAAAACTGGCTAGTGGTTTATCAATTCTGTAAATTCTTTCAAAGAACCAGCTTCTGGCTTCATTGATCTGTTCTACTGTTTTTTTTGGTTTCGATAGCATTAATTTCTGCTCTAATCTTTATTATTTCCTGTCTTCTGCTGGTTTGGGGTTTTATTTGCTGTTCTTTATCCAGCTCCTTAAGGCATAAGGTTAGGTTGTGTATCTGAGATATTTCTTCCTTCTTTAGGAAGGCCTGCATTGCTATATACTTTCCTCTTATGACCACCTTTGCTGCATCCCAGAGGTTTTGGGTTGTGGTGCTATCATTTTCACTGGCTTCCATATACTTTTTAATTTCCTCTTTAACTGCTTGGTTAGCCCATTCATTATTTAGTAGGATGTTCTTCAGTCTCCAACTATTTGTTACCTTTCCAAATTTTTTCTTGTGGTTGATTTCAAGTTTCATAGTGTTATGGCCTAAAAATACGCACGGTATATCTCGATCTTATTGTACTTACTTAGGGCTGATTTGTGTCTCAGTATATGGTCTATTCTGGAGAACATTCCATGTGCACTGGAGAAGAATGTATATTCTGCTGCTTTAGGATGAAATGTTCTGAATATATCTGTTAAGTCCATCTGGTCCAATGTGTCATTCAAAGGCATTGTTTCCTTGTTGATTTTTTGATTAGATGATCTGTCCATTGCTGTGAGTGGGGTGTTGAAGTCTCCTACTATTATGGTATTATTATCGATGAGTTTCTTTATGTTTGTGATTAATTGATTTATATATTTGGGTTCTGCCACATTTGCTGCAAATGTTTACAATTGTTAGGTCTTCTTGGTGGATACACCCCTTGATTATGATTTAATGCCCTTCTGCACCTCTTGATATAGTCTTTATTTTAAAGTCTAGATTGTCATATAAGTATGGCCATATAAGTATGGCTACTCCGGCTTTCTTTTGTTGACCATTAGCATGATAGATGGTTCTCCATCCCCTTATTTTCAATCTGAAGGTGTCTTTAGGTCTAAAGTGGGCCTCTTGTAAACAGCACATCGATGGATCTTGTTTTCTTATCCATTCTGTTACCCTATGTCTTTTGATTGGAGCATTGTGTCCATTGACGTTTAGAGTGAGTACTGATATACATATATATATATGACGGAAAAATATCTACCATCATGTCATCATAACTACACTGTACACCAGTGTACCCCATGGTGTAACAGAAAATTCATAGGAGTGCCATAGGACACTTCAGAAGGAAAAACAGCAACATCTGTGGAATAGCATACAGTTCACCAGTATTGAGCTGTTGGAACCTACCTATTTAAGAAATTAAACTATTGGGACACCTGAGTGGCTCAGTTGGGTAAGTATCTGACGCTTGATATTGGCTCAGGTCATGATCCTACAGTTCCTGAATTCAAGACCCACATCGGGCTTTGTGCTGATGGTATGGAACCTGCCTGAGATTCTGTCTCTCCTCTCTGCCCCTTCCCAGATCATATCTGTCTCTGTTTCAAAATAAATAAACAAACTTAAAAAAAAAAAAAAAAGAAAAGAATCCACTGGATATTTATTTTGCCTGAGGGGTGCTTTGAAGAGAAAAACTGAGACATGAAGGATTCCAAGAGCCAAGAAAGTTGGGGCAACAGCCATAATGACTTTTCACTTTATTTTATAAGAAGCAGGGAGAATAAGGATTTGAAGGAGGGTAACAAAATGGGAAAACTTGTATTTGGTGAAACTCATTCTGACAGAGTTTCAGATAATAATGTGGGGATTATTCGTTAGAGAGTTGCCATTTTGGAGTTACAGAAACAATTTGGATTAGACAAGTGAGAAGTAGGGAGGTGTCTAGTGAATGATGGCCTGACTCTGTAGCTGCTAGTACCTAAACAAGTGTCTCTTAAGTTCCTTATTGTCTTTTTGAAATGCTAGAAATCTTTGGCAACACTCTTGAAATTATGAAATCAACTGTTACATCGCTGTTCATTTAGACACATTTCTTTATGTTTTTTTTTTTTTTTTTAGTTTTATAACTCACTCTCTGTATAGCGACTTGAACAAAGTTATTTACAGTCTTACCCAGAGCAACAGTCTTACACAGAGTGACATTACTGCATGTCCTAGTCAATATGGTGTATTTCAAATGCTTGGTTGATATTACATTGTACCTTTCACTTGACAAAGAAAGCTAATATTCTACTAAGAGCCAGTGACCTTGACTGATCAGTCTAATGGAAGCTAATACCAAAAATATATCTTTTGCATTTCTCTGATGACATATGATGTGTAGTATCATTTCATATGCTTATTTGCCATCTGTGTATCTCCTTTGGTGAGGTGTGCGTTAAGGTCTTTAGGACCATTATAATGGTGCATTTTGTTTTCTTACTGTTGATAAGAATTCTTCATATATTTTGGATGACAGTCCTTCATGAGATATGTCTTGTGCAAGTGTTTTCTACCCATCTGTGACTTATCTTCTCATTCTCTTGAGTAATCATTTATTTTAAATATCAAGTTATGTTTACCTACTTGCAAAGCTCTCTTTGACCTAACTGGATATAAAACATATTTTATATAATATAAATATATATAATATATATAATAAATATATATTATGTATATAAATATATATATAATAAATATATAAATAAGTATATATATAATATATATAATAAATATAAAAACATAATTTTATTTTGGAAAAAATATTGTGATTATAGAGAGATACATTAGCTAGAACATAAGCTTGACTATTACAGTGAGAGACAGCATAAAATGGTAGCCTCACTAGCTGCAATGCTTCAGTGTCAGTAGCATCATCCTTAGATTTGTTAATAAAAAAACTTAAATTTCTTAGTTCTTTTATATTTATAAAGTCCTCAGGTGCTAATTGACATTAATAAAGTCATGAAACACTGACGTTTAACTTGGAATGTTAATACATGGACACTGATCTACCAGATCAGTTACCAGAATTCAGGTGCCCACCTTCTAGGTTCTTCCTGTATTACATCAAGGTGCTTAGAAGAAATATTTGAAAAATAAATCAAAGCTAATTAGAAGAGTTCATGCTGGCCATGATACTAGACCTAAGAGAAGTAGTGGGCCTTGGGATATAATTTAGTTATGCCATGATAAAGCCTGAATGATTACTATTGTCTTATATCAAAGTACGTCCTTGAAGACCGAGGTGAGTAGGAATGGGATAAGGTTTACAATGTAGGCGGGTGATTGCAAACAAAGGAGAAAAATGTTGCAAACAGAGATAACAGAAAATTATTTCTTGGAAATACAAGTATTTTAAAATATCTGTGTATAGACTAACAGATATATAGAGATTATGAATGAGAGCAAGAGAGGATGAAGCATGGTCATGAAATGAATGGATACTACACTAAAAAACCTGGATATTTTCCTGAAAATATCATAGGCTTTATATTCATTTTACTTTATGACAGGATACAAGTCAGGAAATACAGCAACTATAACATCTTCCTCTCTCTCAGCAACTCACACATATGTAGATTCTTTTGTCTATCCCACCACATGGATGTTAGGGTTCCAGGAATAAGAAAAAGAAGGTGTGTGGAGGCCACCATGATGCATAAAAACTACAAAATGTATTTTCTAAGAATCTTTTATACTGTTCAAATCCATAGGCCCCAAACGTGTTTCCTAACTGGTAGCTCTCCCAACAACATGCTGATTTCACTCCACAGAAACACTATTTCTCATTTTTCTTAGCTCCACTCCTTCCAAGGAAAAAGTGCTGAGGGAAACTAAGGTCATCCTCTGAAAGGCTGAATTGGACCAGACTGATGTTAAATTCTTTCTCACAATTTCACCTCCATGACCTTGAGTCAATATTTTCACAAAACATACTCCTTAAATGTTCTGTGATATTTGTTCTGACAGGCACATCTCTAATATTTCATACAGAGGAAAAAGCAAGCCAACACACCTGCAACCACCAAGATCTGTACTATCCAATAAAGTGTTGGTATCCTCTTCCTAAAACATGTTAATCTTGACCAACATGTTTCATAAGTCTTCTCTTACTTTCTTATCAATTGCTTGGGTCTCTCTCTTCTCACAATCACTTGCATCTCTTAAAAGTTGTTAGAGACATTTATATTTGTGTTTAGTTTCTCCAAGGCCAAATTTACCATTTTGTCTGGACAATCAGTTTCCATTGGGTTAATATCAGTTGGAGGTTTTAAACCAGTTTCCCAAAATATCTTCCATCCTGGGGGTTATCATCAGTATACATTTATTTTTCTTTAATTTTCATATATAAGCCCATAAAATGCTTTATTATATCAAATAACAGTAGGTGAGACATTAAAATAATGCTTAGCATACAAACTACCTGTTAATATTACACCAAATAGCAGTAGCTATTACAGTAATACTTAGCACACCAAATATTTGGTTTTATTACAGTGTAATTTCCCCATCCTTCCCAACAGAATCATCGCTTACCTTGTACCATATGTTTTCAGCACTAGGGATGGTCACTAGAGTGTTCAGTAAATTCAGGATTCCTTCTAGCCTGGGGGCTATGAAAGAATAGATTTTACTGACACTGATTCCTACATATTAATGTAGAGTATAACCTATTTACCCTATAAAGAGGACACGTCCTTGGTCTTTTATCTGCTCAATACCCACTAACTGTATAGCAAGAAATGACACCTCCTTTTAAATTCCTTGTACATTTGCAATAAGAGAATGATAACAAGGGCCACATGTTCTAGTGACATCCTGCTATAATTTAGATGGCTCTTGGCATTTCAGTAGGTGTATCTCCCTGGCTTGGGTTTCTAAAACACACTTAAACACAACAGCAATCAACCACAATCACAATCAGCCCTTCCTGGGTGAGGATGCACCCCCTTCCTGGAGGTGTTGCAGGGCATAATGTCTCAAATGGCTTTTGTTTGTTTGTTTGTTCACCTTCAGGTAACAATACAACATCACCAGGTCCTTCTTTCTCCATTCCTAGAAGTAGATGGTAGGTTTGCAAAAATAAAAGGTAAGAGGTCATTGTCTATCACTAAAGCAGCATTTAGTCTTAGCCTGACCAGATTAAGCAAAGTGACCACCTACTCTAAGATTTCCTTAAGAATAAATATAATTAAGTTCAAAGGAATACAGTATCTTAAATAGTAATGCCCCCTTCAGCTGGAAATAGGGCAAATGCAATCTTAATCTAAACCACTAAATTTGATACCCCTTCTTCCCCCCAAAAAGCCTTGTGATTTGCAAAAGACAAAGATTAGCACCACAGCATCATTTCCAACCCCCTTAGTCTCAGTACACAGAAATCTTCCTTATGGCTGTTCCTCTCTCAATACCTCATGTATTTGGATGAATCACACACTCACTGAGCTTGCTATCCAAGCTTTCTCATTCTTATCATCCTTAGCACCCTGTCACTCACAAAGGAATGTTTTAACTGCCCACTCCATTTTTCAATGAAGTCATTCCCATGTCACTGGTGGAAATACATGTCCATTCTACATTGTGCTTTTTGTCCCATTTTGGTCAACTGGCTATGGTGAAATGTATTTCCTATAAGGCATATAAAGGACACCCCAAATACTCCTGAAAAGACCCACTGAAATACTCCAGGATCCATGAGCAGTGTTCTGTGTAATTCATTGTCCGTGATATATTGGTCCTTGACCTCATGTAATTCTCTCAATGTCATTTTTGGACATTTTTTCTCTTGATAGGAGTCAAGACAGTCTGTCACCATATTATTGGCTCTTCAGAGTGATACTGGTTTATGCCATTGTTTCATCCACTGTGACATTGTTTGAGCACTGCTTTGCCAGCTTATCTCATACCCAGCTGTTTTTCCCCAGGGGCAGACCAGGGCAATGGCCTTGGCTTTCCAGTGTCCCTTTGAGCTATAAATAGGTTCTCTTGGTGAACATCTATGAATGGAATTCTCCCTAAGAATTTCTGTAGGAATATCCACAATTTTATGCTTTCACACCAGGCTTTTCTTACGTATTTATTCATTAAGGAACCATTTTTCTGCCTGCCCATGCAACACAGCCATGGGCATGACCCAGGAGTCTCCATATATTCAGATATTTCCCCAAGGCCAAGAACCAAGTTTTACATGCCCATCAAATATACTGCTCTCAATTTAGCCCACCATGTATACCTATTGCCTTCTGCTGCTAAGATTTTCAGAGACCACTCTCAGATAGCATTAGCCTTCCATACAAAGTCCCACTGTTCACTACCAGAACTCCCTTCAACAAATCAGGTAGATGTTTTGCCTTAAAGGTTTCAGATCCTTTGGCAATAAGAGGGGGTAGCTCTTCAGGAGCTCTAATGTAGGGGTGGAGATGCTATCTGCTCATCAATACAATGCACTCCCTCAGAGCTGATCTCTTTAGCATGATCCCAACTATAACATTTATATTTTATCAGAGAACTTGTGCAGCTCATTCTTTATTGCAATTTCTTTCTGAGATTTCCCTTGATGTCATAGATAACTGAAGCCTCAGTATAATCTGATGCTCTTGGGGTATGAGTGTTATTTTTACTAGAGTCAAATAGTGTGCCAGTACTTGTCTCTCACAGGGGCTATTCTTAGAAAAAGTATCAGGAAGATTTTAGTCCAGAAGTCTAACATTTGCCTATAAGTGGCATTCGAAGGCTTTTGCCAGAGACTCGAGTCTGTATGTGATTTAGTGGTAGACCTCTCTAAATCCACTGGTTATGTCAGGATTACAAAATCCCAGAGGGATAGCTTGGGCTACCCTCTGCTCTGGTCTGCATTCAAACCCATTTCTTTTTCTAGTCTCTCTATATCTGGGCCAACAGCTTTCCCAGATATGGTATATGTGTCCTCTAGAGTCCAAACAACCCTTTGAGGTTTTGTTCCTCTCTCTTATTAATAAAGATCAGAAGGGAGACAGTTTGCTCTTTATTGTTTGTGAAATTATCTAGTGGCCCTAGCCTGGATTATTCCCAGAAAAAGGTAAGGGGTCCTGACTCTTAGCCAGATAATTCAGGCATCCTTGCCTAGTACTATTGCAACTACAGCTTTTTAAATTTCCCTTCCCTCCAGTCCCAGCTTCCTTTCTGAGAAGGGGAGATATCATTATATTATCAACTTCATGAATCACCAGACAGGGTAGTAACTGAATCCTGGAGAACATGAGTAAACTTGAAGGAAATATAGTAAAAGTATGTATAATGGAGTCTTTCCAGTGCTTGACGTTGTCAAGATTCTGAGTCTGTGACAGCCTACTATTGCCCTCTGAACTTCCTGACAGTTTTTACCATGTCTCGCACAGCAGAAGCTTTGGGGAGAACTGCTTTCTTTAACTCTGGAGTTTTCTCCTAGGCAAGACAGGACAAAGATGGAGAGAATTGGTGTTTGAGAAAGACAACTGGTTCCATGACTTCTTAATAAGGAGTAAGATTTCCTATTGCCCTCCTAGAAAGTGGTACAGTTTAGTCTTTACTACAGACGAAGGTTAGGGCAATTGTAAGGGCTCCCATTTAACTGATCCAATTAAGACTTGGCAAAGGGCAGATGTCCCCAACATTCAGCTATAGGCCAGTAAGGACAAGACCTTCCATTCATCCATCACATCCTTTCCAGTTATACTGGAAATATATACAATTCAAGCAAAGGGTATAGCACTACTGGATATGTCCTCCTTTATCATGTTTCTAACTGGATTTTTACCGGGACCATGATACTTCCTATCTCAGTATCTCCATTCCCCTCTACCTTCCTTTTTGGCTTCTTTGCTCCGTGGAAACTTATAGTGCAGTATGTATCAGTATCCACTTAACCCAAAAGTTTTACCAACTATAGGATATTTTACTTTAACCAAAGTTCCTGGCCTCAGAGTTTCCACTGAGGGGTAGGGCAAAATATTCCAGCCTTTAGGTCAGTCCTCTTTGGTTTCTATTGCCTCAACCTACAGAGTACACTTAGCAATGTTAGTTAGCACCTTTTGTTATTGTTCCCTAAAGCATCATTGGATTTAAATTTATCCAGGCTGGCTTAAAGGAAGCATATCTCATGGGATTCATTAACGAAGGACTCTGCCTGATATAGAACAGATTTTCCAACTACTGATAATGAGCTAGTAAATCTTTGAAAGAATCCATTAAGTTTCTTCTCTTTTCATCCCTTGTGTTAACTGCCACCTAAAAATAGGTCTATCTGATTCACTCTTTCTTTATTTCTTCAGCTGTTCCCCACCGCACTTTGCCTTTCCTTGACTATTTTATCAGTAACCCAAGACATAAATCTATGGAATCAAATTTTCGTCAGTCTCCTCCCCACCCTTGCCCAGTTGGGCATGCTGCCCCACAGTGCTTACATTCAAGGATCTGAAAGCCGAGCCTACTTTTGATACTATTGTCTGGAATCACAGCTGCAGTTATGGGTGTGAATTGACAATCACACTCAAGAGACACAGCAACATTTAACATAAAGCTCTGTTTACTTGGCATTATAGGAGAAAATAAAGCCATTCATGTGGTAGGTTCAGCATCTCCGTCTCCTCATCTCCTCTCAGCAGCTACTTACGTACACAAAAGAGGAGGCTTCACCCCCATGGACACATATGGCTGCCACAGATGAGCGCCAGAGTACGTGTGGGTGACCTTGACACATGGAAACGTCAGCATCTCTTTCCCACCAAGCTCTTATACCATACTTGACACATAGGCCCAATGCCAGCTCACAGTTCCCTAACCTGAGGCAGATGTGTGTTCCACACAACAAATGAGGCAAACAAAATATTCCTCATTTATCTTAATTCTACTGTTTCCAAGGAAACAGTACTATGAGAATTAGAGATCTTTCTGAAACAGGCCTGAAATTCAGGCCTGATAGTAACTCTTTATTCACAAAAGTTTTATATATAATATAATATAATATAATATAATATAATATAATATAATATAATATATATAATTGTATGATATATATTACATACAATATATGTGTCAATGTGTTATTCATACTTTTCTATTTCTGTGCTTATATTTAGTGTTCATTTATTATATTCTTTTATTTAACCTTTTCTAATTTATGAAATGTAACTATCATACAAAAAAGAACATAAAATCTTAATCTGCAATATATTAAATAGTATTTATATTTAAATACCCAGGCAACCACCTTCCAGGTTGAGAAAATGAACCTTGTCAGCACTTCAAAATCCACCAGATCGTCACTTCTCAAAGCAACTTCCTCAGTATTTCCCGGCTCCATTCATGAGTTTGACTTTTATAGTAATTACAACTATGTGTTCCTCTACAGATTTACTACTAGGTATATATTGCTAAACAATACAATTAAGAATTTTCTGTTTTAAATGTTATAAGTTCTGTATGTATTATTTTGTGAGTTGCCTTTTTCTTTTTTTGTTCTTTTCTTTTTTTTTTTTTGGTACGGGAGCTCAATATTATCTTTTCAAGATTCAACCATGTTGTAGTGTGCAATAGTACCTTCCTTATTTTCATTGCTATGTAGTATTCTATTATATGAAAATATTAATTTATTTAAACCAGTCTTTTATTAACGGTCATTTGTGTTATTTCAAGTTGAAGGTAATACAATGTTTCTCTTGCAATATTCTTTGCAATCCTCAAGGCATGATCATCTTTGTTTTTCAGATAAAGAAAAAGATGGAGAGGGGAAATATAATTTACTCAATATCATTCAGCTTGTAGAACTGGGCTTTAACCCAGCTGTGACTCCTGAGTCCATGTTATTCATTTCTTCACCAGGCTCTTGCAATAAAAGATATGGGATTACACTAAGGTAGTGGCAGTTGAGAAGAAGAAAATGCACAGATTAAACCAGTTCTAAGAATGTAGATTCACTGTGATTTGGTGGTTAATTTGAAGTAGTCTCTGTAGGAGATGGAACATCAATAATAATACTGAGTAAGCACCTGGCTTGAGTGGGCAGTTGGTGATGTCATTAATGGAAATAAATACAAGAAAGCCCAAGTTAGTAAAAGGAGAATTTAGTTTGGACTTAAACATACTTCCTTTGGTACTGGCAAGACAATCTAGTGATTAGTAGCAAAAGCTAACATTCATTGAAAACTTACAATTTGCCAAGAACTGTTTTAAATTCTCTGTCTGTATTAACTCATTTGATTCCCACCCAAACCTATAAAGTAAGTTGTATTCTCGTGTCCATTTTAGAGATGAAGAAGAAGCAAAGAGAGGCTCAGTAGTATCCCAAAGTTATAAAACTAGTAGGTGAGTCAAGGTATTTACATAAGTAGCTGCTTCTAGAGCTTATATTCTGTTTGTTTTTTCCTTCTGTTTTCTTCTTATTTTTTTAGAGCTCATGTTCTTAAGCAGAAAAATATAGTGTTTCTTGATAAAAAGACACAGCCAATAGGCAGTTAACTATACAGATTTGATGATTAGGCAAGAGATCTGGGCTGGAAATATGGATCTAAAAGCTGTCAGTGTATACATGACAGTGGATGCATGGAAATGAATGAATTAGCCCCAAAGGGGTGGGTAGTGTGACCAGAGTTGTGGGCTTCATATGGAGCTCAGCTGGGATGTGAGGAAGAAAGGACAACACATTAGAGCTGCCCAGCATTAGGATAAGTGGGTAGGCTTTTATGCTCTTAGGTCAGTGGTTCTCCGTCAGAGGTGATTTTTCTCCTTCAGGGATATTTGGCAATGTCTGGGGACATTCTGAGGGTGGATACCACTGGTATCTAAGTGGGTAGAGGCCAGGGATGCTGCTAAACATCCTACAGCACACAGAACAGGCCCCCACGACAAAGAAGTATTCTGTCCCAAATATCAATAATACCAGGGTTGAGTAAAACTGTCCTACACAAATCAGTCATTGGATATGGGCCCACGTAGGAAAGGAGAGTGACGCAACTGAGAGGTGTCTGTGGACAGCACTTCCAGCAGCTGGGATAAGTCATTCATCTCTCTAGGAATGCAGCAGTGCATCCCAGCATCTGCAGTGGCTGCAGAAGGGAGATAAGGAAGCCTGCTTCTGACCATCTGCTGAGATCAGCAGTGTATTAATCACTTTTTTGTTTGTTGTGATTCCACTGCTTTGACATCTTGACGCCTTGCTGACCCTGGAGAGACTGTGCCTTGAAGGTGCTAGCGGATTCCTAGAGGTAGTAAATGATTAGGCCAGGAGCATGCCTTTCATATGCAAACCAACCAATTCAAAGTCCTCACACCCCATCACCTTCTCTCTCACTTTCAGGGCCACTAACTCCCTGTTCCAATCACCCGCGCCCACCCAGAGTTAGGTAATAGACAGCTTGAGATAGCTCCTGCACCCCAGAGACTACTGAAATTACTCAGACCAGTCAGCCCTAAACCTGCTTACCCTGCCATGTCTGTTCCTTCCCATGGAAACCACAGTAAAGGCTCTTGCTCATGTTTTTCCCTTGCAACCTCTGCTTTCTGACCAGCCCTGGTGCTTCCCTGTGTGGCCCGTTATGGAATGGCACATCCCCTCCTCTTGGGAACTGTGAATAACAATCTTTTTCATGGCACTCATCTCCTTTGCTGTTGGGCTCACATTACAGAATACAGAATGCAGAATGAAACCTACCTTTTAAAACAAGCAGATGATTTGGGTGTGCCTGGGTGGCCCAGTCAGTTAAGCATCCAAGTTCATCTCAGGTCATGATCTCTGGAGCATTTGTGAGTTTAAGCCCCGAGTGGGGCTCCCTGCTGTCAACACAGAGCCTGCTTCATATCCTCAGTCTTCCTCTCTCTCTTCCCTTCCCCCACTTCCTCTCTCTCTTAAAAATAAATAAAATTAAAAAAAAATTTAAAAATAAAATAAGCAGATGATTTGAATGATTTTTTTTTAATATTCAGTTTTATTTCTTATTTCCTTTCTTGTGTATTTCTTTGTATTGAAAGCCTTTAAAAATAATTTGGCTATGTTAATTTTCCTTAATGGTTATTTATTTATTTGGAGAGAGAGAGAGAGAGAGAGAGAGAGAGAGAGAAAGAGCATGTGTGCATGAGTTGGGGAGGGGCAGAGATAGAGAGAATCCCAAGTAGGCTCCATGCTCAGTGAAGAGCCTGACACAGGGCTCAGATCATGACCTGAGATGAAGTCAAGAGTCAGCTGCTCAACCGACTGAGCCACCCAGGCAGACCTAAGCTAATTTTTTTTTAATTTTTTTAATGTTTTATTTATTTTTTTTATTTATATATGAAATTTATTGTCAAATTGGTTTCCATACAACACCCAGTGCTCATCCCAAAAGGTGCCCTCCTCAATACCCATCACCCACCCTATCTTCCCTCCCACCCCCCATCAACCCTCAGTTTGCTCTCAGTTCTCAACAGTCTCTTATGCTTTGGCTCTCTCCCACTCTAACCTCCTTTTTTTTTTTTTTCCTTCCCCTCCCCCATGGGTTCCTGTCAAGTTTCTCAGGATCCACATAAGAGTGAAACCATATGGTATCTGTCTTTCTCTGTATGGCTTATTTCACTTAGCATCACACTCTCCAGTTCCATCCACGTTGCTACAAAAGGCCATATTTCATTTTTTCTCATTGCCACGTAGTATTCCATAGTGTATATAAACCACAATTTCTTTATCCATTCATCAGTTGATGGACATTTAGGCTCTTTCCATAATTTGGCTATTGTTGAGAGTGCTGCTATGAACATTGGGGTACAAGTGCCCCTATGCATCAGTACTCCTGTGTCCCTTGGATAAATTCCTAGCAGTGCTATTGCTGGGTCATAGGGTAGGTCTATTTTTAATTTTCTGAGGAACCTCCACACTGTTTTCCAGAGCGGCTGCACCAATTTGCATTCCCACCAACAGTGCAAGAGGGTTCCCGTTTCTCCACATCCTCTCCAGCATCTATAGTCTCCTGATTTGTTCATTTTGGCCACTCTGACTGGCGTGAGGTGATACCTGAGTGTGGTTTTGATTTGTATTTCCCTGATAAGGAGCGACGCTGAACATCTTTTCATGTGCCTGTTGGCCATCCGGATGTCTTCTTTAGAGAAGTGTCTATTCGTGTTTTCTGCCCATTTCTTCACTGGGTTATTTGCTTTTCGGGTGTGGAGTTTGGTGAGCTCTTTGTAGATTTTGGATACTAGTCCTTTGACCTAAGCTAATTTTTAAGTTAAGCTAAGTTAATTTTTAAGTTTAAAAATAATTTAAAATAACTTTGTTTTGGCCACAGGCTGATTGCTACATTTTTTATTACACCCATGCCCATTTTTTCTTTTTTAAAAATCTGCTGATTTTCCATGATAAAAGAATATTCACACATAGTATTTGGCCATAAACATTATAGGTGAATTGTCCTAGTGTTAATCACTGTCTACCTAGTTGCTTATACCTCCCATCTGCTGATGTTAAGCCAAAGAGTTTACAGACATACAGCTTGTATCAAATATTTAATAAAGTATTCTCATTTGTATTGCTTTGTAAACAGTCAGTAAACTATCCCCCTTTGGTCCATGTTAATGAGCCATGCATTTTTTATTTCCAAATAATTAATTTTCAACTTTTGTTATTAATGGCTATTATTGCATTTTGATCTAATAGCATGGCATGCACAATTTTAGCTTTCCTGTAACTTATTTAAAATACTTTTCTTTGTGGCCTATTAGATGTTCAGTTTTTATAAACGATCCATTGGCTTTTAAAATAAAGTATATATATTGCTTCTTCAGAATATATTTGGACTTGATTTATTTATATTTATAAAGTTTATTTATTTTGAAAAAGAAAGAGATCATGAGCAGGGGAGGGGCAGAGAGAGAAAGAGAGAGAATCCCAAGCTGTCTCTGCACTGTCAACACAAAGCCTAAGGTGGGGCTCAAACTCACAAACCATGAAATCACAACCTGAGCCGAAGTCAGACGCTTAACTGACTGAGCCACCCAGGCATCCCTTATTTTATTTTATTTTAAAGTTTTATGTATTTATTTTGAGAGAGAGACAACAGGGGAGGGGCAGAGAGACAGGGAGAGAGAGAATCCCAAGCAAGCTCCATGTGGTCAGTACAGAGCCCCAAGTGGGTCTTGAACTCACAAATGGTGAGATCACAACCTAAGCCAAAATCAAGAGTTGGATGCTTAAGTGACTGAGCTGTCTTTTAAATAAGTTATAAGTTAAAGTATTAGATAACTTTCATATTTTTACTTTTTCCACATTGTTCTTCAAAACTTGAGAGATGTATCTTCAAAGCTACATTTTTTTTCTTCTCGAATTTTTCCTTGTAAAGTTCAATAGTGTAGTTTTTACCGTAAATATTTTAAAAGTATGTTATTTGTCATACAAAGGTTTGTGCTTCTAATATCCTTTATAATTATAGATTTAAAATTTATAATTTTTCAATATAAGGTGACCATCATTTTTTTCTGCCTGTGTGATGATTAACTTGCCTCAAAATAATATAACAGATTTTAATATTATACTCTTTCTTTTGTTTGCTTTAGCCAGTACATCTCTGGCAGTTTTTTTCTTTCACTTTTCTGTGTCATAGCCCCCTAGCTGTGTCTCTTGGAAATAACATATAATTGGGCTTCTTCTTTAATAGAAGAGTTTGACTCATCCAACCTCAAAACTTTAAAGCCTGTTATGCCTGAAAATCTTGTTTGTCCTTTCAATTTCAAAGTGTTTTAATACACCTTTACTCTATCTTTCTTGTCTTATTTTCCATGGACTATGACTTTACTAGATTTATTGCTAGTGCTTTGTAAAACATACATCTTATTTTAAATTTAGCAGATATATACATTAAAAATGAATTATAATAATCAATTTCACAAATAAAATTGTATTTTGATAGTACTAAATGTAGTTCTGGATACTAACATTATTTTATTTTGCTTCCTTCATCCCTCCTTCACTTCACTGTTGGATAATATGGGAGTGTTATAATCTGGAATTTGAGGTCCAGATTGTTATTGTTATTTATACATTTTATATATACAATTTCAAGAATTACTTGTATTTTTTACATGTATTTTTTCTCATAACCTGTTTATAACATCTAATTCAACATATTCTGTATCACTGTTTTGAATGCCTAATACTATGTATTCTTTAGTCTTTCACTTGAACTCATTTCTTAGCTGCATTTATGCATGTTTTTAGTAATTTTTTTTCATGGAGAGTCTGTGTTACTGCATGTTTTGCTTTTAATGTCTTCTTTCCTCTCAATTAATGTACTTTTCTTGTCAATCTATCGCATTTTCACTTCATATTTGTACCTTATAAATCAGAGTCCTTGTTTTCTTAAATTGTACTAAGGACACAAACCAGATGCTTTAAGAAAAAGTGCTTTACCCAAGAATCATAAAATACCTAGGAATAAACCTAACCAAAGATATAAAAGATCTGTATGCTGAAAACTATAGAAAGCTTATGAAGGAAATTGAAGATATAAGGAAATGGAAAAACATCCCATGCTCATGGATTGGAAGAATAAATATTGTTAAAATGTCAATACTACCCAAAGCTATCTACACATTCAATGCAATCCCAATCAAAATGGCACCATCATTCTTCTCAAAGCTAGAACAAGCAATCCTAAAATTTGTATGGAACCACAAAAGACCCCGGATAGCCAAAGGAATTTTGAAGAAGAAGACCAAAGCAGGAGGCATCACAATCCCAGACTTTAGCCTCTACTACAAAGCTGTAATCATCAAGACAGCATGGCATTGGAACAAAAACAGACACATAGACCAATGAAATAGAATAGAAACCCCAGAACTAGACCCACAAAAGTATGGCCAACTAATCTTTGACAAAGCAGGAAAGAATATCCAATGGAATAAAAACAGTCTCTTTAACAAATGGAGCCGGGAGAACTGGACAGCAACATGCAGAAGAATGAAACTAGACCACTTTCTTACACCATTCACAAAAATAAACTCAAAATGGATAAAGGACCAGAATGTGAGACTGGAAACCATCAAAACCCTAGAAGGAAAAGCAGAAAAAAAAAAAAAAAAAAAAACCTCTCTGACCTCAGCCGCAGCAATTTCTTACTTGACAAAGGCAAGAGAATTAAAAGCAAAAATGAACTATTGGGACCTCATGAAGATAAAAAGCTTCTGCACTGCAAAGGAAACCATCAACAAAACTAAAAGGCAACCAACGGAATGGGAAAAAATATTTGCAAATGACATATCAGACAAAGGGCTAGTATCCAAAATCTATAAAGAACTCACCAAACTCCACACCCGAAAAACAAATAATCCAGTGAAGAAATGGGCAGAAAACATGAATAGACACTTTTCTAAAGAAGACATCCAGATGGCCAACGGGCACATGAAAAGATGCTCAACATTGCTCCTCATCAGGGAAATACAAATCAAAACCACACTCAGATATCACCTCACGCCAGTTGGAGTGGCCAAAATGAACAAATCAGGAGACTATAGAATGATGCTGGTGAGGATGTGGAGAAAAGGGAACCTCTTGCACTGTTGGTGGGAATGCAAACTGGTGCAGCCGCTCTGGAAAACAGTGTGGAGGTTCCTCAAAAAATTAACAATAGATCTACCCTATGACCCAGCAGTAGCACTGCTAGGAATTTACCCAAGGGATATAGGAGTGCTGATGCATAGGGGCACTTGTACCCCAATGTTTATAGCAACACTTTCAACAATAGCCAAATTATGGAAAGAGCCTAAATGTCCATCAACTGATGAATGGATAAAGAAGATGTAGTTTATATATACAATGGAATGCTACTTGGCAATGAGAAAGAATGAAATCTGGCCATTTGTAGCAACATGAATGGAACTGGAGAGTGTTATGCTAAGTGAAGTAAGTCATGCAGAGAAAGACAGATACCATATGTTTTCACTCCTATGTGGATCCTGAGAAACTTAACAGAAGACCATGGGGGAGGGGAAGAAAACAAAAAAAAGGTTAGAGAGGGAGGGAGGCAAACATAAGAGACTCTTAAAAACTTAGAACAAACTGAGGGTTTTGGGGGGTGGAAGGGAGGGGAAGGTGGCTGTGGGGTATTGAAGAGGGCACCCGTTGGGATGAACACTGGGTGTTGCATGGAAACCAATTTGACAATAAATTTCATATTAAAAAAAAAGTGTTTTACATTTCTGATAGTAAACTTTTTCTGAAAATATATCCTTGCAACTTAAACACCATTATACTTCTTTTATGTTGGTTTGCTGAAATACCAATATCTCTTTTATATCATCCTTTTCTGATAAGGAAGACTGTATCCAAACATATTATTTGTCCATATACTGTGGGTAAATTCATGGGCCATCCGACTTTATTATAATCTTCCTCAGATGGATTTTAAGCCACAGAGTTTATGTGCAGAACCTCTATCAAAATTTCTTATGTTCAAAAGACATTTATTGTTTGTAGCTCTCTGGTGGTCATTTAAAAAGGATCACATGTGCCTTAGCGATTGAAAATGTTCTTTGGGGTGCCCAGGTGGTTCAGTTGGCTAAGCATCCAACTTTTGATTTCTTCTCAGGCCATGATCCCAGGGTCATGGGATCAAGCACAGCATTGGGCTCTTTGCTTGGTGTGGAGCTCACTGGGGATTCTCTCTCCCTCTCTTGCTTCCCTCTCCGCACTCACTCTCTTTCTCTCTCAAAATAAAAATTAAAGAAAATATTCTTTTGATCTTCCCTCACTAGACAGCAACAACAACAACGCACACGGCACACCCTGTTCCATGGCCCCCCATCACAATCCTTCCCTACTGGCACTTCCACATCCCTAATGAGCACTGACACTTTCTGTGTCTGCCTCTGGATAACATAGAATTGTTCCCTGGCAACTACAAGAAGTGGGAGAAATTGGAGGATTGCGTGGTCTTGTGTGTTTTAGAAAGCAGCTCTTTCCTCCACGTTAAAGGAAAACAAGTTTCATGTGTCATTGGTAGACACTGAGCTCTGAGGCCAAGAGCTTACCTGTGGCAGAACAGTGAAGATGAATGATCTTTAGTTTTACCCATTTGCTATCTCTTGTGATAGTTAATTTCATGTGTCAACCTGACTGGAGATGCTTGGGTTTCTGGTTAAACATTATTTATTTCTGGATGTGTTTGTCGGGTTGTTTCCAGGTGGAATTAGCATTTGAATCTGTGAACTCAGTAAAGCAGATGGCCCTCCCCAAAGTGGGCATCGTCTAACCTATTGGAGGCCTGAGTAGAACAAAAAAGAGGAAAGAGACATATGTACCTTTTCTGCCTTACTCTGGAGCTGGGACATTTCATCTCATCTTCTATTCTTGGGCTGGGATTTAACATCATCAATTCCCCTGGTTCTCAGGACATCAGACTTAGACTGAATCATAACACCAACTTTTTGAGTCTCCACCTTGAAGATGGCATATTGTGAGATTTCTCAGCCTCCAACATCACATGAGCCAATTCTTCACAATAAATCTATATCTAAATCTATATCATCTTTATATTACCTATCTACTTCTATCTAACCTATTGGTTCTGTTTCTTTGGACAATACATCCCTCAAAAAGGCCAGGTATGTGTCAGTATCACCCATTAATTATAGTCTCTCATTCAGTTTAAAGAAAATTGTAATTTGTGTAGATAATATCGGTTGTATTGATTTGGGGGGTGAAAGAATGTTTATGTTTTAACATTTTTTCATAGATATTATAGTCAGAAGTTGGGAATGACTTGATCAAGCACTGCTAACTGAGGTGATTTTGTTGCTTTTGCTCTCACTTTAAATGTGCCGCACACATTCTTAGCACATTTTAGGTTTTTGTAGTGACATTTATTCTATAATGCACACTGTATGTACCATATCATCCAGTGATTTAAAACAGAATGTATTTGGGGTGCCTGGGTGGCGCAGTCGGTTAAGTGTCCGACTTCAGCCAGGTCACGATCTCGCGGTCCGTGAGTTCGAGCCCCGCGTCGGGCTCTGGGCTGATGGCTCAGAGCCTGGAGCCTGTTTCTGATTCTGTGTCTCCCTCTCTCTCTGCCCCTCCCCCGTTCGTGCTCTGTCTCTCTCTGTCCCAAAAATAAATAAACGTTGAAAAAAAAAAAAAAAAACCAGAATGTATTTTTTACCTGGAGGTACCTACCAGCCTCTGGTCCCTGATCTACAACTGGAGTTTCCTAAACCTCAGCTAGTGCTGCAGGTTCTAGGACAAGACTGGCCTAATGACTTCTAGCCCAACCTTCTGACACTAAGCCTTGTCACCGGTGCCACTGGTCTTGCTGTAGTTTTGAAACTTTTGCATTGGTTTCATTCAAACATGTGGGTTCTGAAAACTGAGCTCTGCCTTTTCCTCTGTGGGTTCAAATCTCTCTCTTGGTTATCTATCCAGTACTTTAAGTCCTCTGGGCTTACTTATCTCCTGTTAACAAAGTGAGGAATTGTAATCCTGCCCTGAAGTTCAAAGCTTGCTGCTCAATCTGAGGAGAACATCAGCTGCTGTCTGGCTGCCTTTCTGCATCTGCAGAATGCCTTTTGGAATGTCTAAACCCGTTCCTCTCACTAGGCTCCCTCGGATACCAAAGAGCTAACGTAGAAGTTTTTCAACATGGTACTCTACTTCCTGAAATGCATTTGTCCTAGCTCCTGGCAGCAAGTTTTATTTCACCATTATGGTGAGCCTAGTGCTAAGTCAACATTTCTCCAGGATTAACCAAACCCTATTTCCTAGCCCATACATGGTCAAACTCAAAAATGCGAAAATGTCATACGAGCAAGATCTCCTTGTCTCCAAGTTAGCTTGGTATTTCCTTTCCTTTCATTCCAGCCAACCCCGCAGCTAACCCACATGCAAAATATATTTTAAAGCTAACCAATTCTCACTAATTTCACTAGGTGACTTTAAACAAGTCACCATTATCTTTTACCCAGAATAAAATAGCCTCTAATGTTCTGTTCTCCTCTTGTTTACTCTAATGTTTACATCTCTTCTCCATGGAGGGAGCTAAGAGGATCCAGTGACTCCCCTGCTTCAGACCCTTCAGGGGCTGACCATTGCTTTAGAATAAGCTTTTAAGTTTTTGTTTTCACTCCTGCCTTCACCTTCAGCATCTTTTCCAGCTACTCTCCCTCTATCCATCATTATGTTCCAGCCACACTGGACTGCTTTCTGGATTTTGAAGATACTATTTATCCTTTCCTCTGTCTGGAACACTTTCACTTTCACCGTGTGGACAAATGCTAATGAATTTAGGCCCCAGCACCTCCTCAAATAGGACACCTCCAAGAGGTCCTTACTGACCTCCCTATGAGATTACTGTGTTAATTCATTTAATTACTGTGCTAATCACTTTATTATATTCTCTGAGAGCACCCTATACTTTTTGTTGCTAGCATTTTTGACTTTTTCAAAACGTTATTTGTTTGAGGGGCACGTTTGTAGCTGAGTCGGTTCAGCATCAGACTCTTGATTGTGGCTCAGGTCATGATCTCACAGTCGTGAGACTGAGGCCTGCATTGGGCTCTGCACTGGGCATGGAGCCTGCTTGAGATTCTCTCTCCTTCTCTCCCTTTGTCTTTTCCCTGCTCGTACACTATCTCTCTCTCTAAAACAAACAAAAAACAAAACCTACATTTGTTTCAATACTTCTCTGATGTTTCTTTCCCATTACCCTGTAAACTTCATGATGGTATCTATTTGGTATATCACTTCCTGAATAGGGCCTAGCAGTGACTTGTCTTAAGTAGAGACTCAAATGTATTTGATTAATGAATTAAAAAAAAAAGAGCTGAACGCAAAACATAAATTGATTTGTTAGCAATTTACCAACCATGCTAAATATTCCTTAATAATAAATGATATGCCTCGTGACAATGCTAAGTATTTTATTAAAATAGTCTATAAGGAAGTCTATCAATATTTTCTTCATATATAGAAAGAAGAGAGGAAGAAAGGGGATGGGATATATTTCAGTGAAAGGACAAAACTTGATTTAGTGACAACTAGTGGGCCTGGTTAAGAGAGCATCAGTTCTATGGACATACCAACACGCTTTGAAACATTTAATTGTTCACATAAATATTTATATGGTGTAGGAAGGGTGCATCCATTATTTTTAATTTTTTATACCTGGTGACAACATAGATGTAAAAATGTGTGTGTGTTTTTCCCCAAAATTCATACAGCAGGTAGGAAGTACACATTTCTTAACTTTTCATTCCTAAGTTTTGTCTGCAAAACCACTGATACAGCAGGTTTATGCACCCTCCACCGTCACTCTATTCTGTGCACCTGGCTCTCCTGACATCTGTCTTCCTAATGCAAATTCCAAGAACCTACAGTTTTCCTCTGCAGCTCATGAGACCTGTGAAGACAGCTGCTCTCCAAGAACCAACTAGTGGCCCTTGTCTGGCTACCCATGATTTTCCCTTTCTCCTCCTGCAGATTTTTGCCTCTCACCCTGTAAGCAGTGACTTAGCGAACTTAATTGTACAAGACTTCTTAAAGGCTTTGGTAAGGTTTTGGCAGAAATGCACATTCCTGAGTTTTACCTCAGGAATTTGGATTTGGTCATTATAAACCAGGGCTATATATCTGAAGTTTTAAAAAGCACGGCCGGTACTCCTTCTGTGGATGGTCTACAGAAAACAGGTTGAAACAGTGACTTGCTATTTTGTTGTTTTTCATCTGGTCACCTATTGTTGGAAGTAGACGAGCATTCTATTGTTTAAGGTGGCCAAATTTTGTCACTAAAGCATTTGCTACTGTGTAGGGTGAGACTTCTTTAAATGAAACAATGTTTTCCATAAATTGGCATTCTTTAATTTAGCATTACTTTTGACAACTCATAATATATGCGTTTTTAGGTAACGTTTAGAAAGGTATGAGCCCTTCAATTCTTTCATTTTATCCATCTACCAATATAATGAATATAGGCAATATGGATTCAGTTTTTGAATTTTTATGTAATTTTTCTTATTCTACCTCTTTGATAGTATAGGCTTAAAGGTTTCCAAAGACTGAAAAAAGAAATTACTTAATAAACTTTAAGTGAATTTGACAAAAGTAAACATCTATTAATTAAGTTCTTTAAGTTTTAACTGCTCAACTATACAGATAAAATTAGCATTATGTTACCTTTCAGTTTGACTATCACATTGTGCTGGATTACTTCCAAAAATCCCCTTTCCAATCAAAAATGATGATAGAAATGTGATGTTTTACTTCAGACACTTGACTAAAATATCTCTACTCATCAGACTTCTAAGAGTCAAACTGCAGGTGGTCCTGAATTTATTTCAAATGTCTGCTATTTTCCTCCACTTAAAATCTCTTTCAAGTAAAACAACTTAAAGGAATATCAGGAAGCAATTTATTGGAGATTATGTATTTATTTTAATCAACATAGAGAATTAACTCAATGACTGTAATACATCATCTGGATTCAGCTACACTCTGTGTGTTTTCTTTTTAGATGAAAGACTGAAATTTTCTTCGGTTCATTAAGTGTGGTATGGTTTCCTCTCTTTTTAATTAAATTTGAATCCAAGTCAATTATTATTTTTCACATTAAGTACTATTCTTCTCTCCGACTCAAGATATATTAACGTATGCCCTACCTCATAATTCTGTACTGTCTGGCATAGTTTTTCATGCTTCTAAAACTCCTTGTAAATTCTACTACATTTATACTTTGCAAAAAACGAATTTAAAACTATACTTCTTTAATTATTTATGTCAGAACTGAAGCAGGATGTATTTATTTGCTTCCTTTTAAGATGAAAAAATCAGCATACTTGTGGTTCCACCTTCCAGTTTTTAGTTGTATAATCTGCATGTTTGAAACAGCTTGCCATAACTTTTAAACATTGTTGTTTCTTTTCTTTCAGGAATTTTATGTCATTTGCCTTATTTTATGCCAAATTAAAGTTATTTTTGCAACTACATACAGGCAGTCCCCAACTTAACAATGGTTACACTTACAATTTTTCAGAATCATGTATTCAGTAAAACTGTACTTTAGAGTTTAAATTTTGATCTTTTCCCAGGCTAGTGCTGTGTGGTAGATACTCTCTCCTGACTCGGGGCAGCGGCAGCCATGTGATCACGAAGGTAAACAGCCAATACACTTATACCATTCTGTACCCAGACAACCATTTTCTTTCTCACTTTCAGTACAGTGTTCAATAAATTACATGAGATTTTTTTTGGGTGCCTGGGTGGCTCAGTCGGTTAAGCATCCGACTTCGGCTCAGGTCATGATCTCACGGTCCGTGAGTTTGAGCCCCGCGACAGGCTCTGTGCTGACAGCTCAGAGCCTGGAGCCTGTTTCAGATTGTGTGTCTGCCTCTCTCTCTGCCACTCCCCTGTTCATGCTGTGTCTCTCTTTGTGTCAAAAATAAATAAACGTTAAAAAAAATTTTAAAAAATTGCATGAGATTTTCAACATTTTATGAAATAGGTGGTATGTTCGATCATCTTACCCAACTGTAAGCTAATGCAAGTGTTCTGAGCACGTTTAAGTTAGGCTAGGTTAAGTGATGTTTAGTCAGTTAGATGTATTATGTGCTTTCAATTCATGATACTTTTTTTTAAGTTTACGTTTTTATTTGGAGAGAGAGAGGACAGAGAGCATGCAAGCTCAGGAGGGGCAGAGAGAGAGAGAGAGACAGAATCTCAAGCAGGCTCTGCACTGTCAGCACAGAGCCTGATGCAGGGCTCAAACTCAATGAACCGTGAGATCATGATCTGAGCCGAAATCAAGACACAGATACTTACCTGACTGAGCCACCCAAGCACCCCCATCAACTTATGATGTGTTTATTGGCATGTAATCCCGTTTTAAGATGAGGAAGACCTATATTTCAGTATCTTGATGATCACAGACACAATTAAATAGATGAATTCTTATTCATTTAAAATGAGATGTTTTTTTCTTGATCATAATAGGAATAAAAGGTCATTGTTGACAAAAAGAGTATCAAAAAATGTAACAACAAAATGGAAGTTTTCTGTAACCCAGACAATAATATCTTCATATTTTTCTTTTCCGATATTTTTTATGCATATATGCAGAAAGTTTTCTACAGGTACCTGAAGCATTTCACCTTCCTTGTTATATAGCCTGCTTTCACTTGGCAGTAGATCATAGATATCTTTCCATATCACTCTATATATTTATATATAGCCTATATATAAATATATATAGATATATATATAGTGCCTATATATATATCTATCTATATATTTATATATAGATATATATATTTTTATATATAGATATATATATTTATATATAGATAAATATATTTATATATATATTTATATATATATATAGGCTATATACATATATATAGCCTATATATATATATTTGTATATATCTTTTTATGTGTATATTAAATTTATATAACATTTCAAGTTAAAGTATAATTGCAGCTATATAAATATATCTTTCAATTGTTTTATGAACATTTAGATTAGTTGAGAGTTTTTGCTATTATAAACAATGCTGTGATATATATCCTTATTTGTATCTGTTGGTTCAGCTAGATCCTGTAGATCTATTTCTGGAGGAAAAATGGCTGGATCACTATGAGTTTTGGTATATGATTCTGGAGTGTTTCCAAGTGGCTGAACTAAATTATGTATAAGAGTTCTGCCTTATCTACACTCTATGATATCATCAACTTTGTTCTCTTTTTCAATCTGAAAAAAAATGTAAAAATTCAAGTTGGATTTGTATTTCATAAGTGACTTATGTGCTGTAAGAATTTGGGTTGAATTCTCCTTAAGTCTTCTTCCATTTACTGGGCCTCACTTGATCATTGACAAAGAACTTAAGTTTAAGGGATTGACAGAATGTAAGGTTTTATTACCTATTCAAATGTTTAGTTGCCTGAAGAGAAGAGAGTGAGAGGAGCTACACTCTCAGGTCACCAAAACCAAAGTATTTTTATTTTTAATTTTTTTATGTTTATTTATTTTTTGAGAGGGTGAGAGAGAGAGAGAGACAAAGGTGAGTTGGGGAGGAACTGAGAGAGAAGGAAACACAGAATTTGAAGCAGGCTCCAGGCTCTGAGCTGTCAACACAGAGCCTGACACGGGGCTCGAACTCACGAACCTTGAGATCATAACCCGAGCCCAAGTCGGACACTTAACCAACTGAGCCACCCAGGTGCCCCAAAGAATTTTTATTTCTAAAATTAATTTATCATGTACTATATCCATCACCTGTTGCAAGAGTGTGTTTTATAGATTGTTCTGCTTCGTTGTGAACTTGCCACATTGATAAGAATTTTGAAGAGATTAAAAAAAAATTCTCCAATGGCTTTGTCTTTGATGCATGGATGCATATTTTCTCTACATTTGTACCTCTTCACCTATAGGCCTCCATTTATGATATTTGGTCTAAGCAACTTGTGTGTACCTCACATCCAGGCTTTATACATCCATCATCTAGTGAACACTTTGCTATTAGCCAACTTCCAGTAAGAAAAGCATAACAAAAAGTATCCCTCAGGGTACTTTTCTTTCTAGCTGCCTTTAACTATCTGAGGTCAATAGTCTCTTATAATTAACACGTGGCAGGGAATGAGGCCTCAATTACGGCACACATCTTCAGTCCAAATTCCTTGAAACTAAGTGATAGTAATGGTTGTTACAAGATTCAAACTTAGTATTCTGATTATCATTTCATCTTATGTTTTTTGCTTCAAGAGTTTGTGTGAAAAGAATAAGAGTTTATGTTAATTCTGTTGATTGAATAGACACTTTTATTTTTTAATCTCACTTGACCAATTAATAAGATGTTATTTTAGTAACTTTCTAAATTTCAAAATATAATTCCACTGTAGAGATGAATTAAATATGTTGTGGTGTATTATTTTTTGATGTACTACTAATTTCTTTTTGCAAATTTATGTATGTATTTATTTTAAGGTATAATTGACATATAACATTATATTAGCTTCAGGTGTACAACATAATTTGATATTTGTATATATTGCAAAATGATCGCCACAAAAAGTCCAATTAACATTTCTCATCATAAATAGTTACACATATTTTATTGTGATAAGAACTTTGAAGGTCCATTTTCCTGGTTACTTTAAAATATGCAATACAGTTTTATTAACTATAGTCACCATGCTGTACATCATATCTCTATGACTTATTCATTTTATAACTTAAATCTGTGCCTTTTGACCCCCTGCACCCTTTTTCCCCACCCACCTCAGTCAACCACCAATCTGTATTCTATATCCCTAAGCAAAAATTTTGTTTTTGCTTTTTTGGGTTTTTTTGTCTTTAGATTGCACATATAAGTGATATCATGCATTAGATCTCTTTTTATGAGACACACATTAAAACAAATTTTGTTTTTCAGGGAAGGTGTCTTTTTCAAGAATAATTTTTAGTGTTGGATTCTACTCTTTTTATTAAAACAAACAATTTTAATTTTCTTCATTCTGTTTTCTTATTCTTTAATGTAGAGAGATCGTTTATGACCCAGTATTTGTCTAAGCAGCACATGGAAGGATACATTTTGGTGTCTTTAATTGTACATTTCATGTATTTTTCAGAATATTTTTCTAATTTTTAAGCTAGAAAGGCAGTTAACATAAATTTAGTAATCCACCATTCTAAAAAGAATTGGAAGGATGCTGAGACATAGATAGGCCTAGTGGGATAAATTAATTTGTGCATAATTTCCTCTCTATAATTTATGAGGCTAGTATTCCAGGGACTAGCTTTCCCTGTCTCGTTTTCCATTTACCCCAGTCTTAAATTTACAGTTATTATGCATCTTGTTGTCTCTCCTGTATTACCACCACCCAAATCATTGGGAAGAATCAGAGTGGATCAGAGAGAAAACCACCATCTGCTGGCTTCCTTCTTGAGTAGCTTATATTCTTATAAGTCTCCCAGTGTGGGTAATTCAGAATTCTGTTGATCAGAGCAAGTAAAGGGATCTTAGAGAGGTTCTCTCTGCTTATTTTATGCTGTGCCCTTGCTTTTATCCCTCTCTGATGGAAATTGTGAATGCCAGAATCTCATACATTTGTTTCCTATAATGTTACACTACGCTCTCAGGATGAAGAAGCAATGAGTTCTTGATTTGTTTCCAGAAAATTAACTCAGTTTGAGGTCTATTGATTAGTCATGTTTCCTAATACTACACAGACTTTTTACTGTTTTTTCTATTTCTTCGGGGATTTTGTTATTAATTACTAGGTAGATGAGAATATTAGGTTGGCAAAGATGCTACGTTTACCAATACTTAGGCATTTAGTTATCTGGAATTAAGCACCAATATCTTCTCATTCAGAAATGTAAATCCTCATCAAATTGTATTTGTTTGGAGTCCTTAAAGGAGTTTTACACACCGGACTTCAGGTGCATTGTGCTTTCATCTAAAAATAAATATAGATCTTCATTAATGTTTTATCTTCAGTCCTTCTCTCTTTTTTCTGTGTTTTCTATATACAGTTTCAGCTAGTTTTGTGGCTTCTGTTATCTCTACTTTGTGGATCACCCTCAGATCCTACTACTTACATTTGTATTTTCCATGAACTCTGGTTTAACCGTCCAAAGGAACTCCTGCTCCTGCCTTAGATGTTATGATGTCACTTTAAGTTTTTAAAGCGACATGTCCAAAACTGAGTTCATCATTTTCTACCTTCCCAAATCTATTTCTTTACTTGTCCATTCATCTGTTCATTTATAGATTCATTCATTGTGTATTTACTGAATGCTTTCTTTGTGTCAGTTTCTGTTGCTGAATGTATATTGGTGAAAAGAGTAGACAAGGACTCTTCTCTGCGGGAGTTTACACAGAATTAAGGGACATGCATGTGCACAGGTTAGAAGAAAAATATGAGGTGGCATGATAAGTGCCAAGTTGTGATGAGCTTGTGGTAAGATGAAAGAACAAAGGGGGTACCCTATCCTGACTTGGTGTCAGAGAAAGCTTTTTAAAGGAAGTAACATCTAAGCTGAATGTTAAAACTTGAGTAGTAATTTAGCCATGTAAAGTAGAGAAGGAGAGAGTATTACACGTAGAAAGAATTTTAAGTATGAAAGTAAGAAAGAACATGGCATACATAAAGCCTAGGAATAGAAAATAGTTTATTACAGCTAGACTACAGGTGGTATAAAGTATTGAGTTTTCAGACTGGAAAGGTAATCAATAGCCAAATTCTTTAGGGCTCTTTAAGTTGTGTGACAGAGTCTACTTTATTTCCTGAGAGAGAGAGAAAGTATTGGAAATTCATAATGAAGGAAGTTACATGATCAAATTTGAATTTTAGAAAGATCATTTTGACTGCAGTGTGGAGGTTGCATTGAAAGGCCAAAGGCAGGGGAAAGATCAATTAGAATCAAATGAGAAGTGATGAAATTTTTGATTAAGGTAGTGACATTAGAGATGGAGAAAGCTAAGAGTTTTAAAATATACTTTGAGAGATTTAGTGACTTATTTGATTGGTGCCCTAGAAGAAAAAAGAGACAAAGATTTCCAGCTTGAGTAACGGGGTGAATAAAGGTACCTTTGTGGGTTTTTTTTTTTTAACTCTTGACACTAACCAATTCTGACACTAACAGGGTGTCCTACAATTCAGTTAAATTCTGACAGTACCTACCCTGCAGGTAGCAACAGACTCCACAGTTTTAAGGGCTCAGTCTATAAGACTGCTCTCATTTCAGATGCTAGTTGCAGGTTTTGAGTCACAAGATTGTCTGCAGTTCTGTTCCACTAAGCTAGAAAGTTCCACTAAGCTGGTAAGGGTTCCCACACCCCCTACCCCCTCCAGTTTTCAGGTTTGAGAATTTGTTACAGTGACTCACAAGGCTCAGGAGAATATTTTACGTACATTACTGCTTTATTATAATGGATATAACTCAGGAATAGCCAAATGGAAGAGAGACATAGGTTAAGGTACAGGGGAGAAACAGGGAGCTTCCATTCCCTCTTTGAGTGCACCTCCCTCCCAGCCTCGGTGTGTTCAACCCAGTATCTCCCTGACATTCTCGATTAGGGGTTTTTATGGGGTTTCATCCAAGTCACCTGAAAGAACAAAAGATGCTCCTATAACCCTTATCACAGAGAAAATGTCCAGGTTTTTAGGAGCTGTGTGCTGGAGACTGGGGACAAATACCAAGCATTTATCTTTTATTATACTGCAACCTTCCACTGAGAAAGGGAGCAGCAGAAGAGGAGCAGGTTAAAGAGGAAAACTTTGTTCCATCTTGGACAGGTTGCATTTGAGTTTTCTAAAGTATTTATAAGCATAAATAGTCAAAAAGAAGTCAATGTGTCTGCAGTTTAGTAGAAAAATCTGAACTAGAAAATTTGCTTTGGTGATTCTTAGGATACTAAGGATTATGAAAGCCAGAAGACTGGAGATTGCCGACAGTGAGTACATGACATGAGAAGAGAGAGGACCCAGAAAGAGAAGAGAAAGAGAAGAGAAGCCTACAAGGGAGACTGTGGGGTCATCAAGAAGGTAATAGGAATAATCACAGGACTGAGATAAAATATTTTGAGCATGTGTGTGCACTAACCATTGAGAGCAGTAAGCACTTTGCATGAATTGCCTTATGTAAAACTGGAGAGTGTGGAGTCAAGAAAGTCAAGAAAAAGAAAATGTTCAAGACAGACGGAGCTGACCATAGAGCTGAATGCAGCCAATAAATTAAATACGGTATAGACTAAAATCTGTTGTTATATTTAAAGAAGAAAATCACTGGAGAAAATCACTTGAAAAAAGCAATTCCTGAGGAGTATTGGAAGCAGTAGCCATTGTACAACAGGCTCAGGAAGGAATGAAAGGTGAGGAAAGGTTTCTGTAGAGTCCTCTTTGATTCTTTTCGCTCATTTGTCTTCCGATGTTAATTCTAATTGCACAATGACTCTTGCTTCTCTCTTGCTTCTCCTTGTCATTGCTTTTAGTAGGACCACTCTTTTTCAATCTTGGGCTTATACTTCAGTTCCTGTTTTGGGAAAATCATACTATATGTATTATTTAAGGCCTAATCCAAATACTGCCTGTTTGATTGAATTTCCCTAATGATTGCATACTCAAGCAATCTGCTTGTCCTAAAGTCTTATAACACTTCATTGGTACTCTTTTGATAATATTTATGACTTTCTGCCTTGAGTAGGCATGTGTGTCTTACCACTCTTTCTAGACTGCTAATTTCATTAGGTAAGAAATTATATTTATTTTTACATAATACATAGTTCCCAAAATGGAACATCTAAGTACTTATTTTGTACTGTAATTTTGAATTATTAGAACTTTACAAAGTTTTACCTAGGCCTTTTGAATATTTTCCCTTCCAAAAAGTGATGATAATATTATCTGTTCTGCCCAATGAACATTATAGAATACTTTTCAGAATTAAAAAAAAAAAAAGGCATTTGAAAATGTAGCATATAGGGGCACCTGAGTGGCTCAGTTGGTTAAGCATTCAACTCTTGATTTCAGCTCAGGTCATGACCTCATGATTTATGAGTTCAAGCCCCACATTTGGCTCTGCACTGACAGTGTGGAGCTTGCTTGGTATTCTCTCTCTCCCTTTCTCTCTGCCCTACCTCTGCTTTCTCTCTCTCTCTCTCTCTCTGTCTCTCTCTCTCTCAAAATAAATAAACTTAAAAAAAAGATGTAGCATATAAATCACTGAAATATGGAACAAGTTATTCTTTGCCTTATTATTACTGTTACAGGAGTAGTTAGTGTTGTTAGTAGTAATACTAAGAACATTTAGATATGCAGCAAATCAGCCAATTACTAGTTTAAAGCTAATCTCTTCAATTCAGAGCATATAACACCTATGGTGAAGTGTCTGCCAATTTATTTTGATGAATAATTGAAGGAGCATAGATTTTACTTAGAGACTGTTTCTTTCCCTAAGGGTTCATATTAGGAGATGTAGCAAGTGATTTAGATCAAGTGTCTCAAGGCCAATTGATCAATTTATTTATTATTTTTTTAGTTTTTTTCAGTGCAAAATTAATGTGTGCTTATTATATAAATGCAAACCACTCATAAATATAAATATAGAAACCGAAACCCCAATTCCCAGAAATAACCAACTAAAAGTGTTTGGTATATTTATTTCTAAAAATTTGTTCTACATGAATACATATTTATCTTTTGTTGTTGTCCATATTGTCTTCCCTCTGTCTCTCTCTCTTTCCTCACCTCTGGAGAATGTATATAAATATATGCATAGATATGCACACTAAAGAATTTATATATGTACATGCATTCACACACATATATAATGCACATATAGATATAGTGGTAGGTAGACTAATGAGCCTACTAAATGTGGACTAAAGATGTTACATCCTATTCCCCAGAACCTGTGACTATGTTAGCTTACATGACAAAAGTGCACATGAAATTAAGGTTAAGGATCTTGAGATGGGGAGATTATCCTGAGTTATTTACTTGGGCCAACTACGATCTCATGAGTCCTTAAAAGTGGGAAGGGAAAGCAGAAAAATGGGTCAGATGAATGTGACATGAGAAGGACTTGACGTGCCTTTGCTGGCTTTGACAATGGACGAAGAGTGTCATGAGCCATAAAATGCCATGGCGTCTAGAAGCTGGCACCTGCCCTAAGTTTACAGCCAGCAGAAAAATGCATACCTCAAGTCATTCATCAATGAGACACTGAATTCTGCCAACAATTGAATAAGGAAGAAAACTTAATCTCTCCGAAAGCCTCCAGTAAGGAAGGCAGTCCTGCTGACACCTTGACTTTACCCTAAGGAGACCCAAGTCTGACTTCTAACATACAGAACCATGCAATAATAAAATTGTGTTGTTTAAACCACTAAATTTGTGGTAATTTGATAAGATAGTGACAGAAAACTATAAAGATATAAATGCATTTATATAGTCATCTACATAGCCTGGCAGCTTCATTTTTCTTAAAAAAAAATATACATGGACGTCCTTTCATACCATTTGCTATGTGTATATCTCACACATTATGGGTGTAATTTAAAATCTAATCTAAAAATCTAATCTAAAATGTAATCTAAAAATAGAATGGCTCACACAAAGAATAAACTTTACCAGATGTACCCAAATTAGCCTTTGGGAAGGTTCTCTCAACAAATATTTCCACCAATAATATATAGTGTCCATATTCTATGTCCTTGCCTGAACTGGATATTATCAATCATTTTAATGCCATGGCCTTTGACTTTTACAGGAACGAAAATTGCTTTTGTGATTATTGACTTCCATTATTTATTCTTTGTCTGAATCTCACATGGATTCCAAAGTGACACATTATGATTTTATAAGAATGGCCTATTGACCTAGTAGATTTTCTTAGTGTCTATGATGAATTGGCAGTATAAAATTAGTTATTAACTCAGAAAATATTTAGACAATTTTGAATAAAAGACCCATACTCCTGAGTCCCAAAGATTTGTGTTTGGACTTATCTGACTGGGTAGCTAACTATTCACATTCAATCAGGTATGTCATATATCTCAGTTGATGATGTTAGTAACACTTACCCAAATTCCAATGCCACTCTCCAGTCTCTTCCTACCATCATGATCCTTCCCACTCCAAGTTCTGAGAGTATTAGTTCCTAAGTAACTTAATTAAAAACATAGAAAGTGTCTTAGGATATTTTCCGAATGATTAACAGCTTATATGCAGCGAGTTAAGGTAAATCTTTGATCAATGGGGGACTCACAAGAAAATAGAATACCTCAGACAAAGAGTAGATACACTTTATCAGAGAAGACTTTTGTGAAGACTTTATTTCAAATTACACTTGCTTAGGGAGGCAGGGAAGATGGCAAAGTCCTAAAATGGTCCTAAGTTCACCTTGTCCCATGGATACAACTAGATAACAGTCACATAACCTAGAAATATGACCTGAAGACTGGCAGAACAAACTACCCAACCAAAGGTAGGGAAGATGAGATATCAAAGAAGATAAGAAGTGTGAAGACACTGGGAGCGAAGAGTACCATGACCATCCATGGTGGGGAGGGAGCTGGTGGTGTGCAGAAGGGTAGAAAACAAACTATCCCACCAGGGACCCCACATGGGGGAAACGAATCCCCCTAACATTTGGCTTTGAAAGCAAGGAGGCCAAATCTTCTGAATTCTTAACCACTAGCTGGACTTAAAACCTGGAAATTTAAAGATTAGCAGGACTGGCTCTGAGAGAGCCTGGAGGGCATTAGGAAGTGCCTAAGATACAGCATAACAAAAGGTTTGCAGGGATAAAGCCTGGAAGCAGCAGTCTGGAAAATGCCAAGGGCAAATGGGAGGGAAGTTATTTACTCGTCTCCAGCTTGGCCCAGAGAGGCAAAGATCATGAGGAGACCTTCCAGGAACAAAGGAGTTGTAGTTGCCCTTTCCCTCCCTTGTCTCCTAGCATAAACACATAGCCACCTGTGAGAACGAGTGCAGATTCCACACTTGTTACCTAACTTGCTTCTACCACCCCCTCCAACCTTGCTTTGGCAGGTCCATCCTTCCCAGTCATGCCTACTTCAGTCCAGGCAGTGTGGGGCACATCCCCAGAAAACTGCTGAAATGTCACCAACACCTCATTTCTCAAACTGCATGCTTTGTGGGACCTCGGTTCCAGTAGTGGTGGCAGTGGCACGGCAGGTCTCATTTTGCAATCAGACCAATGCACACCTTGTTAAAAAGCACCCCACCTGGCCAGGGACCAAACACTGCCCATAACAGGCAAAGAGAGCCTCTGCAAGCAACTGGACTGAAGGAAAAAATGGCCAGGACTCAACAGCATGGCACATGTAACATACAGAAGAGACACTCCTGGAAGCCACAGGTTCTGGTGAGCAGGGGACACTGCACTGCAGGACACTATAGGACCTCTTCTTCATAAAATCATTATCTTCAAGAGCAGAAGATGTCAGCAGGCTGACTTTCCTACCACATATTAAAAAAACACATAAAGTTACACAAAATGAGGAGACAGAGGACTATCTTGCAACTGAAAGAACAGGAACAAACCACAGCAAGAGATCTATGTGAAATGGAAATAAGTAATATGCCAGAGAATTTAAAGTAATTTTAGTATTTAAAGTAATTAAATCATTTGAAGTAATGATCCTAAAGATACTCACTGGGCTTGAGAAAAGAGTGGAGGACATCCATGAGAGCCTCAACCATGAGATAACTGGCCTCTGGGTGGCTCAGTCAGTTAAGTGCCTGACTTTGACTCAGTTCATGATCTCACAATTTGTGAGTTCGAGCCCCACATCAGGCTCTGTGCTGACAGTTTGGAGCCTGGAGCCTACTTTGGATTCTGTGTGTCCCTCTATCTGACCCTCCCCCATTCTGCTCTGTCTCTCTCTCAAAATAAATATTAAAATTTTTTTTTGGAAAAACCAATGAGATAAGAAAGAGCCATTAAGAGATAAAAAGAACACAATAAATGCAATTAAAAATACCTTTGATAAGGGGCACCCGGATGTCTCAGTCAGTTAAGCGTTCGACTCTTGACTTTAGCTCAGGTCATGATCTCACAGTTGTGATATCAAGCCCTGTGTGATGCTCTGCACTAGGTGTGGAGCTTGCTTGAGATCCCCCTCTCTCTCTCCCTCTGCTCCTCTCCTCAACTCACACACACTCTCACTCTCTCTCTCAAAAAAAAAAAAAAAATTGATAGAATAAATAGTATGCTTGAGGAAGCAGAAGAATGAATTAATGACCTGGAAGACAGAGTAATGGAAAGCAATCAAGCTGCATATATGAGAGAAAAAAGAATTATCCAAAATAAGAATAGACTTACAGAACTCGGTGACTCCATCAAGCATAATGACATTTGCATTATAGGGATTCCAGAAGATGAAGAGAGAAAAAAGGGGGCAGAAAATTTATCTGAAGAAATAATAGCTGAAAAATTCCCTAATCTGGAAAAGGAAACATATATCCATATCCATGAGGCACAGAGATCAACCAACAAAACCAAATGAAGGATGTCCACAGAAACCATATCATAATTAAAATGTCAAAAAAATGATAAAGAAAAAAAAACTTAAAGGAGCAAGAGAAAAGAAAAGAAGACAGTTGTATACAAGGAAACCCAATAAGGCTATCAGCAGAATTTCAACAGAAATTTTTTAGGCCAAAAGGGAGTGACACGATATATTCAAACTGCTAAAAGGAAAAAATCTGCAGCCAAGAATATTCAGCAAGGCTATCATTTAGAATAAAAAGAGAACTAAAGAGTTTCTCAAACAAAAAGTAAAGGAGTTCATGACCACTAATGCAGTCCTACAAGAAATGTTAAAGGGGACTCTGAGAGGAACGGGAAGACCATAAGTGAGAGTATAAAAAAGTTGGAAGCACAAAACCAGTAAAAATAAGTATATCTGTAAAAATCAGTAAAGGGATTCACAAGATAAAAGAATGTAAAATATGACACTATATGCCTAAAATATGGGGGTGGGGCTAGTAAAGCATGGGTTCAAACTTAAGTGATCATCAGCTTCATATAGACTATTATATGCAGAAGATGTTATATACAAACCTAAAGGTAACCACAAAGCAAAAACATATTTTTACATATGTAATACATATGCAAATAATAAGGAAAAAGAAATTAGAGTATACCAGTAAAGAAAGCCACCAAAGTATGAAAGAGAGAAAAGAGAGAAAGAATCTGAGAAAACTACAAAAACAACCACAAGTAACAAAATAGCAATAAATACATGTCTATCAATAACTACTTTGAATGTAAATGGATCAAATGCTCAGATCAAAAGACATAGGGTGACAGAGTGGATAAAAAAATAAGACTCACCTACACACTGCCAACAACAGATTCATTTCAGATCTAAAACACCTGCAGGTTGAAAGTGAAGGTATGGAGAAACATTTATCATGCATATAAGATGTCAAAAGAAAGCTGGAGTAGCTATACTCACATTGGACAAAATAGACTTTAAAACAAAGACTGTAACAAGAGACAAAGGACACTATATAATTATTCAGGGGACAATGCAACAAAAGGATATAACAATTGTAAATATTTATCCACCCAGCATGGGAACACCCAAATATATAAAATGGCTAATAACAAACAAAAAAGAAGTAATTTATAGTAATACAACAATAGTAGGAGCCTTTAACACCCAACTTACATCAATGATGAGACCTTCCAAACAGAAAATCAGCAAGGAAACAGTGGCTTTCAATGACATACTGGACCAGATGGATATATTCAGAACATTCCATCTTAAAACACCAGACTGCACACTCTTTTAGAGTACACATGGAACATTCTTCATAATTGGCTACGTATTAGGCCACAAAACAAGTCTCAATAAATTCAAAAATATAGATGTCATATGATGCATCTTTTATGGCTACAATGCCATGTAACTAGAAATCAATGCCCAGAAAAAAATCTAAAAAGAGCACAAATGCATGGAGGTTAAATAATGTTCTACTAAACAATGAATGGGTCAAACAAGAAATCAAAGAAGGAATAAAAAAAATACATGGAAACAAATAAAAAAGAAAATACAACAATCTAAAAATCTTTGGGATGTAGCAAAAGCAGGTCTAAGAGGGAAGTTTACAGCAATACAGGACTACCTCAAAAAGCAAGAAAAATCTGAAATAAACAACCTAACCTTACAAATAAAGGAGCTACAAAAAGAACAAACAGAAGCCAAACCCAGCAAAAGGAAAGAAATAATAAAGATTAGAGCAGACATAAATGACAAAGAAACTAAAACAGAACAAAACAAAACAAAACATGAACAGATCAATGAAACTAGGAACTGTTTCTTTGAAAATATCAACAAAATCGAAAAACCTCTAGCGAGACTTCTGAAAAGGAGAAAACTCAAACAAAATCACAAATGAAAGAGGAGAAATAACAACCAACACCACAGAAATAGAAACAATTATAAGATAAAATTATGAAAAACTATATGCCAACAAATTAGACAACTTAGAAGAAATGGATAAATTCCTAGAAACATATAACTTACCAAAATGGAAGCAGGAAGAAATACAATATTTGAATAGACTGGTTACTAGCAATGAAATTGAATCAATAATCAAAAAATTCCCAACAAATCAAAGTCTAGGACCAGATAGCTTCACAGGAAAATTCTACCAAACATTTAAAGAAGAGTAAATACTCATTCTTCTCAAGCTATTCCAAAAAAATAGGACAACTTCCAAATTCATTCTGAGGCCAGTATTACCCTGATACCAAAGCAGATAAAGACACCACAAAAAAAAAAAAAAAAAAAAGAGAGAGAGAAATATAAGCCAATATTTCTGATGAATATAAATGCAAAAATCCTCAAAAAAATACTAGGAAACTGAATCCAATAATAAAAGAAACTCAATCACCATGATCAAGAGGGATTTATTCCTGTGATATAAGTGTGAGTAATATTCATAAGTCAATCAATGTAATATATCACATCACTAGGAGAAAGGATTAAAAACCATATAATCATTTTGATAGATGCAGAAAAAGCATTTGACAAAGTACATCTATTCATGATAAAAATCTTCAACAAAGTGAATTTAGAGGAAATATACCTCAGCATTACAAAGCCCATATATGAAAACCTCACAGCTAACATCATGTTTAGTGGTGAAAAACTAACAGCTTTTCCCCTAAGATTGGGAATAAGGTAAGGATGTCCACTTTCACCACCTTTATTTAATACAGTCCTGGAAGTCCAAGGCATGGCGATCAAACAACAAAAAAATACAAAGGCATCCAAACTGATAAGAAGGTAGTAACACTTTCTATTTGCACCTGACATTATACTCTATATACAAAACCCAAGCACTCTACCTCAATACTACTATGGCTCATAAATGAATTCAGTAATGTTGCAGAATATAAAAACAATGTACAGAAATCTGTTGAATTCCTGTACACTAATAATGAAGCAGCAGGAAGATAAATTAGGAAAGCAATCCCATGTACAATTCCACCAAAGATAATAAAATACTTAGGAATAAACTTAAGCAAAGAAGTGAAAGACCTATACTCTGAGAACTATAGAATGTTAATGAAACAAAATTGAAGACAACACAAAGAAATGGAAAGACATTCCATGTTCATGAGTTGGGAGAACAAATATTGTAAAAATGTCTATACTACCCAAAGCAATCTACAGATTTAATATAACCACTATCAAAATACCAAAAGCATTTTTCACAGAACTAGAAAAAACAATCCTAAAATTTGTATGGAACCACAAAAAAATCCTGAATAGCTAAAGCAATTTTGAAAAAGAAAAACAAAATTGGAAGTATCACAATTCCAGATTTCAACTTATATTACAAAGCTGTAGTAATCAAAACAGTATGGTACTGGCACTAAAATAGACACATAGATCAATGTAATAGAATAGATAGCCCAGAAATAAATCACAAATACATGGCCAATTAATCTTTGATGAAAGAGGTGATAATATGCAATGGGAAAAAGACAGTGTCTTAAACAAATGGTGTTGGGAAAACTGGACAGCTACCTGCAAAAGAATGAAACTAAACCACTTTCTTAAGCCATGCAGAAAAATAAACTCAAAATGGATTAAAGACAAAAATGTGAGATCCTAAACCATAAAAACCCTAGAAGAAAGTACAGGCAATAATTTCTCTGACATCAGCCTTAACAACATCTTTCTAGATATGTCTCCTGAGGCAAAGGAAACAAAAGCAAAAATAAAGTATTGGGACTGCATCAAAATAAATAGCTTCTGTATAGCAAAGGAAACTATCAACAAAACTAAAAGACAACCTATGAATGGGAGAAGATATTTGCAAATGGCATATTCCATAAAGAGTTAGTACTAAAAATATATAAAGAACTTATATAATTGAACACCCAAAAAGCAAATAATCCAATTAAAACAAAGTGGACAGAAGACATGAACAGACGTTTCTCTTAAGAAGACATATCAATGGTCAACAGACACATGAAAAGATGCTCAACATCACTCATCATCAAGGAAATACAAATCAAAACCACACACCTTGTGTATCACTTCACACCTGTCATAATCGCTAAAATCAACAACACAAGAAACAAGTGTTGGTGAGGATGTGGAGAAATAGGAACCCTAGTGAACTGCTGGTGGGAATGCAAACTGTGCAGCCACTCTGGGAAACTGGATGGAGTTTCCTCAAAAAGTTAAAAATAGAACGACCCTATGATCCAGTAATCGCAATACTATTTAACCCCAAGATACAAAAACACTAATTCAAAGTGATTTATGCACCCCTACGTTTATTGCAGCATTATTTACAATTGCAAATTATGGAAACAACCCAAATTTTCATCAATAAATGAAGGGATAAACAAAGTGTGGTGTATATATATATATATATATGCATATATATATATATATATATATATATATACAATGGAATATTATTCAGCCATAAAAAATGAAGTCTTGCCATTTTTAACAACATGGATGGAGCTAGAGAGTATAATGTTAAGTGAAATAAGTCAATCAGAAAAAGACGAATAGGATGTGATCTCATTCATATGTGGAATTTAAGAAACAAAACAAAGAGTGAAGGAGAAAAAAGAGAGAGAGGAACCAGCAAACAGACTCTGAAAACAGATACTTGCCAGAGGAGAGGTGGGTGGGGGGATGGGTAAACTAGGTGAAGGGGATTAAGAGTATACCTATCATGCTAAACACCTAGTAATGTATAGAATTGTTGACTTACTATATTATATGCTTGAAACTATTATAACACTGTTAACTCTACTGGAATTAGAATTAAAAACTTAAAAAATAAAAAGTAAATTAAATAAAACTACACTCGCTTACCAAGTGTCCCCAGATTCCTCTGAGATTTTCCTTAGTTGTTTTCGTTTTCTTTTGAAGTGTTTCAAGTATATTTAACATTTTAAATGACTGTACAAACTCATTTTCATATAAAGCACAGCACGAAAAAAGTGCAAAATGTTTACCATAAACATATGGTTTTGAAACTGAATACCCACAGTGGTTGCATCATCAATCCAAGTAGGCCCTTTTGCTCATTTTAAGAAACCACAGCTTTTTTCTGAAAATTTCTTGGACATTAACAGCTGCTACATCTTTGTTCACCTACTCTCTTCTGATCTGGTTCAGTTTGCTTGGCACACATTCACACGGTGTTAAGAAAGTTGTAAAAATCAGCATGAGTGCAACAGTCCTATCCACAATTTGAGGAGTGGGAGGTGGCAGACTGTGGGTGCATGCATTTCATATTATTAAGTACAGTAAACATATATCCTTAATGTTTTATGTTATAAAATATTTCCATATGCTCAAAACTATGTAATGCATGTAACCACCATCCATTAAAAATTCATTCATATTTGCCTGAGTCTTAAGTCTTTTTTCCTTGTTTCTTTGAACAGTTTTCAGTAGATTTTCTAAAATAGTCTGTGCCTACTGGGTGGTTGCTGTTACTCATTATATTGTTGCCTTTGTTGTTTGGGTTCAAATTCTCTTTGTTTTTGACCCTTAAAAGTATTCTCTCTCTCTCTCTCTCTCTCTGCTCTGATATATATTAAAACCAAACAGTTCGGAATTCCATTTCTATGTTGTGTGGGAAGGGGGCTATCTACATTGGTTAGTTCACCCAGCATTGTGTTCACCAGAAACTTGATATTTAAAGAAGGTGATGTGAAGAATTAGAGATTTTTTTCTTTCCTCTAGATACTGACAACTCAGGATAAGTGAGAAAAGGATACTTTCCAAAAAAGAGTATATTCTTTACTGGCAACTTAATTCTTTATTCTGCTACAAAGTCACAGAGGATTTTTAAAGGGGTCAAATGCTCCTGTCTAAAAATTTGGACAGAAAATTAGAAACATATTCATTTATTTTTAGGGCTTTCTTCTAGAAGAGAGATTATAGTATTTTCTGCAGGCTCCATAAAAAGAGCTAGGATTAGGGCATCTGGGTGCCTGACTCTTGATTTTCACTTAGGTCATGATCTCACAGTTCATGAGTTTGAGCCTTACATTGGGCTCTGCACTGGCAGTGTGGAGCTTGTTTGGGATTCTCTCTCTCTCTCTCTCTCTCTCTCTCTCTCTCTCTTTCTCTCCCTCTCTCTCTTTCTTTCCCTCTCTCAAAATAAATAAATAAACTTAAAAAAAAAAAAAGGCCTAGGATCAATGTATGGAAGGGATAGACTTCGTTTAGACTTTGAGGGAAAATTTGCAGCAAGTTGTCCTGACTTTGTGGGAGTCTGTTGCCTTCCAAGCAAAGTATAGTTACCATGTGTTTGGAGTGTTGTAGAAGAGATTGTTCTACTAAAAACCTGCTGTCCAGCTGACTTCTGGTATCCTCTCACACTCACCAGTAGATGCACCAGTAGATGCACCAGTAGATGCAAGTCTGGTGTAATCAAAGGGAGAGCTAATGAGCCTAAGCCAGGTACCCCCAGTCAGAATGTTCAGAACTGCAGATTAGTTTAGGTGGGAAATATCACAGGGTTTCCCACAGCAAGAACTGGAGGGAATAGAAATCTCAGGCCTGGAGGCAAAAATACCACAGGGAGAACTAGGAAGATAAGAATCATCTGGGGAGTTTGAACACATATAGGAGAAAATCAAAATCGAAAGGGAAATTTTGGAGAAAAATATTGGGGAAGCCAACGTATTATGTTCCTTGGTAAACCCAATTAAAAATTTCTTTATCTTGTTTTTTTTAAATGCACTAAATATCATTGGTACTCACTTGAAAAATAGTTTTTGAAGTCTGTACTTTCTAATTCGTTTGATATTTTCTTCTATACTTTTCATGAACAAGTTGTACAAAATAGAAAAGTTAATGTTGCAAAATAAAGATATTTTATACTTTGAAATGAATTTTAAACATATAAAAGCAGTAAAAATATATGTGTAAAACTATGTTTCTAATCTTTCTGGGAGCATATTATATTTTTCTAATGAATCATGAAATATTAAGAGAGTGTTTAGAGAATACATGTTTATTTGTTTTATTTGCTGTGGGATCATAAATGGTAATTTGGTAAGTTCTGCCTTTGTTTTTGCACTTTTTTAATTCCAAAAGATGATTAAACATCATACTCAAATAACTTACTTCGAAAGAAGCAGGAACATAAAAATGTTACTACCAAGTTTTTATCATACACATGAATAAATAAATGCGTGTGCTGTGCGCGCACACACACACACACACACACACACACACACAGTGCTTTGTTTTTTACTGAGTCAATAGAGAATGAATTTCTGGCCATTAATTTCTTTTCAATTAAAAAAACATGTTTTAAGACTTGCTATCTGAAAGGCATTGAGTTAGGTGCTATAAAAATAGACAGATGAATGAAGGAAAGCCCGCCTTATAGGAGCACAAACTCTTGAAAGTATAGACATTGGGGTGCCTGGGTGGCTAATCAGTTAAGTGTTGGACTTCAGCTCAGGGCACGATGTCATGGTTCGTGGGTTCAAGCCCCATGTCCAGCTCTGCACTGACAGCTAGGAGCCTGGAGCCTGCTTCAGATTCTCTGTCTCCTTCTCTCTCTCTGCCCCTTCCCTTCTTGCACTTTCTCCCTCAAAAATAAATAAATAAATGATTTAAAAAAAGAAAATATAGACATCTACAAATATAATTGAAGTAGCCCATAGAGTGGTAAGAGGATAATTAATATAAACCACATGCTGTGTGTCTCTGTATCTTCTAGACAGCAAGTTCCTAGAAGGCAGGTGTTTCTTCTGAACTGATGAATTCTGACAGTAGGCACCACCATCCCCAAAACTGTGAATAATTGCATATTCAAATAAAATCAATTATTATAAAACTAACATACTGAGGAATCTCAACAAAATAAAACAGCCAAAACAACCGGAATAAGATTCGATGAATCAAAACCCCAAGTTAGATCAGTGTGATTAACTTTAACTCTGTACATACATTTGACAGATAATTCTCTCACATCCAAAACAGCATTTTAACGTCCACAATAAAAAGAAGAGTAAACAATACATCTACTGTTTTTCTTCTCCCACACCATTTTTATACCAACCGGGGTATCTTATAATTAATATAATATTTACTGAATCCTCACTGTATATTGTTTTATTTATTCAACACATTTACTGAACACTGTATTAGTTTCCTTTGCTTGCTGGAACCATTTAGTACAAACTTGGTAGCTTAAAAAAAAACATTAATTTTATTTTCTTGCAGTTCTGGAATTCAGAATTCTGAAGTCAGTTCCACTGGGCTGAAAGCCAAGGTGTTGGCTTGGTCACTTTCCCTTTGAAGGCTCAGGGAAGTATCTGTTTTTTTGTTTTTGTGTTTTGTTTGCTTGCTTGTGTTTGTTTTGTTTGTTTTGTTTTGTTTTGTTTTTGCCTTTTCCAGATTCTAGAGCTGCCTTCCTTTCCTTCCTTCCCTTGCAGCTCCTTCCCCAATCTTTAAAGCTGCCAGCATGGCATTTTGCTCAGGAGCCACACTGCCTTCTCGGTCAAATTTTCCTTTCCCTGACTCTGAAAAGAACACTTGTGGTGATAGGGCCCACACAGACAGTCTTCATCTCAAGCTACTTAATCACATCTGCAAAATCTCTTTTGCCATATAAAGTCACATTCATAGGTTCAGAGGATTTGGACCTAGATCTCTTTGGGGACCATTACTCATCCTACCACATGCACCTGCTACATGCTGGATGTTGGAGACCCAGCAGTGAATTAGACATCTTTGCATCTGTGCTCAAGGAGCTTGACATTGTGGGAGGCAGAAAAGATGTACAAGGCACAGACCTGCTTTTTAATTGCATTCTCTAATAGAGGAATATTTTATCAGAGAATAAATGCATGTTCTTTCTTTTACTCTTTTAGCAAGAGAAATTGCCAGCTACTTCTTAGAATAAGCAGGCACAGAAAATCACCTTGCAGCAGACACTGCTGAGAAAAATTACTTGTGTTCTCTCTTATATAAATAGAGGATGAGTGGGCTCATCTATCTTAAGAAATAACAAGCCTTTTTTTTTTCCCTTTAGTGACTTTGCAGACTGCTCCTTTTTTTTTTTTTTTATCAGGAGATTGTGGTTTTCTGGCACAAGAAAGGTTAGGTCGATGTGGTTTAGGAGTCTATGGTATCCTGGAAAGGTAAAGAAAAACCCAAACCCTAATCCCTTAGAAAAGAACTCTGTAAAATGTGGACTATAAGTAGTACAACATTTGGGGATTTGCTAGTTAGGGTATAAAACTAATGCTCAATCACAACACATGAAACTCCTTCCCTTAAAACACTGACAGGCTCTGTACCAAGCTATATGGAGTAGTTTCCCCACTCAGGAAGTGCTGTTACCCCTTTGTCGACCCAGCTTTCAACTAAAGACATGCGTCTGTCTCAACTGCCATTTGGAATAGCGTCTTGCCAGCAGAGATGGCCCATACCCAGTCAGTACTGCATTCAATTCAGCAGCATCAATCGACCAGAAGTGAATGTTCTACTACCTCTGTATGGAAGGTAATGACACGGGAACTCTCCCATCTCCATCACTTGGAGTGCTATGACCTGGTCAAGTGCTGAAATCAGAAATGAAAAGAGTTTTGTCAAAAGGACTTAGCCTATTTAATTGGTTTCTTAGTCTGTTTAGGGATGTTATAACAAAATATGATAACCTGATGATTTATAAACATCAAGCATTTATTTTTCACAGTTCTGGAGGCTGGAAGTTCAAGATTAGGGTGTATGGTCAGGTGAAAGCCCTCTTCTGGGTCATATACTTCTTATTTTATCCTCATATGGCAGAAAGGGGCAAGGGGTCTCTCTGGATCCTCTTTTATAAGGCACTATAGCCATTCATTAGGGCTCTTCTTTCATGACCTAAGCACCTCCAAAGTCTTCACTTCCACAAGTCATCACCTCCTGGTAGCATCACCTGAGGAATTTGGTTTCAACATATTTTGAAAGGACATAAGCATTGAGAACATAGCAGTTGAGTTTAATACTGGGGTGTGAATCAATCCTAGAAGAACCTCTACTAATGAGTAAAGAAGGCACCTTAGCCCCTGTGGCCACTACAAGGTCAGGAAATTGACACAGCTCTGAGTTACAGACATGACCTTTCAAGGCCAGTTTCTTCTTTGACCTGTGTCACAATTCAGGAATTTATGTGAGAGAGTTAGACTGGATTCTTTGTTGTCAAGACCGGTAGGTACTCAAGATCTCAGGATGCACATGGTGAAATATTAGAGCACTAGGGTGATGGATAAGAGTTTAGATCTCTGAATTGCCTGCTGCCATCAGCTGGTGGAGGCTTTGGTCCTCTATTCAGGGGACTTCTTGGGAGTTATATTCTTTGCATCCCAAATGGTGTCAAGATCCTAGTTAAACCTTTATAAAGCAAAATGTGATGTAAATAATGGCACGGCAATTTAATTAATAAATTATTGGTGTGTTTCATAGTATTGCCTATAAATGTAATAGAGATTAAAAATGGACCATTCAGTGTGACACAACAGTCATGGAGAAGGTAGACTTTACATGAACATTGAAGTATAACATAATAAATAATTGAACTTTTTGTTTTGGGATTAATTGCATTTGTTTGTTTATTAGGATCCAAAAATCCTTCTGGTTTTGGAGGAATACTATAGTGTGTGTCTTGTGCCCCACTTCCCATTAAGGAAGTCAAAAGAACTGCCTTCCATTCAAGGAAGCTGAGAAGATACAGACATATAGCCTAGGCTCAGCTAATCAGATTTTTCCCAACAAAGACTTGAATCTTGAATAAATAAGGCAAATAATGCAGGCAGAATTGAGAAATTCTTCATGGTGGTGTCAATGATACTGAGAGGTCAGTGCGCACTTGAAAACATCAGTGCCTTAATCTGTACTGTTTTGTGAGGCTGTGCTCCCAATAGTCCAGTGCTTCTGGGTTCCCACCCATTGCCTAATTTCCTGTCTTTACCTTCCTGCTGTATTCTATTTGTGTTTTAGTTTGCCAGAGTCAGTTTCTCTTGCTTGCAAAAAAGAAATCTAACATTGAGTAGAGAGGATGTGGACAAGAACTGAGAAGAAATGTCAGGTAAGTGGAGTGATGAACAAAGGGATAAAATGACATAATACATCTAGCAGATTCTAATGAAACTTCAAGGACTGGAGGGGAAAAAAGACATCAAGTATTCAGGTGACACACAGTAAAGACAGTTCTAGGACTAGAGCAAACAGTATATCTCAGAAAGTAGGATTAAATAATAATGAGTAAGTAACCTCTTAGTCTTTTCTTCTTTTATCCCCAGAATAAATTATTTGTTGTATTCTTGTTATATGTCAATAACTATTGTGGCTCTGGACATATAAAAAGGGCAAAATCCATGCTGTCAAGGAGACAGTAGTCTTTTATAGTGCAGTAAGGGATTCAAATTCCCTTTTCCCAAATTTCAGGATACAAATTCCTTTCTTGTTTCAATTTAAACACTTACATAACTCTCTCTCTCTCTCTCTCTCTCTCTCTAATTATTGCCACCAATTTATCAATTTTAAAAATTGATACAAGTAGAAATTCTAAAGCAACTTAGAATCCTAGTAAATCAAAGTAAGAGAGTGTCAGTCCTGAGGGCAGCATTCTCTGTTTTAAGGCCACATACCTATTTGCTAGTTATGGTTAATGATAAATTCATGAGTTTACCATGAAATAACATAGTACAGAAAAGAGGGGAGTGGAAAATCTACATATGAAAGCAGAAAGACCGGTGAGACATTCTGCCCCACCAGTTACAACTTGACCCAGCTGCCATTATGCACTTAATCAACTTGCACTCTCAGAAAGCCCTTCTTCCTGGAATATACAGATCTGGATTTAAATTCTATTACTACAATTCTGATAGTCCTCTTGTGACTGTAATAAAACAGAATATAGAGTTTAAAGCATGAAGTGGTGTACTTTCACTAGCCAAACATAAAAGAGACATGTCAAAACTTCTTTCTCATGGTCAAAAGGACATTGATGTCTCACCTTTTTCCATATCCCCCATTACTTCAACAGAAAAAAACAACTAGAAAGACATGCACCAGGCTATAAGATAAAATTACAAGATGCAGAACTGAGTAATAATCCTAGTCTATGGAAGACTTATACAGCACTGATAAGGAGATTGTCCAAACTTAGTCCTCTCCCTTAATGGATGACTTCTCACACTATCCACAAGCCACAGGAGCATGCACTGTGTCTTCCATCATCCCATCAGCATACTTGCTGGAGCCCCAGTTCCCTGAAGACTCCTTATGTGGTGATGTGTTGTGGTGAAGTGAATTTAATTAGCTAGGGAAGAGCTTCTCATTCAGGGAGCCAATAATGTGTTACACGTATGCAGGATATTGACCTCCTTAACACCTTAGAAATTACCACATAGGGTCTGGGATAGTCGCAACCACAGGGCCCACAATGTACACTCCAAGCAGGCTATTTAGTTCAGTTTTATGAAATATTTTCTCTGTTTTACAAATGTGAACTGTTATTTTAGTATTCTGTTTTATGCAACTAAAGCGTGTCTTAACTGGTATACCTCCTCACACACTGTATATTTTGTGTATTTCTGAGGCTCACTGAAATTGAGACAGGGAAAAGGATGACTGTAGGGAGAAGGATCTTTACTGCTAATGCCAAAAGATAAATGGATGCTGTTTCACTAGTAGCAAGATAAGATCAACCCCGAGGATCTTGTCAGGTAGAGACTATTATAATAATAAATAGTAATTCAGAGAAGCCAAAAGCTACTATTAGTTTAATGTGTTAGAATAGTTCTCAACAAGAATTTGATAAGGAAAATTTGGATTATTTTCTCCCCATTTTTCCCGACCACCCTGATGCAATACATTTAAAATGTCACTTTACTACACAAAATCAATTTACATGCAGCTCTCATGTTTTTCCTTCTGGGAATCCATCTTTAAATGAATGGCATATTTTCCAGTGCTACTTTTTTTAGTTAAAGTATATATGAAAAATAGACAATTGAACTTGGCAGGAATTATAGCCATCCTATATTTGAGAAATTCAAGATTTATCACATAAAAATATATGTGATCATTACGACAAAATATTGTTACCATACCTCCCAATAAGTAAGTAATCTACACAATAATATTTTGAAAAAAAAAAGTGATGTAAAAAAAAGGATAACATTGTCTCTATAAGTGATATTTCAACATTTCTTGCCATTAGCAAGGGATAAGGGACCAATAGAACAGTAAAACTTATAGGATGGGGCATTAGCTGTGATCCCAATCCAATTTATAAATATTGTTATACATTGAAACTGATGGGTAGAAAAAGTGATGCAATGAGAATCTATTTACCCTAATTTATTTATGGTGGCAGGCATAATCAAACCATTTTTAAGAAGTAGGCATGCATTGGATATATTTATAAAATAAAATAACCTTTCTTTTATTCAACATCAGAATATTAATATAATAACTCCCATAAAAATATTAGAGGAGGGAATAATTATTTCAAAACATGAAGAAAAAATCAATAAAATAACCATTCTTGATTTTAAAAATTAGCAACTATAAATAGAAACCTTAGTAAACCTGATAAAGTATCTACCAAAAGCCCATAGCAAGCATTATTTCATGATAAAATTTTAGAAACACTTCAGTAAAGTCAGGGACAAGATAAAGATGCTATCATTATTTCCATTAACGTTGTATGGGACATCTGGGTGGCTCAGTTGGTTAAGCATCTGACTCTTGATTTCGGCTCAGGTCATGATCTCACGGTTGGGTTCGTGAGTTTGAGACCCACATCAGGCTCTGTACTAACAATGAGGAGCCTGCTTGGGATAGTTTCTTTCTCTTCTTCTGTCTCTCCCCTAAAAAAAAAAAAAGTTTAAAATATTGTACTGAAGGTCCTGTTAATACAAAAGAAAAGAAAAATGAATAAGTGGTTTAAGAAATGAAAAAGAAGGAAAAGAATTACCCTTATTTATACATGACATGGTTATTTACATAAAATATCCAGAGAGGTAACAAAGTAACAAAGCAAACACAAAAAAGTCATCCAAAAATTGGATATGAGACCAATGTACAAATATTGGTGCCCTTTTTATAAACCATTAATAGCCAATTAGAAAATGTAACTTAAAGAAGGATAGCTCCAATTTTAGGAAGAAAATCTAAGACCCTGTGTAATGAAAGTTGTTTAAAATTTTAATAAAATACAAAGCATTACAGGCTGTAAAAGACTTGAATAAATGGATAATTGTCCCATGTTCACTGATAAGACATTTTTTGCTAAGTTACTCTATAAAGTCAATTCCATTCCAATCAAAATCCAAATAGGGTTTTTTATGGATCTTAATGGACTCATCCTAAAGTTTATATGAGAGAGCAAAGAGCCAAGAGTAGCTAAGGCAATTTTAAAGAAGAATCATAAGAAAGAGGGGCTTGAAAAAATTTTCATTATGTAGAGTGCATGGGTGTTCACTATGTTATTATTATCTGTATTTTTCTGTGTCTGAAAATATTTCATAATTGAACTTCAAAAATGTAGAAAACAAAAGAGAATATCTCATGGTCTAAGGTTGGGAAGCCTCTTGTAAACACGAAAGCAAAAAGCATGAAATTATAATGTACAAATTTGTTATCAGCTAGCAGTACATCAAAAGAGACCATAGAAAGTTAAAATACAATCCACAAACTGAGAGAAGCTATTTGAAACACATATAAATAACAACAGAGAAGTATTTAAGCTTTAAAAATATATAAAGATTATCTACAAATTAATTTTTTTAACAAATTAATTTTCAAAAGCAACAAGCCTATAAAAAGTGAGTCAAAATTGAGAACAGGCATTCCACAGAAACCCAAATAGCCACTAAGCATTTATAAGCTGCACAACTTCATTGGCAAGGGGTTAATGTAAATTCAAAGAGCAAATTAAAAGAGGATATTACCAGGCAAAAAATTTTAAACTCTAAAAATAACAGGTGTTATGGATAATCATGTGCCAGTCTAGTCCATGTGAAATGTATCTGTGTATAGATGAATCTCAAAACCCAAATGTGTAGTGACAAAAGAAGTTAGAGGGGGAAAATGCTGTATGATTCATTATAAAATGTACATCACCAGGATAACTATATTTTTAGGGAATTATACATATAAAACTATATTCAAAAATGCAAGGAAATAAGTAATACAATATTTAGCATAATGTTTATTTCTGTCTGGGAGGGAGATGGAAAGAGACTTCCGAGGTCTCAGAAATACTGGTATTCTGCATCTTTAGCTCTGTAGTGAGTAGCAGGGTAGTCTTTTTATTATTCTTTAAAATGTGCACATACGGGATACATTCATATATGCATATTTCACAATGAACATTCCTTTTAAAAAATCTAGTCTGACTTTAAAGGTAGCCCTTACAAAATTGTTCACATCAGCAAGTTCTAGACTGTGAGTCAGGATTTCCTTGTTACCATGTCACCAAACAAAATACGGTATTCTCTTGGCTTCTGAGGCTGATGTAAGATGGAAACCTTCAGCTGTAACCTGTCTCCAAAGTACTTGTTCTTCCCACCGGCCTCATTGTTTTCAATCATTTCTCTACTTCAGAACAAATGTGACTTTATACAATATATTTGCAAATTAAATGTCATCTTTGATTCTCTACTTAGGGCCTTTAAGAAAAGTTCTAGTTTTTTAAAAAAAGACAAAAACGGTTCCTTAATTTAAAGAGCATGAAAACAACCGGTGTAAATCAGTTAATGCAACTTTGGAAGGCCACATCAAGACCAGCTGCCCTCGATCAGTGGATCAGTGAGACTTTCTCAGAGAAACCTCAGAAGACCTGTTTTTAAGAGAGGGGTGGGTCATCTCTTGTTGGAGGGGGAGGTTGGGAGTTCGGCTAGAACCCGCTCCACCCCTTTTCTCCACCCGCACAGAACGCCCAGAAAAGCTCTCCCCTCATTCGTCCACGCCCCTCAGGCCCTGACGGATAAGAGGAGCCCCTGCGGGGGAAGCCTGCACCCCGCTGGCTCGCGGAGCCCGGCGTCAAAGCCCCGCCCCCTCGGGGTTGCAGGAACGCTCAGCGCGCGTCTTTGGGGAGGCGGGGCTGGATGGGTGCGCTGACGGGAGGCCGCGGGTTCTCTGCACCCGCTCTCCCTCTTCTCTCTACCCTCACGGCTCTGGCTGGATCGTCTGCTGGTGGCCGGATTCCCTGGTGAGTAGCTGGAAGATTCAGGGCCCCGCAGACGCGGCTGCGGCGGGTACGGGACCTACCCCGGGCGCCTGCGCGCTCTTCCGCCAGCCAATGTGCTGGCAGCTTCTGCGGATGGCCTTTGACCCCGCGCCCCTCCGGCGAGCGAGAGGTGTCGCGTTGCGTGCTTCGGCACCCCCCCGGGGCAACTCGCTCTGTCACTCTTAGCCCTTCTTTGTGTCTGGGTTAGTTTTATTGCCTTTTATTGCCTGCTGTTTCCCGATCCTGCCGGCCTTGTGTCTGCCACTTCTTCGGAGAGGAACCTCCCGTCGCCTCTGTTTTCTCTTCTCTCCCCCAGCAAGTTGGGAATTCCGGCAGTGACGGAAGCTGTTCTAGGCCCGGTCCTTTTGTATGCAAACCTCAGCTAAGCCTTGAGCCTGCGGGGAGAGTGGGGGGATCGAGGCCTATCGGGCTCCGGGTGTTGGCGGAAGGTCGCGGCCACCAACCTCCTGGAGCCTTTGGGCCACCGCAGCGGTGGTTTTTCCATTTGTTTGTTAAAACACTTTTGGCTCTATCTTCGTAGACTATTATCTTTTGTTAAGTTTCAGGATGCAGCTATGCCGGACTATGTCTTGTTACATTTTCTAAAGGAGCAAATTGAACTTCAGGCGTTTAGGACAGTTTTAGTTGTATTATTGTAAGACCCTCTGGATAAGTGTTAAGGGAAAACCTCGAAGTGTTTAAAGACAAATAAGGGAGAATAATAGGATATGATGTTAAAAAAGACGAATAGGACTGGAATGGGTTTATGTTCAAGTATTTTAGACAGTTTGAGAGAAAAATACAAAATAAAATCTAGGTATTGGTAATATTGCCACATTGCTTACTGGTCACTTTCACGACAATACGTTATTTCCTCCTTCTTGAGCTATATGTAAACTCCTAAAACCGGTGTAGTGCTGTGAATTTTGTGGACTTTCAGGCTCTATCTATGCATAAAACATTACCAGTGATGTTGCTGTTAGTCACGTGGTTAACAGTAAGTGTATGATCAGAAAGTAAACGGTCTTCAGATTAAATTTGAGCTGCAATTTATGAGTAGGTAACAGGTAATCTTGTTTTCTAAGACCATACTACTTATTTATTTACTTATTTAAAGTTTAGTAGAGAGTGAGTGAGCCAGGAAGGTGCAGAGAGAGAGGGGGGGGAGAATCCTAAGCAGGCTTTGCTATGACAACGGGACTCTGGCTGGAACCTTCAGAAACATGACCTCATGACCTGAGCTGAAACCAAGAGTGGGAGCTTAGCCCACTTGGCCACCCAGGCACCCCTAAGACCGTACTATTTAAATGAAAACTTGGCTACATGTTGGCAGTTTTCATCTGTGTCACAAAAAATTTTTAAACTTAATTTGTCTAGTATGTTGTAGGATGGTGGAATAGAAGGCTAGAGCTTGAATTCTAGAGCCAAATTTGCCCTGTTTCTTGCTAGTTGCTTAACCTCGGACATGTTACTTAGCTCTTCACTAGCCCACAGACTGAAAAGTTACCAATTGGTTTGTACCTCTACTGTGTCATCTGTAAAATGGCGTTAAAAAAGTTTTACTTCCTAGGTCATCGTGAAGGTTAAAGTGGAGGGATGAAATTATGGTTAACTGAATTTCTGTTAACCAGCAGGTGTGTTTCATTAAAACTGGGGTAAGGAAGCGTTGGTATAGAAACTGGTTTTGAAAGTTCCAGGTGTGTTTTCTAGTATTATTTTTTATTTACAATGGCTTCTTAGAAAATGAAATTAGAAAACAATACTAAAAAGAAAAAGCACTAGAAGCCTGTAAAATTTAGTAATAGGGTAATTAAAAGGTGTTTCTAACTGGATTGACAGCACTTTTTGAAATAATAGTTGATCTCACATTGTTCTGTGTCTGTTAGGCCTCACTAGACCTCTAAGTCAAAACCTAGAATTTCCAGAAGATGAAAAGCATAAGACACAAAAGTACAAATGATAGAGTATCTAAAAGATATTATTAGGTATAACTTCTGTGTATTATGTAATGTAAACTGTCCTTTCAGCCTTCAATAGCCAATACCTTGAGTAGATTCCTGGTTTGGGTGTCCATACATCTTCAGTTGTGATTTTATTATTTTCTCAGGAGACTTGTGAAATTTCTTGCCTTTGTTGAAGCAATATAAGTAGTTCTCCACTCTTTCCTTGCTAGATAATTAGACCCTGGGCATCTCAAGGGTCATTGTGGTTTTGCTATCTTGAACTTGGCAATTTATTAAAATGGATTTTTAAAATTATTGGATCTAGGTTTCTTCCTATGTAATATGTTCAATATAGACTATAAAGAAGTCAACTATCTGTATAGTCAGTAGAACCTATTTATACATACTGCCCAAATATATATCAATGTCAAAAACAGAAGGGCCTGACATTAAGTTGTTTAAGCTAAACACTTAATGGTAACTGGCTGTGTATAAGATATATGGGGCTCTACTGCAGTGTAAAGAGAAAGATTCCATTTTTGGAACTTAAAAGCAATCTAGTGGATACAATATATGTAAATAGCATAATACAACACATAAATGCCACTTTAAAAAGTAGGTAATGCTGTAACAATAGAATATTTGAGAAAATGAGTACATTTCACTGTGGAATCATTAGGGAAGGTGTCAAGAAGAGGCAACATGTCAGCGTTGTCTTGAAGGAGGAGTAGCAGTTTAAAAGTTAGTCCTGTAGAGAGAGAATGGACCTTTAGAGAGAATTAACTGTGTGTTATTAATTGCTTGCTAGATGCCTGTCTTTAATCATCATCCTCATCACCATCACTCTAAACAGGAAATTATTCTAGAAGTTTTATAATACCAACTTATTTCATGCCTACAAATCTGTGAATGAGGTAATAACATTGTATAGATAAGAAAAGAAGCACAGAAAGATCAGGTCATTTGATGAGTGAAATAGCTGAAAAACAAAAACAAAAAACAAAACAGCTGGGGGATACTTGCTTTTAATCACAGTGATCTGCCTTTTAGTTTGAGGTGACTTACTGTTAATTGTGATGTGGAGGTTGGGAAGAACCATCTATAATGATGTAATAAATGAACATTTAAATGAGTGAAATAAGTAATGTAAAAAGAGAGGGACCAACTTAAAATTACATTTACAGGCAAAGGTGGGGAATCAACCAGGCAACTTCCATAAATGGACGTTTTATGTTTTGTGTTCTTCTGTAGATCTGAGAAACGAATCTGAGAAATGAATCTAACAAATGTACAAAAGTTTCAGAGTTGTTCAGAACTGTATTTTTTTATATTCATTTTGCACTTATTTTTTTTTAAATGTTTATTTTTGAGAGAGAGACAGAGCGTGAGTGGGGGATGGGCAGAGAGAGAGGGACACACAGAACCCCAAGCAGGCTCCAGGCTCTGAGCTGTCAGTACAGAGCTCCACACAGGACTCCAACTCATGAACTGTGGGATCATGACCTGAGCCGAAGTCGGACGCTTAACCGACTGAGCCACTCAGGTGCCCCAATTTTGCACTTATTCTTAAATCCAATTGGTAAAATATTACCCTCTTCCACTTCTTTTGCAAACATCATCTTGCATAAGACACAGAACTACTTTGTCAGAAAACACACCTAAGGTGTTCTTTCTTTAAAAAGAGATTAGGGGTGCTTGGGTGGCTCAGTTGGTTGAGCGTCCGACTTCGGCTCAGGTCATGATCTCGCAGTTTGTGGGTTCAAGCCCCGCATCAGGCTCTGTGCTGACTGCTTGCTCAGAGCCTGGAGCTTGCTTCAGATTCTGTCTCCTTCTCTCTCTGTCCCTCCCCCACTCACACTTTGTCTCACTCTGTTTCTCAAAAATAAATAAAATGTAAAAAAAAAAAAATTTAAAAAGAGATTAAATGATTTAGTGAGGGTCCCACAAGGGGATCAACCTAGCTGATTTGGACTTTGGTTTTAGATGGCAAGATCAGTTTTCTGTTACATATCCTGACTCTTCTACCTACTTCACCACCACTCAACTGGTCAGTCTCTGAAAAACCAATGTCTTACTAATTAATGCTGTAGTTATTGCTCCCATTCTCTGTGACTTAGCAATATTCATTACCATTATTTCCTAAAATTTTCTTTCTTAGGAAGTATTAAGTTCTAATTTTAGAAGGTAGAGTAAGAAAATATCACTATTATGTTATCACCCAGAGGTAATCATTATTTATGTTCTCCTTTGTATATCTTTAGTATTGTTGAGATATTATGTTCATAATTGTTTTTTCTACTTCATTGCTTGTCAGATTTCTCACTATCTTTAAGGGAAGGATTTTTTTATTATCAGTTATCTTGATAATTTGTAAATTTCAGTAAAACAAATCCCTATATACTTCCCCTGCATTTCACCAAATGGTAATATCTTAACTGTATTTGCTTTATCGTTATATGCATGTACACACTTCTGTATTATGTTGTACATAATTATATACATTACATGTAACATGTATGTGTACATAGGTGTGTATATATATGTATGTAATGTATGTATGGAGATGTGTGTGTCTAATGTCTGATGTTTCCTCATGATTAGATCCAAATTAAATTTTGACAGGAATACCATAGCAGTGATTGTTTCCTTTTTAGGGCATCCTCTCAGGAAACTTCTATCTACCTAGCCAGAATTAACTGATGAAGTTCAGTTTGATCACTCGTTTAAGGTGGTGTCTGCTAGGTTTTGCACTGAGTTACTGTTGTTCCCTTTGTAGTTAATTAGGTGTCTTTTGGAGAGCTAGTTTGCCAATATATGGATATCCTGTTTCTCATCAAACTTTTATTTCCTCATTTAAAATCTGTTGATGATTTTGTCTAATAACAGTTGTTATTATGGTGGTTGCCAAATAGTGGTATTCCATTATTCTATCTAAATTTATTAGTTGCGGGGGTGCCTGGGTGGCTCAGTCAGTTAAGCGTCCAACTTCTGCTCAGGTCATGATCTCACGGTTCATGAGTTGGAGCCCCGCGTGGGGCTGTGTACTGACAGCTCGGAGCTTGGAACCTACTTTGGATTCTGTGTCTCCTTCTCTCTCTGCCCCTTCCTAACTTGTACTCTGTCTCTCTATGTCTCTCAAAAAATAAATAAATGTAAAACAAATTTTTTTATTAGTTGGCATTCTAATATGAGTCTTCTCTAATCCTTTTATTTATTTTTGCATTTTAAACATCAGTATGAAAATAAAAAAAATTAAAAATATCAGCATGGATTCATGAATTCTTGTTTTAATATGTATCATTTATTACTTATTCCTTATTTTGGTGCTGAAATTGTCCTGGATTTAGCCAGTGATTGCCCCTCAGTCTGGCTTTTGTGTCCAATGGACATATCCCCAACACTTCTTGAGTACTTTACTTTCTGGTAAGATGATCAAGGCTCATTTTGTACTTTCTCAGCCACAGTCTGGGAATCCACATTTCTCCAAGGTAACTACTGCTGCTTCTAAGTAGAGAAGGAATATTTAAAAACCAAGAATCTTAGCATCAGATGTGTTCATTGCTGCTGGGGTTTCTTTGGTCCTAGACTGCCAGTGGGCAGAACTAGGAAATAATGTGGTTATGTTAATGTGTATATACACACTTCCCCCATTTACTGATAAAAAACACACATCCATACTAATACTGCTAATTACTGTCTGATAACACAAGTTTCTTTCTAGCCTTCACTTTATACATAACTCAACTTTTTTGTCAGTGAAAAACCTGGGCCCCAGGTTCCCACATATATTGTTTGTTGGCTTACTTGTAGAATACACATTAAGTGTTAAGAATTGCTAACCTGTACCAATGCAAAAACAACTTACTAACTGGAGTTTAACATTTTATATTTGTTAGAGTATGTGAAATATAACATGGCTCAAAAAAGAACTATACAAAAAGAGAAGTCACTTCCATCCTCCAATTCTTCTACCCATTCTCATTCCTCTTTATTCTGTCCTGTTTCTCCTTACCCCCATACATAATCCACATCATTATCTAATGTTTATTCTGTTTCTTTGCTCACTTGAAAAATGTATATTTCCTTATTTGCATTTTCCTTTTTTCACTTAAGAATATATCCAGAAAATCAGTTTATGTCATTTCCAAGATCTCTTCCTCATTCAGCTGAACACTCCAGCATTTTACAGTTACAAATGGTGCTGTATATGGATTTATGTACTGTTCATGTGGTTTTGTATTTTTTGTGTATGTTGTGTATTTTTAAGGTAATTTCCATGAAGTAGGACTGAGTCCAAAGGTAAATGTATATGTAATTTTGTTAGTGCCAAATTCACAAAAAGGCTGTACCAATTTGCATTCACTAGCAGTGTTTGGAAGTGCTTGTTTTCCCACAGTTTTACCAACAGCATATATTTGTGTTTTTGTTTTGCCAGTCTCCTAGATAAGAAATGATTTTTTTGTGTGTGTAGTTTTAATTTGCATTTTTTAAATTTTATTTTGAGAGAGCAAGGTTGGGAGTGTGTAAGTGCACATGGGGCACGGGCAGAGAGAGAAAGAGAAAGAATCCCAAGTATGCTCTACACCATCAGCGCAGAGCCTGATGCAGCGCTTGATCTAACAACCATGAGAGCTCATGACTTGAGCGAAAATCAAGAGTCGGATGCTTAACCACTGAGCCACCCAGGTGCCCTTAATTTTCATTTTTAAAAATTTTGAATGAGGTAGAATATCTTGGTATTTTCAGTTTGTCAGTTGTCCTTTGTTGACCGTATGTTCTGATATGCATATTTTAAAAGTTATAGTTAATGAAAAGACAAATTATGACTTCTGTTGAATCTGAATTTTGAGTCCCTTCTAAAGCGTTTCATTACGCTCAGGTTATAAGGAAATTCAGGTGGAATTACTTATTTCAATGGCTCTGAGCCCTACATCATGCATTATTCTTTGGGAGATTGTGGGGGAGATAGGAAGGGTTATTCAAAATCCCTCATTTGAAAGTAGCAGAGAAGCTAAACATACAGAAAATAGAAAGTTGAAGGATCTTGGTAAAACCCATGCCTTTAATTTCAGTACCCATAATGTGTAAAGGAATAAGGATTAATTAGAAATAGTCCAAATAGTCACAAGGACTTAAACCCAGTTTTGAAGATTTTGCTCTTACTAGATTCAGGTAATCTTCCTCTTCACATTTCATACACAAGGGCTGGCATTCAATAATAAATTAACCCACCTTACAGAAAGACTGTGACTGTCCAGGTACTAAGCAAGAACAAAACAACAAAAGACGGGCAATAGAAACAGAATCCCTAAGGTCTAATTCAGGTTATTAGAGGTGGACTTTAATAAATGGGATTAACACATTCAAGGAATTAGAGAAGGAAAATTTTAACAGAAAACTGATACCTTTGAAAAGAGTCAAATGGAAATTCTTTTTTTTTTTTTTAATTTTTTTTTTTAAATGTTTATTTATTTT
>NW_024412394.1:54680250-54763682 GCF_014898765.1 Herpailurus yagouaroundi
CATATATTGTTTGTTGGCTTACTTGTAGAATACACATTAAGTGTTAAGAATTGCTAACCTGTACCAATGCAAAAACAACTTACTAACTGGAGTTTAACATTTTATATTTGTTAGAGTATGTGAAATATAACATGGCTCAAAAAAGAACTATACAAAAAGAGAAGTCACTTCCATCCTCCAATTCTTCTACCCATTCTCATTCCTCTTTATTCTGTCCTGTTTCTCCTTACCCCCATACATAATCCACATCATTATCTAATGTTTATTCTGTTTCTTTGCTCACTTGAAAAATGTATATTTCCTTATTTGCATTTTCCTTTTTTCACTTAAGAATATATCCAGAAAATCAGTTTATGTCATTTCCAAGATCTCTTCCTCATTCAGCTGAACACTCCAGCATTTTACAGTTACAAATGGTGCTGTATATGGATTTATGTACTGTTCATGTGGTTTTGTATTTTTTGTGTATGTTGTGTATTTTTAAGGTAATTTCCATGAAGTAGGACTGAGTCCAAAGGTAAATGTATATGTAATTTTGTTAGTGCCAAATTCACAAAAAGGCTGTACCAATTTGCATTCACTAGCAGTGTTTGGAAGTGCTTGTTTTCCCACAGTTTTACCAACAGCATATATTTGTGTTTTTGTTTTGCCAGTCTCCTAGATAAGAAATGATTTTTTTTGTGTGTAGTTTTAATTTGCATTTTTTAAATTTTATTTTGAGAGAGCAAGGTTGGGAGTGTGTAAGCGCACATGGGGCACGGGCAGAGAGAGAAAGAGAAAGAATCCCAAGTATGCTCTACACCATCAGCGCAGAGCCTGATGCAGCGCTTGATCTAACAACCATGAGAGCTCATGACTTGAGCGAAAATCAAGAGTCGGATGCTTAACCACTGAGCCACCCAGGTGCCCTTAATTTTCATTTTTAAAAATTTTGAATGAGGTAGAATATCTTGGTATTTTCAGTTTGTCAGTTGTCCTTTGTTGACCGTATGTTCTGATATGCATATTTTAAAAGTTATAGTTAATGAAAAGACAAATTATGACTTCTGTTGAATCTGAATTTTGAGTCCCTTCTAAAGCGTTTCATTACGCTCAGGTTATAAGGAAATTCAGGTGGAATTACTTATTTCAATGGCTCTGAGCCCTACATCATGCATTATTCTTTGGGAGATTGTGGGGGAGATAGGGTTATTCAAAATCCCTCATTTGAAAGTAGCAGAGAAGCTAAACATATAGAAAATAGAAAGTTGAAGGATCTTGGTAAAACCCATGCCTTTAATTTCAGTACCCATATGTGTAAAGGAATAAGGATTAATGAGAAATAGTCCAAATAGTCACAAGGACTTAAACCCACTTTTGAAGATTTTGCTCTTACTAGATTCAGATAATCTTCCTCTTCACATTTCATACACAAGGGCTGGCATTCAATAATAAATTAACCCACCTTACAGAAAGACTGTGACTGTCCAGGTACTAAGCAAGAACAAAACAACAAAAGACGGGCAATAGAAACAGAATCCCTAAGGTCTAATTCAGCTTATTAGAGGTGGACTTTAATAAATGGGATTAACACATTCAAGGAATTAGAGAAGGAAAATTTTAACAGAAAACTGATACCTTTGAAAAGAGTCAAATGGAAATTCTTTTTTTTTTTTTTTTAATTTTTTTTTCAATGTTTATTTATTTTTGGGACAGAGAGAGACAGAGCATGAACGGGGGAGGGGCAGAGAGAGAGGGAGACACAGAATGGGAAGCAGGCTCCAGGCTCTGAGCCATCAGCCCAGAGCCCGACGCGGGGCTCGAACTCACACGGACCGCGAGATCGTGACCTGGCTGAAGTCGGACGCTTAACCGACTGCGCCACCCAGGCGCCCCAAATGGAAATTCTAAGAGTAAAATTATAACTGAAATTAAGAAATGACAGCTGAAGAGAAATAGGAAACTAGAAGATATTTCAGAAATACAGAGGCATGGAGAGATATGGAGGGAAAGTTTAAAAAAATGTTATAAACACATAGGATATAGAATTCTAACATGTGTAATGTATTCCAAAATGAGCAAGAAGGCAATAATGGAGCAAAAGCAATATTTGAAGAGATTGTGGTCAAGAATTTTACAAGGCTAAGGAATGCTATTAACCCCAGATTGAAGAAGCACTTTGGACCAAAAGCAGGATAAGTATTAAGAAAACCATATTCCATGTGTATTATTCCATAGGGAAACTGCTGAAAACCAAAGAAAAAGAGAAAAGTATTAAACCAGAGAAAAAAAATACCTTTAAAAATCCTTAAAATCAAAGAGAAAAAAAAAGCAGTGGTTGAGTTTTCAACAGAAACAAAGGCAGAAGATAATAGTTTGTGCTGAAAGAAAATAATTGCCAATATAGAAGTCTATGTATACATGTTAAGTTGAAGGTCACATATATTTTCAAACAAACTAATATGGAGTTTATGAGCAGCAGACTAATACCAAAAGCCCTGTTAAAGGGAATTGTTTTTTCACCATGAGGAAAATTAGTTTGAATGGAAGTAGGCAAATGCAAGAGGAACTAAAGAGGAAAGAAAAGGCTAAATGCAATAATGTTGACTGTATAAAATGATATCCTAGGGGTGCCTGGGTGGCTCAGTCAGTTAAGCCCTGGACTCTTGATTTCGACTCTGGTCATGATCTTGAAGTTTGTGAGATTGGGCCCCCCCAGCTGGCTCTATGCTGATAGCATGGTGCCTGCTTGGGATTCTCTCTCTCCCTCTGTCTCTACCCCTCCCCCCTCTCAAAATAAATATTAAAAAAAAATGATATCTGGTGGGGTTTAAGATATGTGTAAAAAAAAAAAAAAATCTACACCAAAATAGGAGCTCAAAGTTGGGGCAGGGATAAAGGAACTAAAGTCTTCTAAGTGTGCTTTTATTGTTTGAGAAATAGTAAAGTTCTAATTCATACCAGTTTTTGAGAAGAATGCATGCTCTTAATTGCACCGAGAATGCATAATAGAGAAAAATGAAACCATTAAAAAGATAAGAGAGAGGGGGGAAAAAAAGGAAGAGAGAAAATGGAGCTTGTAAGAAGGCCAAAAGGAAAAACAAGGGCAAGAATTAGATTTAAATATCCATATTTATAGAACTGTAAATGTAGTGTATACTACAACTATTAGACAAAGACTCTCAGGTTAAAAACAGCAATAATAATGTCTTATTTCAAAAATAACCATTTAAGGTGACAATAAAATGATGCAAATGATACTCTGTTCCAGTGTCAACCAAATGAAATCTGTTGTAGCTATATTAATATTAGGTTTTGTCTTACACTGTACTCTATCAGAGAAGAAAAGGAACATTTCATATAAAATAAGATTTAATATTTCAGGAAAATCTAGCAGTCTCAAATTTGTCTCTACATAATACCATCAATTAAAATTATATAATATAAACATGTAGATCTAAATATAGGGGATTTTTTAATACTGATGATATGAACGATATAAACAAGATAGCATATTTGGTACGTAGATCTTGTAACCACTAGCTGCAGAATATGCTTTCCTGATGTATATGGGACACTTAATGAGATTGATCATAGGCTGAGCCTTAAAGCAAGTCTCCACATATTTCAAAGGACTGAAACCATGCAGGCGATGTTTTCAATGGATTCACACTATAAATCAATAACAACAACAACAAAAAACTAGGAAATCTCCCAAATATAATACATCTATAAATAAGTTCTCATGGGAGAAATAATGGAAATTTGAATATATTTTGAACTCAGTGGTCATAAAAGTACAGAATACAGAACTTCTAAGATACTGCTAAAGATGTAATTAGCAGTAGAGTTATGGTATTAACACATTTTAAGGAAAGTACAAAGAGTTGAGGAGTGATGGCAACAGCTTTGGTATAATGTTTAAATTATCCTGAAATCATAAAAGCAGACCAGTAAATAGTAAAACCAAAACAAATAATCTGTAACAAAACTGAAAGACAAGTTATCCCCCATGGACTCAAAGTATGAGTGGAAGGGGACAGCTCTCTAATAACTATAAGACTTGTTTTCTAACTCTGTGCAGGAGGAAACCGAGGAAAGCAGTAGTGCATCTGCTTGAACTGAAGACAGGAACATTTCTAACCATAGATATTAATTGAAAGAGTGACAGCTCACTTTGAGAATAGTAGCTGCAACGGGGGAGGGAGACTTTGAAGCCTAACATCTGAAGGGGCTACAACATATTGGTTTTCAGGACAAAACCCCATATTGAAGAGTAACTTCTGGAAATAGCTTTCAAATTGAGCAGGGTTATAATAGCATACAAGCCAAGGAAATAAAAAATGCCAGATAAATGTGGGAATGGAGAAGAACCCAACTGATCTCAGAAAGACATTCAAAGCCATTGTAAGATTTCCCCAAAACAGCTTAAGTTCTATAGAGCATGAATCTAGAAAAACTATCATGATAAAGCATTCACTTCCAAAAATTGAGAGAAAATTATTTCATGTAATATTTGTCAATAGAAAAAGATCAGTCAGGTTCCATACAAAGTCCTTATAAGCAAAGAAGTGAACATACTTGTAGATACTGAAAGCATGCCAGAGAGACATGTTCATAAAATATATGACAACCATAACCTAATATTTTAATAGAAATAATTAAAATAGCTATATGAGATTTGGATGAATAAGCAAATTATGACTGAAAAGTGAAAAATGAGCAAATTTTATAAATGAAGATTACAAGACAAACACAATAGATAATGCCCTATGAAATGTAAAGGGTACAAAAACTTAAAAATTGAAGAGATAATACAGTTGTAAAAGTTGAGCAAAATTGAATAGAAGTAATAGAGCTTTGTATAGAAGAAAATCAAAGGAGTGAAACAACAAATATTAAAATTGGAAACCTTTGCTGACAATAAAAACAAGTTGATATTAAAGTTAATTTCTTAATGGGAAGATAAGGGAGTTTGTGTAAAATTGTTTTTGTTTATGAAGTATTGTTGACCCTTGAACACTGGAGGTTAGGGGTGCTGATTCCTATGCAGTTGGAAATCTTCCTGTAACTTTGGACTCTCAAAAACTTAACTACTAATTACCTACTGTTGACTGGAAGCCTTCCTGATAACACACACAGTTCATTAACATATGTTATTTATATATGTCCTTTATATGATATTTGTATTCTTACAATAATGTAAGCTAGAGAAAAAAAATGGTATTAAGAAAATCACAAGAGAAAATGCATTTTTAGTACTGCACTATATTTATTGAAAAATGCACATATTAATGAACCTGCATAGTTCAAACCCGCATTGTTCAAGGGTCAGCTGGATAAGACATAGATATCTGAAGATAATAAAGGAAGTTGGTGATGTAGCCGTAGGTTTGATGAAAAACAAAAATGAATAAAGTAATTCTGAGGTTAGAAAAGTGAACATACTGGAGTTTAGTGACAGGATTGTTAAGCATCTTGAGTATGAATTCATAGTGAAAGGTCAACATGGTTGTGTGTTTTGTCCAGTATAATTCTGTGGTTCTGGATCAAGGTCAAGGCACACATCATTTATTTGGGGTTTTACCAGTATGTATTAAGAAAGGAGAGAAGTGAGGAATTATAATGTTGGACAATGGACTATAAACTGTCACTAGAGACAAAACATGAAGAAAAGGAAATATAGCAAAAAAGCAGTGGACTCAGTGGATTGGACATCTCAATAAGGTCAAGGAATTGCCAGAATGAGAATACTAAACTAGAGGGGCTCAAGGCACGGAAGGTTATGTTTGGAAATGGGGAAAAAAAATAAAGATTTTGGAGTAATAAATGTTTGACAATGTCAGGATCAAGAGTAGGAGTATGACACCTGAGTTAGTGAAATGGAGTGAAAGAACAGATCTTTAGAAGTGAGGCAAAGAGTTGGGGCGGCTAAACTACGGGACTGGATCATCCATATTGGTGGAGTCACTAAAAATAGTAATAGAAGTAGGGAAGGAGTAAGTTGTTAAAATGATTAGTGAATGGGAGATTATTAGATTCAGAAAATGGTGGAGTTTGATGCCTTGAACATTATTTTTTTATAAGGGCTCCATTCTTCTAATCTGAACTCTTATTATACCAATATTTTGTTTACAAGCCTTTAGTGGTCCCTTGTTTACCAGAAAAGTTTTCTTTCTTTGGTGTAGTATGGTTCCAACATAGCACTATAGCTTTATTTTTCCTCCTTATCTTTTACTGGCTGCAGCCTACAGAGGCCTTTGTGTTTCACAATGTGTCTTTCATGTCCGGTATATCTTTGGGCACATCCTTTCTCTGACACTAGGGACATTCTTTTTTTTTTTTTTTTTTCCTTCTCTTTTCCACCAGCCTATGCATATTGTACTCCTTCTTCTAAGATTTTACATTTTTTTTCATAAAGAGTTTTTTTCAACTCCTTAATTTATATGGTATTTTATTGCTTTATATATGTCTTTCACTTCTCTTTTAGCACTTTTTTTTCTTTGAGTTATAGTTTATTTGCATACGTGTCTTCTGCCTTCCTTGGGGACTCCAAGCATCTTGAACATAAGAACTGTGTCTTACTAATCAATCTGTTTCATGTGGTGCTTAGCATACTATTTTTACACAATTCAGTTGCTCAATTAAACTGAGTCTAGAATTTGTTTTGATATTCCAACCAAATGAAACATATTTTTGTTCCTTGAACAACAGTAAGGATTCACCTGTTTATCATCTAAAAGTCAGCTATTTCTACTTTCATAATGCTTGTTTTAGTTTATGTCTAGTGTTAATTGGTTACATGATCTACGTTAATGAGTCCAGCTTGTTGGTGTGGTCATAGTGTATCCATGTAATAATATTAAAATATTATAACTTGGGGGGGGTGTCCCTAAATTAGTCTTAGGAACAATAAAGTGTTAATTTTTACTTCCAAAAGTTTAAGAAGGAGAATATTTGACATGAAAGCATTTTCATAAAACCAGTGGATTATTATAGTTGTAAAACAAAATCTCCAGACCTATCTGCCTATCCCTTTCCATTTTCATGACTTTTTTTTATGAGAGGAAGAACTGATGCAAATGAGAACATAGGGATGGAAAAGAGGTAGGATACCATGTAAAGTGTCAGAGAAGGTTTAATAAAGTTTCTCAATATTTTTGTGTAACTTCTGTACATCTAATTATATATGTAATTATACATATTTATAGTATATCTAAGTATATGGAAGGCATACACATATATTTGTATAAGATTAATATGCATATTCTCTATTTGTATATATGTACATATCGATATTACCATATCTACTTAAGTAAAATTTTGAAATGGGCAAAACAAAATGAATATTGGTTAGATACATGTATGTTTTAGAAAACCTACAAAGAAAGGTGAGGGGATGGTAAATACAAAAGGCAAGTGGTTATTGTTAAGGAGAAGGGGCAGGGCTGGTGATTGGCAAGGGTCACAAAAGGTGGAGATGAATTTTTAAGCTGGCAGCCTCCGTTTTGAATGTTTATATGTTTCAACCTAGATGTATGTCTTTTATATTAATCCTTAGGTGTGTTATATTTCACAATTAAACTTTACTTTGAGAAGACTGATTTTAGCCCTAAAAGAAATATGCTTGCTCATCTTAGTAATTCTTGCATATATGCATAATGGAAGTAACAGTTTATAGAAAGTATTTGTGTATGTGTGAGACAGAATTACTTGCTGATTATGTTTAACTTGTCTGTCTTTTCTATCAGGGTTAGTTGTTATGAACTTAATTCTTTGGAATAATAACAGCATGATTTATCATAGAAAGTCGTATTTTATAAATCAATGTCAACTTTTCCCCAAGCCAGAAATTTGTACATAAAGATATTTTATTCATATGTGTGTATATACCTATGTACATATACACACATACCTATACATATATGTATATACATACTTAAACATAAAAACATAAAATGTAATTGTGATATTTCCAAATAAATACTGCTATTTAATCTAGCCATATATAGACTATTTTGTAGATCTCAGTTTTTGATTATACAACTAATATGATGAACTTTTAAAATCTTTCAATGTAATGAACTTTACAGATTTTTGTTTTCATTTTGAATACATTGGGTAATATTGTCAATACTACTTACTAATTACCACTTTTCAATAAATTACAGCTAAACACTTACCATTTTGGAGTTTAAAGTATGTCATCATGGCAAAATTTCGAAGAAGGACTTGCATCATTTTGTCACTTTTTATTCTGTTTATTTTCTCCCTGATGATGGGTTTAAAAATGCTGAGACCAAATAAAGCTACTTTTGGAGATCCTTTTGGACTTGAACTTCTTCCAGAACTTCATCAACAAACTCACTTAGGGAAAAACCTTGATTCCCAAAACAATGACAAAATCAACAGTGAAACAAGTATCAAGAATTTAAAAAGTGTCGAAACCACTCTGAAACCTTCCAAAGCCTCTGAACCTTACGTGGAAGAGCTGCGACCTCTGAATTATTATTTGCATGTCTTTTATTACAGTTGGTATGGAAATCCGCAATTTGATGGTAAATATATACATTGGAACCATCCAATCCTGAAGCATTGGGACCCTAGAATAACCAAGAATTATCCACAAGGGAAACATAATCCCCCGGATGACATTGGCTCCAGCTTTTACCCTGAGTTGGGAATTTACAGCTCTCGGGATCCTTCTGTCATTGAAACTCACATGAAACAAATGTACTCAGCTTCAATTGGTAATTACTTTATGTGTGTGTGTTTAGGCATGTGATTGTGTGTATGTATAAATAATTTTTTGTAGAATATTTAAGTTACTGATTAGTCTTCACATTGTTGTTAATTATAATTTTAAACATGGATTCTATATTAAGCTGTATATACATACATATGTTCTTAAACATCTGATAAACCACCTTTTAACACTACTCTAAACTGTGTTTAATTTCTAACTTTTGGAACATTTCTGGATATAGTTTTGATTCCTAATTTAACATTCTTAATTTTATTAAATTATGGTTAACATAAGATGGCAATGAATTCTCCCACTTTATGTATATAGTTCAGTGATATTTCTCTAAGGTATACAACTGTTTAAATATTACCCCAACATGAAGTAAATATTCTATAGCCTAGAAACTTTTGTCATGCTTCCCTTATGCACACCCACATTCCTCCCCAGGAAACTAAATCTAATTTCTATCACCGTAGAATAATTGTGAATATTCTACGTATGACTCTATGAAATAGAATCAGCCAGTGCGCACATGTGCGTGTGTGTGTGTGTGTGTGTGTGTGTGTGTGTGTGTGAACTTTTGCCTAGCACATCATTTTGAAATTTACTCATGCTGTTAACTATATCAGTAGTTGAGTCATTATTGCTGAGTAGTATTCCATTGTATGATTGTGGCAGTTTGTTTCTGCATTCATCTTGATGGACATTTGTACTGTTTCAAATTTTAGACATGTAGTATACAATTTGGTCTCGTTTTTCTGTTTTTTAAAACTAGCCTAACAATCTCTTTTTAACTTTCTGTGTTTATTTCTATTTCATGTAATAGTGATATGGTTAATTATGCTTTCTTTGCTATTTTGTATGTCTATTCCATCTGTTTTGTTCCTTTTTCCTCTTTTTCTGCCTTTTGTATAAAATATGTTTATTCCATTTTATTTTTTCTTCTGACTTACTAGATGTCCCTTCATTTTATTTATTGTATGATTGCTTTAAAATTTACAATATACACTTTAACTTAACTGATAAGAAGTCTGTAGTTATTTGTATTGTTTTTTCCCTGCAGCTTTTTCTTCCCTCTAACTTCTGGCACTCCAGTTGCACACATTTACATAGAGTCAGATTATCTCACAAGTAATTCGTAAGAAAAAATTAAAATGGGATGCCTGAGAATTCTTCAATTTGTTAATCTACCCTTAAAAAAAACAAAAAACAAAACTTCTCTGTTATGTTTCCTGTGTCTTCCCAGTCTCCATAGCACTGGGACCACAAGAACAGATTGAGTGTTTTCACATTTTTATAGCTGTACAAAAGGCACAAACTTATTGAGCTGAAACGTATATGGAGATGTGCAAGGCTTTTTCATGAGCAAAACAATGTAGAATTCTGTGAATCTGCATCAACTGTGTGCAAGATGACTTTCTTCTGTAATTGATTTTTTTTCTAACTGGTTTTAAAAAATCTAGCTTTCTGGCCAGCTCCAGTTTCTGTGTTCTAGGATATAAAATATGACATAAAATAGGATTGGTACATTCAGACAGCATTGACTGCTATCTCTGCTTACAATTTACTTTTGTGGAGAGGATCTTGCAAATGACTTTTTAACTATTTTGTGCAAAGAATTTATGTCACACTTGAGGCTTTTTTGTTATTACAATGTTGATTTGTTTATGACTATACTAGTAGTTCTTGACAAAAAATTGATATCCGTGGAAGTTTCAAGGTTTTTTTCATGCAAACTGAACAGAACGCAATGAGTGTTTTTCCCCCCAGATACTTTTCATATAAAGAAATAATATATAAATGACATACTTTGTATGTTATAATTTAATTGTGATTAGGAAGAAAACTTTCAGTTTATATTTAGTTTTATGCCTATCTTAAGTTTATGAAGACCTTTTTTCCCCGTATATTATTTTACTACTACGTAATATGTGTGAACATGAATTGTTTCAAAACAAAAGTCAGTACAATTAATCTTAATTATAAATGTTCACAGTTTCACTATTGATGCAAATCCTTTTTTTCTTTGGTAGATTTTCTGGGAAAAAAAATCATTTGATAGTATTAAAGTGACATCATAATCCATCTGTAAATAAATTATTTTCTTATCAGTTAAATTATTTTCTTATCTTGAATTATAGTCTTTGTTATTGAAATATTATTGACATTTAACATGCCGTTAGTTAAAGATACATAGCACATTGATTTGATATACATGTTTTCATACGATTACTGTTGAGGCATTAACAAACCTTTCTATCACATCTCGTAATTATCATTTCTTCTAGTGGTGGAAAAATTAAGATCTAGTCTGTTAGCAAGTTTAATGTCTTTAATACAGTTTTGCTGTCTGTAATCACTGTATGCGTATGAGATCCCCATGTCTTATTCATGTACTAGTTGCAAGCATGTACCCTGAACAACATCTCTTCCATTTGTCCACTCCTGAGCCCCTGGCAGGTACCATTTTACTGTGTCTTCATTTGTTTTGTTTTGTTTACCTTTCACATATAGGAGGTGTCTGGCAGTATTTGTTTTATCTTAACATAATGTCCTCAAGATCCATCCATGTTGCTGCAAATGGCAGGATTTCCCTTTTTCTTGTGGCTGAAGAGTATTGTTTTATTTATATACACACACATATATGTATATATGTATAATTCTGTTTTATGTATATGAATGTGATATGAATGTAAATAAAATGTGATCTGTCACACTTTATTTATATATTTGTATGTGTGTGTCACCATGTCTTTGTCCGTTCACTTGTTGATGGACACAGTTTGGCTATTGTGTTAATGCTGCAGTATACAGTATATATCTTTGATAATTTTAAATTCCTTTTGATTTATACACAGAACTGTGATTACTGGATCATATGGTAGTTCTATTCTTAACTTTTTTGGGGGAAACTATGCAGTTCTCCATCGTGGCTGAACCAATTTCATTCCCACCAACAGTGCCAATACTTGTTATCTCTTGTTTTCTTGATAATAGCTATTGTTACAAGTGTGAAATGATATCTCATTGTGGTTTTGACTTGTATTAGTGATGTTGAGCACCTTTTCATGTATCTATTGGCATGTCATCTTTGGAAAAGTACCTCTTCAGTTCCTTTGCCCATTTTCTAATTGGATTCTTTGTGGGTTTTTTGTTTGTTTGTTTGTTACTGAGTTCTAGGAATTCTATGTATATTTTGGATATTAACCCATTATCCATTTGTCTTTTATTTACCAATAATTCATTTGCGTTTTCATTTTCTTAATTTCTTCATTTTCTTAATTCTTGCTTCTGCAGTGTAGAAGCTTTTAAGTTTGATGTAGTCCCACTTAAATTTTGTTTTGTTTTGTTTTGTTTTACATTTGTGCTTTGGATATCCTATCCAAATGTTTAAGTCTGATCCATTTCTAGGTGATTTTTGCGGGTGGTGTAAGTAGGGGTCCAATTTTCTTTGCATGGGTTTATCGAGTTTTCCCAGCATCATATATTGAAAAGCTATCCTTTCCCTATTGACTGTTCTTAGATCCCTTATCATTTATTAGTTGACAGTATATGTGGGAGTTTAATTCTGGGTACTGTATTTTGTTCTGTTGACCTAAGTACCTGTTTTTAGGCCTAGGTTGTACTATTTAACTAGTATAGCTTTGTAGTATACTTTGAAATCAGTAAGTATGATGGTTCCACTTTTGATTTTCTTTATCATCATTGCTTTGGCTATAAAGGGATCTTTTGTTGTTCCATACAAATTTGAGGATTGATTTTTCTATTGTGAGAAATGCTGGGGCACCTGGGTGGCTCAGTCAGTTAAGGGTCTGACTTCAGCTCAGGTCATAAACTCATGTTTCATGAGTTCCGTCCCTGTTTTGGGCTCTGTGCTGACAGCTCAGAGTATGGAGCCTGCTTTGGATTCTGTGTCTCCCTCTGTCCCTCCTCTACTCGCACTCTGTCTCTTAAAAAATAAAAAAAAAGATTTAAAAAAAATTTTTAATTAAAAAATAAAAAACAAATTTAAAAAATGCCATAGGAATTTTGATAGTGATTGTGTTGAATCTATAAATGGCTTTGGTAACATGGACCTTTTAACAATATTAACTCTTCAAATCCTTGACATGGGATATCCTTCCAATTTTTTTATGCCATTTAGAAAAGCCTTGTAGTTTTCATAGATCTTTTACTTGATTAAATTTCTTCCTAGGTATTTTATTATTTGTGTTGCTAGTGTGAATGGGATAGTTTTTTTTTTTTTTAAATTTTTTCCAGATGCATTATGGTTAGTGTATGGAAAACAACTAATATCTGTGTTGTGATTTTATATCCTTTAATTTTATTGTAGTCATTGATTAGACCCAACCATTTTTTTATTTCAGTATATCATGTCACATCATCTGCAAATAGCAACAATTTTAATTCTTCCTTTCCTATTTGGATGCTTTTTCTTTGTCCTGCCTGACTGTCCTAGGTAAGACTCACAGTATGTTGAATAAGAGTGGTGACAGTGGGCACCTTTGTATTGTTCTTGATCTTACAGAAACAGCTTTCCATTTTTTCCATTGAGTATGCTGTTACCTGTGTGTTTGTTGTATATTACTTTTATTATATTGAGGTATGTTCTTTATGTACTCAATCTATTGAGGAATTTTATCATGAAAGAATGTTGTATTTTGTCAAATGTGTTTTTTTGTTACATCTTTTGAGATGATCATATGGTTTTTATTTTTCATTCTATTAATCTGGCATATCACATTTATTGATTCATATATTGTTGAACCATCCTTGAATCCTAGGGATAAATCCCACATGGTCATGATATAATCCTTTCAATGAATTCTTGAATTTGGTTTGCTAATATTTTGTTTAGAATTGTTGCATCTGTGTCCATCAGGGACATTGGTCTGTATACAGTGTTTTATTCTTGTAGGACCCTTATATGACTTTGTCATCAGAGTATTGTTTACCTCATTAAATAACTTTTTAAGTGTTTCCTTCTCTCCAACTTTATGGAAGAGTTTGAGAATAATTGGCTTTAATTCTTCTTTAAATGTTTGCAAAAATTTAACCTGGAAACTATCTGGTCTGGATATTTTTGTGTTGGGAGGTTTTTGATTACTGATTCATTCTCCTTACATGTTATCATTCTGTTCAGACTCTATTTCTTCCTGGTTCAGTTTTGGAAGGTTATGGGATTGTAGGAATTTACTCATTTCTTCTGGGTTCTATAATTTGCTGGCATGTACATGTTTATAGTAGTCTCTTATGAGTCTATGTATTTCTATAGTCAATTGCACTTTCTACTCATCCATTTCTGATTTTATTTATTCGAGTCTTTTCTGTCATAAGTACTCGCTAAAGGGTTGTCAGTTTTGTTTATTTTTCAAAGAAAATAGCTCTTTGTTTTGTTGATTTTTTTTCTATTTTTCTGGTCTTTTCCACTTTGAACTTTATTATTTCCTTCCTTCTACTAACTGCGGTCTTGGTTTGTTCTGTTTATTCTACTTCTTTGAGGTATAAGGTTATGATGTTTATTTGCAATCTTTCTTAGTTCTTAATGTATGCATATGTTGCCATAAATTTCTGTCTCAACTGTTTTTGCAGCATCTCAGTGGTTTTGGTATGTTTTGTTTCTGTTTTCATTTGTTTCAAGATATTCTTTGATTCCCTTTTTGATTTATTCTTTCGCTTATTGGTTGTTCAGGAGTTTGTTTAGATTCTACATATTTCCAAATTTTCTAACTGTTTTGATACAAGTATGGCTATCCCTACTTCTGTTTGGTTTCCACTTGTATAGAATATCTTTTTATCCTTTTACTTGGAGTCTTCTGTGCATCCTTAAAGCTGAAGTGGATCTCTTATTGGCACCGCATAACTGGGTCTTATTTTTTATCCATCTAGCTACTTGCATGCCTTTTGATTGGTGAACTCCATTCATTTACATTTAGAGCAATTATTAATATGTAAGGACTTACTAGTGACATCTTGTTAATTGCTTTCTGGTTTTATTTTTCTGTTTCTGCCTACCTTTATAAATTATTTTCCATGGTGGTATGTCAGTTTCCACCTTTTTTTCTCTTTTGTGAATCTGCTCTAGGTTTTTCTCTTGTGGTTACTCTTGGGCTTACATAAAACATCTTACAAACACATGCATTTTAGGTTGAGAGTAACTTATCACTGATTGCCTGTAAATTTCTCCATCCTTTTTCTCCTACTTTTTATATTGGTATTACAGTTTATCTACTTTTTGTTGTGTATTTGTTAATTTATAGTAGCTATAGTTTTCCAGCTTTCTGTTAGCCTTGGTGCCATAGTTGAGTATTAATGCATCATTCTAATACAGAGTTAGAGTTTTCTACATCTGACTGTATAATTTTCAGCTTTAACAGCATGTTGTGTGCTTTCATATGTTTTTATGAGGCTGATTAGCCTGTTTTCATTTCAGCTTGAAGAACTCCTTTCAGTATTTCTTGCAAGACAGATCTAGTGATGGTGAGCTCCTTCCGACTTTGTTTGAGAAAACCTTTACTTGTCCGTCATATCTAAGGGATAACTGTTGGAGATGTTCTTGGCTGGCCATTTTTATCTTTAAGTTCTTTGAATATGTCATTCCATTCTCCACTGCCATGTAGAGTTTCTGCAGACAAATCCACTAATAGCCTAATGGTGTTTCCATTTTAGGTTACATTTTTTCCCCCTGTGTCTTTCCTTGTGGCCCTTGATTTCTTTTAGCAATATTTTGTGTTTCTCATTGTACAAATCTGTCACCTCCTTAGTTAATTCCTAAATATTTTATTCTTTTTGATGCTATTGGAATTATTTTTGCAATATCCTTTTCAGATTTTTCATTGTTAGTATAGAAATGCAACCAATTTTTGTATGTTGACTTGATGTCCTGCTACTTTGCTGAAATTACTTATTCTTTTTTCTTTTTAGTACAACCTTGAAAGTTTTCTATATATAAGGTCACTTCATTTGCAAACAGATAATTTTACTTCTTTCCAACTTGGATGTCTTTTCCTTTCCTTTCTTAATTGCTCTGTCTAGATCTTTCTTTTTTTTTTTATTTTATTTTTTTTATTTATATATGAAATTTATTGTCAAATTGGTTTCCATACAACACCCAGTGTTCATCCCAAAAGGTGCCCTCCTCAATACCCATCACCCACCCTCTCCTCCCTCTCACCCCCCATCAACCCTCAGTTTGTTCTCAGTTCTCAACAGTCTCTTATGCTTTGGCTCTCTCCCACTCTAACCTCTTTTTTTTTTTTTTTCCTTCCCCTCCCCCATGGGTTCCTGTTAAGTTTCTCAGGATCCACATAAGAGTGAAACCATATGGTATCTGTCTTTCTCTGTATGGCTTATTTCACTTAGCATCACACTCTCCAGTTCCATCCACGTTGCTACAAAAGGCCGTATTTCATTTTTTCTCATTGCCACGTAGTATTCCATAGTGTATATAAACCACAATTTCTTTATCCATTCATCAGTTGATGGACATTTAGGCTCTTTCCATAATTTGGCTGTTGTTGAGAGTGCTGCTATGAACATTGGGGTACAAGTGCCCCTATGCATCAGTACTCCTGTGTCCCTTGGATAAATTCCTAGCAGTGCTATTGCTGGGTCATAGGGTAGGTCTATTTTTAATTTTCTGAGGAACCTCCACACTGCTTTCCAGAGCGGCTGCACCATTTGCATTCCCACCAACAGTGCAAGAGGGTTCCCGTTTCTCCACATCCTCTCCAGCATCTATAGTCTCCTGATTTGTTCATTTTGGCCACTCTGACTGGCGTGAGGTGATACCTGAGTGTGGTTTTGATTTGTATTTCCCTGATAAGGAGCGACGCTGAACATCTTTTCATGTGCCTGTTGGCCATCCGGATGTCTTCTTTAGAGAAGTGTCTATTCATGTTTTCTGCCCATTTCTTCACTGGGTTATTTGCTTTTCGGGTGTGGAGTTTGGTGAGCTCTTTATAGATTTTGGATACTAGCCCTTTGTCCGATATGTCATTTGCAAATATCTTTTCCCATTCCGTTGGTTGCCTTTTAGTTTTGTTGGTTGTTTCCTTTGCTGTGCAGAAGCTTTTTATCTTCATAAGGTCCCAGTAATTCACTTTTGCTTTTAATTCCCTTGCCTTTGGGGATGTGTCGAGTAAGAGATTGCTACGGCTGAGGTCAGAGAGGTCTTTTCCTGCTTTCTCCTCTAAGGTTTTGATGGTTTCCTGTCTCCCATTCAGGTCCTTTATCCATTTTGAGTTTATTTTTGTGAATGGTGTGAGAAAGTGGTCTAGTTTCAACCTTCTGCATGTTGCTGTCCAGTTCTCCCAGCACCATTTGTTAAAGAGACTGTCTTTTTTCCATTGGATGTTCTTTCCTGCTTTGTCGAAGATGAGTTGGCCATACGTTTGTGGGTCTAGTTCTGGGGTTTCTATTCTATTCCATTGGTCTGTGTGTCTGTTTTTGTGCCAATACCATGCTGTCTTGATGATGACAGCTTTGTAGTAGAGGCTAAAGTCTGGGATTGTGATGCCTCCTGCTTTGGTCTTCTTCTTCAAAATTCCTTTGGCTATTCGGGGCCTTTTGTGGTTCCATATGAATTTTAGGATTGCTTGTTCTAGTTTCGAGAAGAATGCTGGTGCAATTTTGATTGGGATTGCATTGAATGTGTAGATAGCTTTGGGTAGTATTGACATTTTGACAATATTTATTCTTCCAATCCATGAGCTGGGAATGTCTTTCCATTTCTTTCAATCTTCTTCAATTACCTTCATAAGCTTTCTATAGTTTTCAGCATACGGATCTTTTACATCTTTGGTTAGATTTATTCCTAGGTATTTTATGCTTCTTGGTGCAGTTGTGAATGGGATCAGTTTCTTTATTTGTCTTTCTGTTGCTTCATTGTTAGTGTATAAGAATGCAACTGATTTCTGTACATTGATTTTGTATCCTGCAACTTTGCTGAATTCATGTATCAGTTCTAGCAGACTTTTGGTGGAGTCTGTCGGATTTTCCATGTATAATATCATGTCATCTGCAAAAAGCGAAAGCTTGACTTCATCTTTGCCAATTTGGATGCCTTTGATTTCCTTTTGTTGCCTGATTGCTGATGCTAGAACTTCCAGCACTATGTTAAACAACAGCGGTGAGAGTGGGCATCCCTGTCGTGTTCCTGATCTCAGGGAAAAAGCTCTCAGTTTTTCCCCGTTGAGGATGATGTTAGCTGTGGGCTTTTCATAAATGGCTTTGATGATCTTTAAGTATGTTCCTTCTATCCCGACTTTCTCAAGGGTTTTTATTAAGAAAGGGTGCTGGATTTTGTCAAAGGCCTTTTCTGCATCGATTGACAGGATCATATGGTTTTTCTCTTTTTTTTTGTTAATGTGATGTATCACGTTGATTGATTTGCGAATTGTCTAGATCTTTCAATGCTATGTTAAATAGAAGTGGTATAAGGACCATCCTGTCTTGATTTTCTAGGAAAATCTTTAAATCTCACTGTTGGCACTATGGGTTGTGTGGGGTGTGTGTGTGTGTGTGTGTGTGTGTGTGTGTGTGTGTAGTTTTTGTTGTGTTGTGGTAGTTTCCTTCTAAGTTTTTGAGTATTTTTATCATGAAGAGTTGAATTTTGTCAGATGCTTTTTCTATAACAACTGAGATCATTTTTCCCCCTTCATCTGTTAATGTGCATATGATTTCCACATATTATATCATCCTCGCATTCCAGGAATAAACTCCACTTAATCATTGTGTGTAATCCTTTTACTATGCTACTGTATTTGTTTGGTAATAACAGATCTTCCTTATCTTAGGTAGGGTTTATTTCCTGATAAACCCATAGTAAGTTGAAAATATCATGAGCCGAAAATGCATTTAATACACCTCACGTACCAAACATTGTAGCTTATTCTAGCCTACCTTAAATGTGCTCAGGACACTTAAATTAGCCAGCAGTTGGGCAAAATCATCTTATAGGAAGCCTATTTTATACTAAAGTGTTAGAAGTCTATGTAACTAACTGAATACTGTATTGCAAGTGTACATTGTATATTACATATACATTGTAAATGTATTGGTTTTTTACCTTTATGATTGCCTGGCTGACTAGGAGCTGCAGCTCACTACTGCTGCCCATCATCAAAAGAAAGTATGTTACCACGTATTGCTAGCCTGGGAAAATATCAAAATTCAAAGTATGTTTTCTACTGAATGCCTATCACTTTCACACCATCTTAAAGATGAAATATCTTAACTTGAACCATCTTATGTCTGGTACCATCTGTATTTTGTTGAGCATTTTTACATCAGTGTTCATTTGCGATAGTGCTCTAGTTTTTTTGTCTTTGTCTGCTTTGGTATTAAGGTAATGCTGACCTTAAAATGAGTTAGAAAGTATTCCCTCTTCCTTAATTTTTTGGAATAGTTTGAGAAGAGTTGGTTTAATTCTTTATGTATTTGATAGAATTCACTTACAAAGCCATTGGGTCTAGGGCTTTTCTTTTTTGGGAGGTTTTTGATTACTTATTCATTTTCCTTACTAGTTACAAGTCTATTCTGTTTATTTCTTCATAATATAGTCTTGGTAGCATTTGGGCATCTAGAATTTGGTTTTTTTTTTAATTTTTTTTAACATTTATTTTTGAGAGAGAGACACACAGTGTGAGTGGGAGAGAGAGACAGAGAGAGGGATACACAGAATCTGAAGCAGGGTCCTGGATCTGAGCTGTCAGCACAGACCCTGAGGCGGGGCTTGAACTCACAGGCTGCAAGATCATGATCTGATCTGAAGTCAGTCACTTTACTCACTGTGCCACTCCAGGTGCCCCTGGGCTTCTAGAATTTGTACATTTCAACCTGGGTATCCAATATTTTCCCATGTATTTGTTCATAGTACTCTCTGATAATCATTATTTTTGTAGAAATTATTAGTAATGTCCCCACTTTCATTTCTGATTTTGTAATTTGTATCTTCTTTTTTCTTAGTCCATCTTGCTAAAGGTTTATTAGTTTTGTTCCTTTCTTCAAAGGGCCAACCTTTAGTTTCATTGATTTTTCTCGGTTGTTTTTTAATTGCCTATTTTATTTATCTCTGCTCTAATCTTTATTATTTCCTTCTTTCTGCAAGCCTTAGGATTACTTTTTTTCTTCTTGTTCTAGTTCTTTAAGTTATAAAGTTAAGTTGATGAGATCATTCTTTTCTTTTTTTTGATGTAAAGCATTTATAGCTGTCAGTTTACTCCCTTAGCACTATTTTATCCATATGCCATAAATTTTGGTATGTCATGTTTTTGTTTTAGTCATTTCTAAATGTTTAGAAACATTTCCCTCATGATTTCTTCTTTTATCTATTGGTTTAATCATTTAGTCTCTAATAGGTTGACTTATGTTGATTTATTTTCAGATACCAACTGTTATTTTTCATTACTGGAATAAACTCCATTTGTTGTTGGCTTATTATTTTGTTCATATATTACTAAATTCTATTTGCTAATCTTTTAAGAAAGATTTTGTATCCATGTTCAGCTGGTATACTGATCTGTGGTTTTTCTTTTCTTGAGATGTCTTTTGTCTTTTTGTTACTAAAGTAGTGCTGGCCTCATAAAATGATTTAAGAAAACCTCCCTCTTTTTTTTTTTTTTTCTGGAAGAGATTGAGTAGAGTTGGCATTATTTCCTATTATGTATTTGATAGAATTTATCAGTAAAACTATCTTGCCTTGGTGGTTTCATTATTTAATTATAAATTCAATTTCATTATTAGGACTATTCAGGTCATCAGTTTTTTTTAGCAGAAAAAAAGCATACATATTTATTTAATATTTTCGATGCATATATGAAAGTCCTCAGAAGAGAAATGAAGACCTGAAGAAGATGGTAGGCTTAAAAGTTTATGGACCTTTTTACACAAAGAACAATAAATTGTGGGGATGTGACCAGACAAAGGGGTTTGGGCTCAGGGCAGTAGATTGTGGGACAGTGAACAGGAAATGTAGGAGGGAAGCTAATAGAAGTTCAAGGGTTATTTTAGTAGGTTTGTTTTTGCAGGTCCATTGCAGGGTTGACTCCCAGTCTCAGGAGATAAGATACTCTCTTTCTGGTACAGGGACGGCAACTTTCTCATGGGAGATTTTATGATCAACCTGCTTCTAGGTAGAAAGGGGAAAGTCAGCCCTTCTGCATCTGCAGTTTCTCAAGTACCTTCAGCTCAAAACAGTCAATATGCCAGAGGGGCATATTTTGGGATGGCATGTTCTGATCCCCTTTACTACCTTTTTTCTTTCCTCTTTTTTTTTGGAGCTGTGCTAGCAGAACATGGTTCAGCCAGTTACGTTTGATTACAAATAAGTAAAACAATGGTCAATTCAGGGTTTCAGCAGAATATTTTAAAAGGCAAACAAATAAAGAAAGCTAGCCTGCTTATTAGCTTTGCCAGGTGTTCCCTCCCCCTCTTTTTTTCTTCCAAGAACATTTTTATTTTTATTGATTGATTTCAGGAATAGAGTTGAGTGATTCAACACTTACATATAATACCCGATGCTCATTTCAACAAGTGCCTTCCTTAATGCCCATCACCCATTTTGCCCATCTCCCCACACATCCCCACTCAGCAACCCTCAGTTCTCTTTATTGAAGTCTTAATAGTTTGCCTCCCTCTCTTTTTATCTTATTTTCCTTCACTTCCCCTATGTTCATTTATTTCTTCTTGAGTGAGTTTTGGTCCTTATATTTTGTAAATAACTGGTCAGTGTCATCATATTTGTCAGTTTTATGAGCAGAGTTGCTTGTGTTATCCCTTTATTATGATTTTAAAGTGTACGAAGTCTGTATGTTCTGTATGTTTTACCTCTTTCATCCATGCTTTTGCTAATATTTTTCTCCTTTTTTTCTTGGTCAATATATCTAATTAATATTTAATATTGATCCTTTCAGTAAATGAACAGTTGGTTTCATTATCTGAAAAAGGTTGTTGTGCTGCTGTTGGATTGTCTTATAAATGTCAGTTAAAGTTCTTGATAGTATTCAAGTCTTCTGTATCCTTGCCAATTATCTACCTGTTCTATCAATTATTGATAAAGCAGTGTTGATGTGTCTTCAAGTATAATTGTAGATTTATTTATTTCCCCTTTCAAGTCTGCCATTTTTTGCTTTCTATATTTTGAAGGTCTTTTGTTAAGTACACAAACATTTAGGACTGTTATATCATTTAGACAGAGTCCTTTATTATTATGAAGTATCTCTCTTTAGTGCTGGTAATATTCTTTGTTCTGAAATCAACTTTGATGTTAATATAAACAATTCCAGCTCTCTTTGATTAGTGTTTGCCTGGTGAATCTTTTTTCATTATTTTACTTTTAACGTATCTGTTGTGTGTGTGCAAGGAAATCATTCTTTTGTCAGGTCTTGATTTTTTTTTTTTTAAGTTTTTTTTTTTTAAGTTTTTTTTTTTCAACGTTTATTTATTTTTGGGACAGAGAGAGACAGAGCATGAACGGGCGAGGGGCAGAGAGAGAGGGAGACACAGAATCGGAAACAGGCTCCAGGCTCTGAGCCATCAGCCCAGAGCCCGACGCGGGGCTCGAACTCACGGACCGCGAGATCGTGAGCTGGTTGAAGTCGGACGCTTAACCGTCTGCGCCACCCAGGCGCCCCTTGATTTTTTTTTTTTAAATCCAATTTGAAAATTTTGTCCTTAAATTAGTATGCTTAGACTGTTTGCACTCAGTGTGATTATTTTTATGATTATATTGATTGAAATCTGCTTTATTAGCCACTTCCTATTTACTCAATTTCTTTGTTCTCCTGGTTTTTTTTTTTTTTTTCTGTATTTTGGGTTAGTTGAACATTTTTTATGATTCCATGTACTCCACATTTGCTTAGTATTACTTCTTATCTCTTTAGTTGTTGACATAAGATTTACCAAATAAACCTTTATATGATCAGGGTACTTGCAAATAATATATACTTCATATGTAACAGAAGGACCTCTCCACATATTATTCCTGGTTTTTTCCTCCCATATCTTTTGCTATTGTTATCATTCTAGTATATAAAATGGTGTACATTACTGTTCTTTTTCTTGTAGACCAGATATTGGTTAACATCTTCTGTAAAGGACCAGCAATATTTTTGGTTTTGTGGCCCATGTTATCTTTTTACAACCACTCAACTATGCCATTATCGTGTAAAAGTTGCCATATGTAGACAAATGTATACAAGACTTACAGAGGGCAAGATTTGGCTCATGGACAGGAGCTTGTTGATGACAATTTTAAGCAGTCATCCATCTTATAAAGTAATTAAGGAACCAATATTAATCTTTCAAGTATTGTTTATATCCTTTGTTTTGAATGTCTCCTTTGCTATACAATTGTCAGCAGGAAGAGTTTTGTAGGTTTATGTTTTCTTTTGGAACTTTAAAAATGCTGCTCCATTGTCTTCTATCATGGTTTCTGATGAGAAGTATACTGTAAGTTTTACAAAACTTTTTATATCTTTACGTCCTGTATGTTTCCTTTTTGCACTGATTTTAAAATGTTTTTTCTTTGTTTATGAATTTTAGTAGTTTAAACATGTGTGTATCTGTTGGTTTTGGTATTTATTCTGCCTGATATTCTCTGAGCTTCTTGAATTTGTTGTTTTGTGTCTGTCATCAACTTTGCATAATTAGCAATTATTTTGACATATATACCTTCTACCTCTTCTGAGTTTTCAGTTACATGTGTGTTTTACCTTAGTCATATTATATTTAATGTAATTTTATGTGACTGGAAATTGACCCTTTCCTCACCTCTGTTCAGTCCTTTCATGAGTTTGTTGAAGATATTCCTCATCTTTTAACATGTTTTTCATTTCCAGTATTTCTATTTGATTCTTCTTTTTATTGAAGTGTAATTAACATCCAGTGGTGTATTAGTTTCATGTGTACAACATACTGGTTCAACAAATCTTATATATTACTCAGTGCTACTATAACTGTAGTCACCATCTGTCATCTTACAATGTTATTACTATATTATTGATGATTTTCTCCATACTATACCTTTCATCTCTGTGACTTATTTATTTCTTAACTGTAAATTTGTACTTAATCTCCTTTATCTATTTCACCCATTGCCCCCACATCCCTCCCTTCAGGCAACCACCAGTTCTCTATATTTTGGGGTTTGTTTCTTCTTTAGGTTCCACACATAAGTGAAATCTTATGGTATTTGTCTGCCTGACTTATTTCACTTAATATAATACCCTCTAGGTCCATCCATGTTGTTGCAAATGGCAATACCTCATTCTTTGTATAACTGAATAATATTACATTGTGTGTGTATACATATGTATACACCATATATTCTTTAGTGATTCATCTGTTGATGGACATTTGGTGTGCCTCCATATTTTGGCTATTGTAAATAATGCTGCAATAAACATAGGGTGCATATGTCTTTTTGAATTAGAGTTTTCATTTTCTGTGAGTAAATACCCAGTAGTAGAATTACTGGATCATTAGGTATTTCTTTTTTTTAAGTTTTTAAGGAACTTCCATACTGTTTTCCACAGTGGCTGCATCAATTTACAGCCCCACCAACAGTGAACAAGAATTCTTTTGTTTCCACATCCATGCCAAGACTTGTTACTTCCTGACTTCCTGTCTTTGATTCTAGCCGTTCTCACAATAGTAAAGTGATATCTCATGGTTTAAAGTTGCAATTCCCTAATGATTAGTGGTGTTGAACATCTTTTCATATTTTGGCCATCTGTGTGTCTTCTTTGGAAAAGATATCTACTCAAGTCTTCTGCCCATTTTTTAACTAAGTTATTTTTTTGTCAGGTTTTTTTTGTTGTTGGTTCTGGTATTGAGTTGTAAAAGTTATTTGTAGTTTGAATACTAAACCCTTATATGATGCATGATTTACACATGTCTTCTATCAGTAGGTTGCCTTTTCATTTTGTTCATGGTTTCCTTCACTGTGCAAAAACTTGTTGTTGTTGTTGTTGTTGTTGTTGTTGTTGTTGTTTTGGTATACTCCTAATAGTTTATTTTTGCTTTTGTTTCCCTTGTTAAAGGAGACCTAACTAGAAAAATTTTGGTAAGGCCCATGTCAAAGAGATTATTACTATTTTCTTTTAGGGATTTTTGGCTATTATAAATAATGCTGCAATAAACATATTGTGGGATACAATTTCAGGTCTCACATGTAGGTTTTTAATCCATTTTGAGTTTCTTTTTTTTTTATATACTGTGAGAAAGTGGTACAGTTTCATTTCTTTGCATGTAGCTCTCTAGCTGTACCAGTGCAGTTTATTGAAGAGATTGTCTTTTACCCATTGTATATCCTAGCCTCCTTTGTTATAGACTAATTGACCATATAAGCATGGGTTTAGTTCTGGGTCCTCGATTCTTGTATGCATCTTATTTTTTGGCTAATACCATGCTGTTTTCATTATTACAGCTTTGTGTAGTATACTTTGAAATCTGGGATTGTGATACCTTCAACTTTGTTCTTTTTTAAGATTGGCTCATTGAGGTCTTGTGGTTCTGTATAAGTTTTAGGATTATATATTGTAGTTCTGTGACAAATTCTGTAGGTATTTTGATAAGAGATTGCACTGAGTCTGTAAATTGCTTTGGGACATTTCAACAATATTAATAGGACATTTCAACAACATTAATTCTTCCAAACCATGAGCATGGAACATTTTTCCATTTATTTGTGTTCTTTTTAATTTTTTTCATGAATGTTTTAGAGTTTTCAGTGTATAAGTCATTTACCTCCTTGGTTAAGTTTATAGCTATTTTATTATTTTGGGTGTGATTGCAAATGAAATTGTTAATTTGTCTTTCTGCTACTTTGTAATTAATGCAACAGATTTCTGTATATTAATTTTATATCTTGCAACTTGACTGGATTCATTTATCAGTTCCTAGTAGTTTTTTGGTGTAGTCTTTATGGTTTTCTATATATAGTACCACATCATCTGCAAATAGTGACAGCTTCTTCCTTAACAATTTTGATACCTTTTATTTCTTTTCTGATTACTGCAGCTAGGACTTCAGTACTATATTTAATAAAAGTGGTGAGAGTAGACATCTTGTTTTATTCCTGATAGAGGAAAAACTTTGTTTTGCACATATTGAAACATCCTTGCATCCCTAGAGCAAATCCTACTTGATAGTGGTGAATGATCTTTCTAATATATTGTTGAATTGTATTTGCTAGTATTTTGTTGAGGATTTTGCATCTATGTTCATCAGAGATACTAGCCTCCAGTTTTCTTTTTGTGAGATGTCTTTGTCTTATTTTGGTATCAGGGTAATGCTGGACTTATAGAATGAATTTTAGAAGTTTTCCTTCTTCTGTTTTTTGGGGAATAGTTTGAGAAGAATAAGTAATAACTGTTTAAATGTTTGATAGTATTCACCTGTAGATCTCATTTGAACATTTGATTTTTTTTTTCATAACCAGTGCAATTTTATTACTAGTCATTGGCCTGTTCAAATTTTTCTAATTTTTCCTGATTCAGTTTTGGCAGATTATATGTTTCTAGAAATTAATCCATTTCTTCTAGGTTATCCCAATTTGTTGATACATAATTTTTCATTCTGTTCTCTATAATGCTTTACTTTTTTTGGTGTTGGTTGTTCTTTCTCCTTCATTTCTGATTTTATTTTTTTGAGGCCTCTTTCTTTTCTTGATGAGTCTAGCTAAAAGTTAAGTTTTGTTTATCTTTTCAAGGGACCAGTTTGTTTCTTTGATCTTTTTTTTTCCTGTTTTTTTTTTCTTTTTTATTTATTTCTGCTCTAAACTTTATTATTTCTTCTACTAGCTTTGGGCTTCATTTGTTCTTTTTCTAGCTCTTTTAGGTGTGGTTTTGGTTATTTGAGATTTTTGTTTCTTGAGATAGACCTGTATTGCCATAACCTTCTCTCTTAGAACTACTTTTGCTCTGTCCCAAAGATTTGGAATGGTATTTTCATTTGTCTCAATGTGTTTTTTGATTTCCTCTTTGATTTCAAGGTTGACTTCTTCCCTGTTTAGTAGCCTGTTGTTAGACCTCCATAAATTTGTGTTCTTTCCAGATTTTTTCTTGTAATTGACTACTAGTTTCATACTATTATTGAGACTTGTTTGTGGCCTAATGTGTGATCTGTCTTGGAGAATGTTGCATGTACATTTGAAAATAATGGATATTCTTACGTTTTTGGATAGAATATTCTGTATATATCTTTTAATTCACAACTGGTCTAATGTGTCAATTCAGAGCTACTTTTTCATTGTTGATTTCTGTTTGGATTTTCTATCCATTGATGTAAGTGGGGTGTTAAAGACCTCTACCATTGTAATACTGTCAATTTCTCCATTTCTGTCTGTTAATATTTGATTTATATATTTAGGTGCTTTGGTTGTATAGATATCAACAATTGTTATATCTTCTTGTTGGATTGGTCCCTTTATCATTATGTAATGCCCTTAATTGTCTCTGGCCACAGTCTTTGTTTTAAAGTGTTTTTTGTTTTTTAGTTTTGTTCATGTTGTTTTGTTTTTATTTCATATTAGTATTGCTATCCCAGCTCTTTTTGTTTTGTTTTCTGGATGGCATATGTTTTTCCAGCTGTTCTTCACTTTCAGGGTGTATGTGTCTTTAGGTCTGAAGTGAAGCTCTTGTGGGCAGAATATAGGTGAGTCTTGTTCTAAAGTAATGATATGTGTGTACCTATTGCCATTTTGTTAATTTTTTTGGTATAGTTTTTCTCTATCTTCATTTGGTTTGATGGCTTTCTTTAGTGGTAGGCTTGGATTGGATTCTTTGTGTATGTGTTTGTGTGGGGGCGGCATTATAGGTTTTTGATTTGTGGTTTCCATTGGATCATATATAACATGTATGCAGTTGTGTTAATGGTTGCACAAGTTTGAATACATTCTAAAGCACTAAATTATTATTCTCCCTTTGTTTTATATATATGGTGTCATATTTTATCTTTTTATTTTATGTATGTTTTGAATGATTTTTGTAAATATAATTGATGTAAAATCAATTTTTGTGTCTTAACCACTGTATTGGCTTTATAAGTGATTCATCTCCTACCTTTATTATATATGTGCTTTTGCCTGTGAAATTTTTTCTTTATTAATTTTCCTACTTGTTATGGCATCTTCTTTCCATTTGAAGAATTCCCATTATCATGTAAGCCTGGCTTAGTGGTGATGAACTCCTTTAGTTTTTGTTTAGGAAAGAACTTCTTTTTCTATTCTGAATGATAACTTTGCTGAGTAGATTATTCTTGGTTGCAATTTTTTTTTTTTGTTTTTTGTTTTTTTTTTTTTCCCTTTCATTCCTTTGAATAGATCATGCCACTTCCTTTTGGCCTGAACAGTTTCTGCTGAGAAATCACCTGTTGGGGTTATGGAGTTTCCTTTATATGTAATTGTTTTGTTTTGCTTGCTGAATTAAAAATTCTCTATTGTTACTTTTTGCCATTTTACTTATATGTCTTGGACTCATCTTGTTATGCACTGTGTGTGCTTTCTGAAACTGATGTCTATTTCCCCAGATTAGGGAAATTTTCAGCTTGATTTTTTTCAAGTAAATTTTCTCTTCCTTTCTCTCTCTCCTTTTTCTGTTATCTCTATAATGTGGATATTATTACGCTTGATGATGAGTTTCCTTAACCTAGTCTTACTGCTTTTTATTAATCTTTTTTCTCTTTGCTGTTCAGCTTGGTTGCTTCCCATTACCCTGTCTTCCAGATCACTGATCTGTTTTTCTGTGTCTTTTTAATTCGCTGTTAATTATTTTTTATTTCAGCTATTGAGGTGTTTGTTTTTAATCTCTGACTGGTTCTTTTGATTTATACGTGTATTTTTGTAAAAGTTCTGAATTCATCCACTCTGTTCGTAAGTCCAGTGACTATCTTTAAATTTTTGTAAATATTCATTTATTTTTGAGAGAGAGATAGAGAGCATAAGCAGGGGAGGGGCAGAGAGAGGGAGACATAGAATCCAAAGCAGACTCCAGGATCTGAGCTGTCAGCACAGAGCCCGACGCGGGACTTGAACTTCTGAACTGTGAGAATCATGACCTGAGATGAGGTCAGACACTTAACTGACTGAGCCACCCAGGTGCCCTTCCAGTGACTATATTTATGACCATTACTTTGAATTTTTTTTATCAGGCATTTTTGCTTATCTCAGTTTCATTGAACTCTTTTGCTGTGATTTTTGTCTTTTTCTTTCATTTGGGACATCTTTCTCTGGCATCTCATTTTGCTTGACTCTCTGTGTCCATATATTATGGAGGTCAGCTACATCTCCTGATCTTAAAAATAGTGCCCTTCTATAGAAGAGGTCCTGTGATACCCTGTAGCTCAGTCCCTCCTGGTCACCAGAAACAGGTGCTCCTGTGGTGTTTCTTTTGCAGGCTGTGTGCACCCTACTATTGTGCCTGAACCTCATTTACCTTTGGCCCAATCAGCTGCAGTGACTGACTTTGCCTGCTGTGGGCACACTAGGCAGGGTTTGGTCCCAGTGCAGTTGAGAAGTCTGAGGCCTCTGCAGGCTTGTAGGTGGGCAGGGTCAGCAGTCAGGCTGTCTGCTCTTAGCCTGTCTGCCACAGCTATGGGATACCAAACAGCAAAACTTCTTTCTGCTCAGTGAAGAGGCTTTGCTGCTGGAATTGTGGGCATGCTGGTGTGTGAGATTACTTGGCCTCTCCCCAGGGCAGGAGTCACTTTGTGGTTGTGCGGATCCCTGCTGGGGCTGCTTTCAGGTAATGGTGGGGCAGGGAACCACTTTGTTGTTATGCCTGCCAAGGCAGGAGGGTTGGATTGGCAGGTCTGCATGGGAATGTGGGGACATAGCACACAGTGCTAGAAAGATAAGTAGAGCATTATTACTGGCTCCTGCAGATGTCCAGCTATCTAGGATGGGGGAGGGGAAGAGAAATGGCACCCCCTAGTACTTTTGTTTTTGGAGAAGTCTTCTGATCATTCCCACTCCTTTAGCATGTGTTCTGAGATTAGTAAGTGATTCTCCTTCAGCCAGCTGAAGCACTATGCTGGCTTTTTAAAGGCGGAACTCAGTTTCCTATTGCTATCTGACTCTCTTGGAGTTAAGCCCAGTTGACTTGTAAAGTATGTGGAGTTAAATCTTGGTGATATTAAAAGCTTCTAAAGTTCAGCCCCATAGGTTTTCAAGGCCAGATGGGGACTCATTTCCTAGTGCATATCCCAGTACTTCTGGTGCCTAGTGTGGGGTCTAATCCTCTCCTTTCTCTTTGCTTGTGGTGTAAGTCCTTTTTGTGGTTAATCTCACCTGGTTGGTTGGTTCCCAACCATGTGTCCACCTCTCCTGCCCTTTTTGACGTAGCCTCCTGTCTATGATTGACTGTGAAAGGTCTTCTGCCAGTCTTTAGGTCATTTTCAGAGTTAGTTACTTAGAGTTAGCTATAGTCTCAGAGCTGTGTCCATGGGAGGAGGTGAACCTGGGATCATCCTACTCTGCTGTCTTCCCTGAACTTCTATTTGATTCTTAGAATTTTCATTTCTGGCATATTTCCCAGCCGATTCACATATGGTAGCTGTCTTTCCCATTAGATCTTCTAATGTTTTGATAATAGTAATTTTACATTGCTTATTTAATGATTTCAGTATCTGTTTCATATCTAGTTTGGTTCTGTTGACTTCTTTGCCTCTTGACAGTTTTTTTTTTTTCTTTTTTGTATGCCTTATACTTTTTGTTGAACATGGGTCATCCTATATAGTGATAATAGTGTTTATGTCTGAAACTGGGCTTGCCTTTGTTTCTGCTAAATCTTTAGTTTGAAGGAGTGTTTAATATGTTTGAAAGAAACAGTAAGTTCTCTATATCGAAGAGAAGCTATCATAAGTTCTGTGGAGTTAAATGTATCCTAATTTACTTGCCATTGTCTTTTTATTATTGTTTTTATAATCACTTTTGGGGGTCTTATTCTTTGTAAGGCATTTTCTATTTTTAAAAACACTTTTAGGGAATGAACTGAGCTTATCCCCAATTTACAAGTATGGAAACTTAAGTAAAATTAATTAAAGATAAACACCTATCAAATAAGAGAATGAGAACTTGAATCTCCAGGTCTGTCCGATTTCATATCTTCTTAACTATTACCCTGTTTAGATTCATCATTTTACTTCATAAAATAAATGGTTGGGTACCATTTATATTGAAGACCCTGTAATAAGTGCTATGGAGGGACACCATGATCAATATGACATGATCTGCATTTAATAAAATGCTAGTGTGCTAAGAATAGACCTCAATATCCCTTTTCACTATACAGTTGAAATAGTAGAAATACTCAGTAATCTTATTTATAAATGATACTTAGATTATGTGTGTTAGAGAAAATTTTCTGGTTGCTGTGAAGGTTCATTACCATTGTCAGTGGCTCAACTCTCCTTGTGAGGAAGACCATGATTGGCTTATTTCCCAGACTATTACTTGTGTTCAGAGCTCATGAGGGATACAGTCCAAAAGATATGCTGCAAAGATAAATTAGACTGTGGAGCGCAGTAAGGGTATAGAATTAGACATGTGGAAATGATAATTTGACAGAATAAAAAAGCTGAAGCAGAGTAACGAGGAGGAACAAAGAACATTCTTCTCAAGCCTTAGAGTAGAACTTGAGTGAGGATAGGGAGGAAGAAAACTCAGCAGACAAGAATGAGATGGTCAGGTATTAGGATCAGAAATCTAGGAATTCTGTCCAGTAGAACTTTCTGTAAGAATGAAAATGTTCTTTATCTATGCTATTCAGTACAGTAGAAAATACTAGTCACTTTAAATTTAAAGCTAGAGGACTTCCCAAGCTTGTCAACCTGGTACTTAATCCACTGGTTTTGAGGGTTAGTTTACTTCTGCCAATTATGTTTTGAGCAGACCAAGTTCTTGCTCAGATACTTCTCTTCTTTGTGTTTTTGCCTCGGTTTGGACAGATAATTCCTTATTCTCCAGCTCTTTGGCTTTGAGAAGTTTTTTTTTTTTTTTTGTAATCCGTATTTTGTTTAGTAATTGTTTGTCATTGGAAATGTTGGTCTATGTAACCTAATCTTTATTGCTAGGAACAGGAATCTTTTGATTTGAATTTCATGGGAGAATGCTGTGCTTAAAATTTTCCTAGGCTTCATGGATAATCTTTTATATATTCTTCCTTTATTATTTTGTCTCATGCTTGTTTTCTTATTTTTTGCAGGATTTTTTCATAGGTCCAGTGTTGAAACTTTTTTAATTGTGACTCTTCATTAGTGGTGTTTTTTTTTTCTTTTTATAAACTAGGCTAGTAGGCAGCTTAAATGTTTGATCAATTGTTTCCAGACCATTTTCTTACCATCATTTCCCTCTATATAATAGATTCCCTTTGTAACTAGCCATAAGCTTTCCTAAAGGTTCTTTTAGGTTCTTTTTCTACCTCTTGTGTTCTTAATGCTATAGGTTCTTTTTCTACCTCTTGTGTTCTTAATGCTATTCTTGTTTTCAGAGTGGATGGAGGACATAGACGACCACTTCTTCTTTTTCTTTTTCTTCTTTTGGAAATGTTAATGAAAGTTCTGTTGTGTTTCCCTAGATGGGGCTGCTCTGTACATGGCATGTCTACTCTAAAGTTTAAATCTTATAATTTAGTTCTCTGCTGGTTTCTAACCTTGCAGTTTCTGCATTTCCACATGCTTCTCTTTTGGTACCATTGTATTTCCATGCCTTAAAGAGTATGTTGATTAATTTAGAAATTAGTAGCATTTTTCTAATGGCCTGTTATAGCTTTATATATTAATGTGGGTTTGAATTACTTGACTTCAAATATTCCATCAAAGTGAGTGATTTTTTTTTTGCAGGCTTATGTTTCTAATACTTATTTTGTAACTTATCATTTCAAAAGTAAGTACTACAGGAAGAAACTATAATTTTTTTCTTGAATGCTCATAATTTCCCCAAAGAAGCATCCATGGTATCCTCTAGTAGTTGAATGGATAAACTGGCACATTCATACAATGAGATAGTATGTGGCAATAAAAAAGAATGATTTATAAATCCACAAAAAGACATGAATGAACCTTAGTTATGTATGTATGACTAAATTTCAAAAGCCAGTCTGAAGAAGTTACTGTATGATTCTACCTATGTAACATCCTGGAAAAGACAGCAATAGAGATACTAAAAAGATCGATTATTGTCCAGGGGATTGAGAGAGGAGGGATGAATACAGGGATGTCAGAGGATTCTGAGGTCAGTAAAACTATTCTATATGACACTGCAACAGTGGGCAAATATGCTTTTGTCAGAAGCCATAGAACTGTACAACACAAAAGGTAGACTTTGATTAATAATGATGTATCAATATTGGTTCATTATGTGTAACAAACATACCACAGTAATGCAAGGTATTAATAACAGGAACCATATGTGGGTTGGAGAGGGGGTGTGGAAGAGAATGTATGGAAACTGTACTTTCAGTGCAATTTTTCTGTAAACCTAAATTCTATAAAGTAAAACTTATTAAATATATTCATACCTGATAGAGTTTAAATATGACTATACAAAGTAATTAAATAGACATAGGTAATATTTAAGTAACAAAATAATAACTTATATGGGAATAATGTTTCTTTTTTATTGTTGCCAATTTGGTCTTTGTTCTGCCTTTTAAGAAAAATCTGTGTGGAATACCTCCAATCAGTCCTGTTCCTGTATTTATTTTTCTTTTTGGTTTTTTCTATTAGGTGTACTAGCCCTATCTTGGTACCCACCTGGTACAAATGATGAAAATGGAGAAAATACTGATGATTTGGTACCAACTATTTTGGATAAAGCTCATAAATATAATCTGAAGGTATTTAATTTATTTTTTATTGAGATAAAATTGACATATTAATTCAGGTGTTCAGCATAATGATTTGATGTGTTTATTTTGTGAAGTGATCATCAAAATAAGTCTAGTTAACATTTATTACCACACAATTAGAAATTATTTTTTCTTGTGATAAGAATTTTTAAGATCTATTCTCTTAGCAGCTTTCAAATACGTAATACAACATTAATTATAGTCACCATGCTGTACATTATATACCTAGGTCTTTATTTTGTGACTAGAAGTTTGTACCTTTTAACCATCTTCACCCATTTCACCCCTCCTCACACCCACCTCAGGCCAACCACACATTTGTTCTCTGTATCTATGAGGTTGTTTTGTTTTGTTTTTAAGATTCCACATTTAAGTGCGATCATAGGGTATTTGTCTTTCTCTGATAGACTTAATTCACATAGCATAATGTCCTCAAGGTCCATCCATGTTGTAGCAGATGGCAAGATTTCCTTCTTTTTTGTGGCTGAATAATATTCAACCAACTTTTTGGTGCTGAATATCAGCACCATTTTCCAACAGTATTTGCTTACTTCATGTTCTTTGCCACATTTTGGTAATTCTTTTAATATTTCAAACTTTTGCATTATATTTATTAAGGTAATCTGTGATGAGTGGTTATGACTTGCCGGAAGATGAAATGATGGCTAGCACTTTTTAGCAGTAAAGTATTTTTTAATTAAGACACATTGTTTTTTTTAGACATAATGCTGTTGCAAATGTAACAGACTACACTGTATGTAGTGTAAGCATAACTTTTTTATGCACTGGGAAGCCAAAAAATTCATTTGACTCACTTTTTTGCAATATTCACTTTATTGAACTAGTCTGGAACCAAACCTATAATGTCTCTGATATGCTTGTAATGATGCAATAAGCATAAGTATTTTTTCAAACTTGTTTTTGTTTCCTTTGGATAAATACCAGAAAGGAAATTGTTGGGTCATATGGTAGTTTTATGTTTAATTTATTTAAAGAACTTCCATAGTGTTTTCCATAGCAGCTGAATCAATTTATATTCCCACCAACAGTGCACAAGGGTTCCCTTTTCTCCACATCCTCTACATTACTTGTTATTTCCTATCTTTTTGATAATAGCCATTCTAACAGGTATAAGATATACCTCTTTGTGGTTTCATTTGCATTTCCCCGTTAAGTAAGTGATGATGAGCACCTTTTCATGTACCTATTGGCTGTCTGGATATCTTAGAAAAAATGTTAAGAACTTTAATTGGATTGTGTGTTTTTAAAATTTATATTGGATATTAACTCCCTATCAGATATATGATATGCAAATATTTTCTCCCAGTTGCTAGGTTGCCTTTCACTTTGCTGTGCAGAACCTTTTTAGTTTGCTATAGTCCCACTTGTTTGTTTTTGCTTTTGTTGCCTTTGCTTTTGGTGTCAAATCCAAAAAAAAAAAAAAAAAAATTAACATCGCTAAGCTCTGTGTCACCTATGTTATCTTCCAGTTTTGTAGTTTCTAAATTTATAAGATTTTAATCCATTTTTGGTTAATTTTTTGTATGGTGTAAAGCACTGGTTCAGTTTCAGGTTTTTGCATGTAGCCGTCCAGTTTTTCCAACACCATTTATTGAAGAGACTGGCCTTTCTCCATTGTGTGTTCTTGTCTCCTTTGTTGAAGATTAATTGGCCATATCTGTGTGGGTTTTGGGGGAGGGAGCTTTCTGTTCTGTTTGTTCCATTGATTTATATCTCTGGTTTTGATCTTGCCAGTACCAACCACATTGTTTTGATTACTGTAGCTCTGTAATACAATTTGAAATTAGGGACCTTGATACTTCGAGGTTTCTTTTTCGTCCTCTGTTTTGGTTCTCTTGTGGTTCCATACAAATTTTAGGACCGTTTGTTCCATTTCTGTTGAAAATGCCATTGGAATATTCCTAGGGATGGGATTTAATCTATAAATTGCTTTATATAGGATGCATGTTTTAACAATATTAGTTCTTTCAGTTTATAAACATGGAGTATCTCTCCATTTGTGTCTTCCTCAGTTTCTCTCAATGTCTTCTATTCAATGTCCAGATCTTTTACCTTCTTGGTTAAATTTATTTTTAGGTATTTTATTATTTTTGATGCAGTTGTAAATGGGATTTTCTTAATTTCTCCTTGTGATAGTTCATTCTGAATTACCTTGTATCATAGAAAAAAATCTAAAAGTTTATTGAGCATATCTTTACATAGCATCAGATTTCACCCATTACTTCTAGTCAACCTTTGAGAAACAGCTGATTCTTATGATACTAAAATACAGTGGAGAGTTTACCCATTATCTATTGCTACATAACAAATTGCCGTAAAATGCTGCAGTTTAAAGGAACAAACATGTATTATCTCACACATTTTCTAAAAGTAGAGAATCTGGAAGTGGCTGAACCTGGTGGGTCTGGTTCAGGGTCTCCCAAGAGGTTGTAGTCAGTTTCTTTGCTGGTGCTGCAGTTATCTGAAGGCTGTAGGATCCACCTCCAATCTTCTTATGTAAAGGTTGACAGGCCTCAGTTCCTTTCAGCTATTGGAATGGGAGTTCTGGTTCTTCATCACGTAAGCCTTCCCACAGAGTTATCTGAGTCCCCTTAACACATGGCAGCTAGTTTCCCCTTAGTGAATGATCTGAGACAGAGTCCAGTGTTTTCTTGACCTAATCTTAGAAGTGACTATCACTTTGACTTCTATGGATTTATCTACTGGTAGACCAACTAAACAAGTACAGCGTGAGAAAGATTTATAGACTGATCTCACTAATGAAAATATATGCAAAATTCCTAAAGCAAAAATGCAGATAAGAAGTGTTCATTAGCAAGAAGCTAAAGAATGGTTTCAAGAGTATGAAATCTGAATTCAAATCTCTGCATTCAATCCCGACTCAGCCACATAAGAACTATGTAACACTTATGCCTGAGTTTTCTCATCTTTCAAATGGAAAAAGAAAATCTGCAGAGTGGTTGGAAAGATTACATGAAGTAATATATGAAAAGTGCTCAGTGTCTGGCACAGAGTAAGCGCTATATGAATGTTAAGTAAATAAAGTTTACTGGAGATAAAATATGTCATAACAGATACTGAAATCTTGACTACATAAAAACTTATTAGTAATCTTCTAATGCAAGTTTTTTAACTTGATAAATGAGGTCTTCTACTAACCTGTATCAAACATTTAATGGAAAAACAATGGTAAAACTTGTTCATTAAGCCAAGATCAATCAAGAATGCCTTCTATCGTCAGTATTATTTAATAGTGATTGAATTCTGAACAAATCATTTTAACTAAAAGTGTTCCAAGTAAAATTACCATTCTTTACAAGTGGAAAATACCTATAAAACTCATGAAAACTATCTAAAAACTATTATGTGTAAAGAGTCCAATAAGGTGGCCAAACCCAAAGAATATACAAGTCAAGAGGATTCTTGTATCATAGGGAAAAGAATGGAAAAAATGTACATTGAAGATAGCATAGCAGTAAATATACAAAGAAATCTTTGGCATTTTATGAAAGGATATAAAAGACTTGAATAAATGGAGAAACATGAATTTTTTTTTTTTTTTTTTTTTAGTATTTATTTCATGGAGACAGAGAGACAGAGTGCAAGCAGGGAAGGGACAGAGAGAGAGGGAGACACAAAATCTGAAGCAGGCTCCAGGCTCTGAGCTATCAGCACAGAGCCTGACACAAGGCTTGAACCCACTAAGTGTGGGATCGTGACCCGGGCCGAAGTCAGACCCCTAATCGACTGAGCCACCCAGGCACCCCTGGAGAAACATGAATTTATTGTGCCCTAATCGACTGAGCCACCCAGGCACCCCTGGAGAAACATGAATTTATTGTGAAGAGTCAAAATTGCCAAGTGGCCATTCTTTCAAACATTTGTATTTTATATATTAATATAATTAATTTGTAAATTTAGTGCAATCAAATGAAAAATTCTGATGAGATTTTATAGATTTTTTTAGATTTTATAGATTTTATAGATTTTAACCACCTAATCCTAAAGTTTATAACTATGTTAGAAAAAAGTAAGACTTAAAAAATGTTTATTAACGAAGGGAAAAACTTGTTTTTCCAAATAACAAAATGTACTATAAAATGACAGATATTTGAAGTATGGCATTAGCATTACTATACAGAAAGAGATCAGTGAAATGAAACAGTCCAAAAACAAAGCACTTTATGTGGAATTCTAGTATATAATTGAAGAATCATTTAGAATGAAGTATAAAAGGAATGTTTTTAATAATTTTGTCTTCCTGGTACTGGTTTAGTTTTTTGCATTATTCACTCCACTGTTGTCCTTAAGCAGTAATTTTCATGTCTAATAATTCTTCTCAGGTTGTTCATTTTTTTTTCAGGTTTATTCTTGTTTTTCTAAGGCAGTGTGTTAGCAAATCTTGATGAAAATGTGAATCAGTATCTTTTCACTAGAGACTAGTTACTCTGAATTTTCAGGTTGTTACCACTCTTAAAAATCACTGCGGGTTTTTATTTGCTCTGAAACTTCTTCCAGTTTATATATCCTAATTAAATACAGGTGGTTTGTCTGGTACAGGTAAATTATTTCCAAATAAAAAGAGGAAACTTAGTTTTAATACTTCTTTCACAGCTTAAGGATTTAGTAGTTTATTGTGGAGTAGAACTGGAACTCTAGGGAAACAGGCGGGAGCAACTAGATAGGCAAATTCTTTTTTCTGTCTTTTCTTGTTTGTTTTTAATTACTGTCCATAAAGCCTTCTTCCTACTTTATAACCCTAAAGCTCTTAAGGCAGCAGCTCCTAAATTAGGTGACCGGGAAGAGCTGTCATTTGCCATGTCCCCTGTACCATTCAGTTAGCCTTCATTGGCACTTGAAATCTGCAAATATACAGACCTTGCAAATTCTGGCACCAAGTCTGAAACTGGATAAGTGATATGATTTATCTTCTACAAAACAGGTCCAAGGGCCACTCTTCTTTCCCTGTAACTATAGATATTATAATCCTGGGACATGAGAGGGAAGGGGCCTTCACAACCCAAGAAAGCTGGCTTTTTAGATTGTACTTTCAGAGTTTAAAGGTACACTGAGGGTGTTCTGATGAATGGGGATAGGTTTGGATTTCTCCTGTTTAAAGCTTATTGTTTAGGTGAATGTGGCAAAGATGTCTAATTGCCAACATACTTAGTCTTTCTGCATCAGATTTTTTTTATTATTTTACAGTACTTTTTAATTTAAATTTTAGTTAACATACTGTGCAATATTGGTTTCAGGAGTAGAATTCAGTGATTCATCACTTACACACAACACCCAGTGCTCGCCCTTAATACCTATCACCCATCTAGCCCAACTACCAACCTTTTCCCTCTGTCAAGCCATAGTTTGTTCTCTTATTGGCTTGTTTCCCTCCCTTCTCTTCTCCCCTTTCCCATATGCTCACCTGTTTCATTACTTAAATTCCACATATGAGTGAAATCATATGGTATTTGACTTTCTCTGATTGACATATTTCATTTGGCATAATACATTCTAGCTCGATCTACATTATTGAAAATGGCAAGATTTCATTCTTTTTGATGAATGAGTGATATTCCATTGTGTATGTATACCACATCTTTTTTATCCATTCATAAGTTGATGGACATTTGGGCTTTCTCTGTTGTTGGCTATTGTTGATAATGCTGCTATATAAACATTGGGGTGCATGTGCCCCTTTGAATCTGTACTTTTGTATCTTTTGCATAAATACCTATAGTGCCATTGCTGGATTGTAGGGTAGTTCTATTTTTAGTTTCTTGAGGAACCTCCATGCTCTTCCTCAGAGTGGCCTCACCAGTTTGCATTCCTGCCAACAGTGCAAGAGGGTTCTCCTTTTTCTGCATCCTCACCAACACCAGTTGTTTCTTGTGTTGTTAATTTTAGCTATTCTGACATGTGCCAGGTGGTATCTTATCATGGTTTTGATATGTATTTCCCTGATGATGACTGATATTGAGCATCTTTTCATGTGTCTGTTAACCATCTGGATGTCTTCTTTGGAAAAGTGTTCATGTCTTCTATGTTATTTTGAGTTTGATAAGTTCTTTATATATTTTGGATACTAACACTTTATTAGATATATCATTTGCAAATACCTTCTCCCATTTTTTAATGAATATAATTTATTGTCAAATTGGCTTACATACAGCACCCAGTGCCCATCCCAAGTGCCCTCCTCAGTGCCCATCACCCATTTTCCCTCTCCCCCATTCCGCATTCACCCGTAGTTTGTTCTCTGTATTTAATAGTCTCTTGTGGTTTGCCTCCCTCCCTCTCTGTTTGTATCTTTTTTTTTTCCCCTTCCCTTCCCCTATAGTCTTCTGTTCAGTTTCTCAATACCCACATATGAGTGAAAATATATCTATCCTCTGACTGACTTATTTCACTCAGCATAAAACCTTCCAGTTCCATCCACATTGCTGCAAATGGCCAGATTTCATTCTTTCTCATTGCCAAATAGTATTCCATTGAATATATAAACCGCATCTTCTTTATCCATTCATCAGTTGATGGACATTTAGGCTCTTTCCATAATTTGGCTGTTGAAAGTGCTGCTATAAACATTGGGGTACACAGGCCCTTATGCATCATCACTCCTGTATCCCTTGGGTAAATTCCTAGTGTTACTATTGCTGGGTTATAGGGTGGCTCTATTTTTAATTTTTTGAGGAACCTCCACACTATTTTCCAGAACGGCTGCACCAGTTTACATTCCAACCAACAGTGCAAGAGGGTTCCTGTTTTTGCACATCCTCGCCAGCATCTATAGTTACCTGATTTGTTCATTTTAGCCACTCTGACTGGTGTGAGGTGGTATATCAGTGTGGCTTTCATTTGTGTTTCCCAATGATGAGTGACACTTTTCATGTGTCTGTTGGCTGTCTGGATGTCTTTAGAATTCTGCCCATTTCTTTGCTGGATTATTTGTTTTTCAGGTGTGGAGTTTGGTTAAGTTCTTTATAGATTTTGGATACTAGCCCTTTATCTGATATGTCATTTGAAAATATCATTTCCCATTCTGTTGGTTGCCTTTTAGTTTTGTTGATGATTTCCTTTGCAGTGCAGAAACTTTGATGAGGTCCCAATAGTTCATTTTTTCATTTAATTCTCTTGCCTTTGGGGATATATCAAACAAGAAATTGCTGCGGCTGACATCAAAGAGGTAGCCTGCTTTCTCCTCTAGGGTTTTCATGGTTTCCTAACTCACATTTAGGTCTTTCATCCATTTTGAGTTTATTTTTGTGCATGATGTAAGAAGGGGGGCTAGTTTCATTTTTCTGAATGTTGCTGTCCATTTCTCCCAGCACCATTTGCTAAAGACACTGCCTTTTTTCCATTGGATGCTCTTTCCTGCTTTGTCAGAGATTAGTTGGCCGTACATTTGTGGGTCTAGTTCTGGGTTCTATTACATTGGTCTGTATGTCTATTTTTGTGCCAATACCATACTGTGTTGATGATTACAGCTTTGTACTAGAGGCTAAAGTCTGGGATTGTGATGCCTCCTACTTTGGTTTTCTCCTTCAATATTACTTTGACTATTTGGGGTCTTTTGTGGTTCTATACACATTTTAGGATTGTTCATTCTAGCTTTGAGAAGAATGCCTGTGCAATTTTGATTGGGATTGCATTGAATGTGTAGATTGCTTTGGGTAGTATTGACAAATATTAACAATACTAACACATATTAATATACAAATATAATAACAAATATTAATATACAAATATATTATTAACAAATACTAACAATATTTATTCTTCCAATCCAGGAGCATGGAATGTTTTCCCATTTCTTTGTGTCTTCTTCAGTTTCCTTCATGAACTTCCTATAGTTTTCAGCATACAAGTCTTTTATATCTTTGGTTAGGTTTATTCCTAAGTATTTTATGGTTCTTGGTTCAGTTGTAAATGGGATCGTTTATTTCTCTTTCTGTTGCTTCATTATTGGTGTATAAAAATGCAACCGATTTCTGTACATTGATTTTGTACCCTGCAACTTTACTGAATTCATGTATCAGTTCTAGGAGTCTTTTGATGGAGTCTTTGGGGTTTTCCATGTAGAGTATTGTGTTGTCTGCAAAAAGTGAAAATTTGACTTCTTTGCCAATTTTGATGCCTTTTATTTCCTTTTGTTGTCTGCTGATGCTAGAACTTCCAACACTATGTTAAACAACAGTGGTGAGAGTGGACATCCCTGTCATGTTCCTGATCTCAGGGGGAAAGCTCTCAGTTTTTCCCCATTGAGGATGATATTAGCTGTGGGCTTTTCATACATGGCTTTTATGATGTTAAGTATGTTCCTTTCTTGATGGTTTTTATTAAGAAAGGATGTTGTATTTTGTCAAATGCTTTTTCTGCATCTATTGACAGCATCATATGGTTCTTATCCTTTCTTAATGTGATGTATCACATTGATTGATTTGCAAATATTGAACCAGCCCTGCAGCTCAGGAATGAATCCCACTTGGTCATGGTGAATAATTCTTTTTATATGCTGTTGAATTTGATTTGCTAGTATCTTGTTGAGAATTTTTGTATCTATGTTCATCAGGGATATTGGCCTGGAGTTCTCCTTTTTCGGGGTGTCTCTGTCTGGTTTAGGAATCAAGGTAATGCTGTTTTTCTTCCATTTTTATTTTGTGGAACAATTTGAGATGGATGGGTATTAACTCTGCTTTAAATGTCTGTTAGAATTTTCCAGGGAAGCCATCTGATCCAGAGCCCTTATTTGTTGGGAGATTTTTGATAACTGATTCAATTTCTTCATTAGTTTGGGGTCTGTTCAAATTTTCTCTTCCTGTTTGAATTTTGGTAGTGTGTGGGTGTCTTGGAATTTGTCCCATTTCTTCCAGCTTGTCCTGTTTGTTGGCATATAATTTTTCAAAGTATTCTCTGATAATTTCTTGTATTTCTGAGGGATTGGCTGTGATAAATCCATTTTCATTCGTGATTTTATCTATTTGGGTCTTCTCTCTTTTTGAGAAGTCTGGCTAGGGGTTATCAATTTTGTTTATTTCTTCAAAAAACCAACTCTTAGTTTCATTGATCTGTTCTACTGTTTTATTTTTATTTTTATTTTTATTTTTGGATTCTATATTGTTTATTTCTGCTCTGACCTTTATTATTTCTCTTCTTCTGCTGGGTTTGGGGTTTTTTGTTGTCCTGCTTCTAGTTCCTTCTGGTGTGCTGTTAGATTTTGTATTTGGGATTTTTCTTGTTTCTTGAGGTAGGCCTGGATTGCAATGTATTTTTCTCTTAGGACTACTTTTGCTGCATCTCAAAGGGTTTGGATTGTTGTGTTTTCATTTTCATTTGTTTCCATATATTTTTTTAATTCCTTCTTTAATTGCCTGGTTGACCCATTCATTCTTTAGTAGGATGTCCTTTAACCTCCATGCGTTTGGAGGTTTTCCAAACTTTTTCCTGTGGTTGATTTCAGGTTTCATAGCATTGTGATCTGAAAGTGCATGGTATGATCTCAATTCTTTTGTATTTATTGAGGGCTGTTTTGTGAACCAGTATGTGATCTATCTTGGAGAATGTTCCATGTGCACTCAAGAAGAATGTTTATTCTGCTGCTTTTGGATGAAAAGTTCTAAATTTATCTGTCAAGTCCATCTGCTCCAGTGTATCATTGAGGACCATTGTTTCTTATTGATTTTCTGTCTAGATGATCTGTCCATTGTTGTAAGTGGAGTATTAAAGTCCCCTGCAATTACCACATTCTTACCAATAAGATTGCTTAGGTTTGTGATTAATTGTTTTATATATTTGAGTGTTACTGAATTCGGTGCATAAACATTTCTAATTGTTAGCTCTTCCTGATGGATAGACTGTGCCCTTCTTCATCTCTTGTTACAGCCTTTAATTTAAAGTCCAGTTTGTCTGATATAAGTTTGGCTACTCCAGCTTTCTTGATAGTTCTCCATCCCCTCACTTTCAATCTGAAGGTGCCCTCAGGTCTAAAATGAGTCTCTTATAGACAAAGAATAGAATGGGTCTTGTTTTTTTATGCATTCTGATACCCTATGTCTTTTGATTGGAACATTTAGTCCATTTACATTCAGTGTTATTAATGAAAAATATGCATTGAGAGTCATCATGTTATCTGTAGGTTTCATGCTTGTAGTGGTGTCTCTGGTCCTTTGTGATCTTTGCAGTACTCACAGAGTCCCCCTTAGGATCTCTTGTGTGGCTGGTTTAGTCCTGATGAATTCCTTTAGTTTTTGTTTGTTTGGGAAAACCTTTATCTGTCCTTCTATTCTGAATGACAGGCTTGCTGGATAAAAGATTCTTGGCTGCATATTTTTCCTATTCATCACTTTGAAAATTTCCTGCCACTCCTTTCTGTCAATTTTCAGTAGATAGATCTGCTACTACCCTTATGTGTCTGTCTATCCTTACAGGTTAAGGCCCATTTATCCCCAGCTGCTTTCAGAGTTCTCTCTTTATCTTTGTGTTTTGCCAGTTTCACTCTGATATGTCTTGCAAAAGATCAATTCAAATTACGTCTGAAGGGAGTTCTCTGTGCCTCCTGGATTTCAACGTCTGTTTGCTTCCCCAGATTGGGGAAGTTCTCAGCTATGATTTGTTCAAGCACATCTTAGGCCCCCTTCTCTCTCTCTCTTCTTCTTCTTCTTCTTCTGGAACTCCTGCGATATGGATGTTGTTCTGTTTCATTGAGTCACTTAATTCTCTAATTCTCCCCTTGTGATCCAGAATTTTTTTCATCTTTTTCTCAGCTTCATCTTTTTCCATAATTTTACTATTCTCCCCTCTGCCTCTTCAATTCTGGTTTTTGCCGTCTCTAGTTTATTTTGCACCTCATTACAGATTTTTTTAAATACATCATGACTATTTTTTAGTTCTTTGATCTCTGCAGCAATAGATTCTCTGGTGTCTATGTTTTTTTCAAGTACCAGCAATTAATCTTATGACTATTATTCTAAATTCTTGTTCAGTCATATTGTTTATATCTGTTTTGAGCAATTCTTTAGCTGTCATTTTTTCCTGGAATTTCTTTTGAGGAGAATTCTTCCATTTTGTCATTTTGGCTAGTTTTCTGTCCCTTATGTGTTTTAAGCTTTGTATGTGTCCTGTACCTGCAAGCACTGCTATATTAAAGGGCGGTCATACATTGTCCAGGGCCTGGCCCTATAGGAGGTGTTTTTTTGGAGAGTGCTACTTGCTCTCTATTGTTGTGAGTTTGGCTACTTTGTCTCCCTGCTCTTAGTGATATTTTGAACCCTTCACTAGATGTGCTTTGATTTGTTCCTTGAAGTAGCCCTGGAAAGGAAAACAAACAAAAACAAACAGAAAACAAAAACACTTGAACACACAACCCAAAAACAAAAAACCAGAAACACCAACTACTAATAAACAACAGGGTGGAGGTGGTGCTGATGGAAGAGGCCTTATCCCATACAAAGAGAGAAATGATAGGAGTAGGGAAAAAGAAAGAATAAGAACTGACCAGACAAACTATATGGCTTAATCCAGAGAGAGAGAAGGGAAAATAAAGACGACACTTGGAAAAAGAAAAAGAAAATAGTTACCCAGACAGAGAAACTATATGGTTTAATCCAGAGAGAGAGAAAGGAGAATAAAGAAGGAAGTATAGAACATGTATCAAGAGAATAGATTGGTTTTGGTTTGTTTAAAGACATATTTAGAGTAACCAGAGTAGAGGAGGGAAGAGATGAGAAGGAGAAAAGGAAGGAAGAATATATCTATATAATAAATGTCTGAGAATTAGATCAGGCAATGCAACAGCGCTGGTCTGGAGAAGAGGCCGTCTGGTTCATCAGTATCAATCCTGCTCCAGTAGATAGGCAGTTAGCAGGCGCAGAGGGGTGTGGTTTGGTGTAGGCGGGTCCCGCCTCCTCTGTGGGCCCCACTGGCCCTTTGCTGAAGTCCCCCCTTGTTGGTGATGGGGAGAAAAATAGTGACATCCCAGTCTCTCCTCCATGGACCCAGTGAGCCAAACCACTCTGTTCGAGCCGTCCTCACAGTGCCATGGGCAAAAACGAGTCAGTTTGTCCTGCTCCACCTACTCCCAAGCCCCAGTGCTTGGCTGGGGTTCAAACTCCTGTCCGTGTGCCCTGGTACTGGGGAAGCACAGCTGTGCGCCACCCAATATGTGGTCCCCAGCTGCGGCTGCAGGGGGACCTGCCCTGTCCCACAGCACTGCAGGGAGAAGATTGCTTTCTCCTACTGAGGACTGCACCCCTGACCTAGCCACTGAGCCTGGGGCTGGCTCCCCTTTTCCCCAGGTGCACCATATGGGCAGCCAGCCCCAGTCCCTTGTCTGGAGAAAGCCCCTCAGTTAGAGATTGGCTCTTTCGCCTTCCTGATCCATGTTTTTGTTTTGTTTTGTTTTGTTTTTTTCTTGTCCAGATACAGTCCTAAGCTTCCTCAGCCACTCTTGCTCTTCCCTTTGTCTCTCCGCAGAAGGGGATCCCTCCCCTCCTTCGTTTTCTCTCTCCGGGTTTGCAATCATGCACCTATGGCCCATCGGATTGTCCCAGTGGGTGCCTGGAAGCACGACTGTCTCTTTTCCTCCCAGACTCTCAGAGTTCAAAGTCCTTTAGCTTCAACACTGGTTTGTTTGTGAGATGAGGGAACTTCGGAGCCCCGTTTCCCTACCATGTCGGCCCCTCCCCTCTTTTCTCCCATTTTGTAGCCTGCCTTTTAGTTTTGTTGATTGTTTCCCTCACTGTGCAGAAGCTTTTTATCTTGATGAAGTCTCCATAGTTCATGTTTGCTTTTGTTTCCCTTGCCTTCAGCAATGTGTCCAGTAAGAATTTGTTGCAGTGGAGGTCAAAGAGGTTCCTGTCTGGGTTTTCCTCGAGGATTTTGATTGTTTCCTGTCTCACATTTAAGTCTTTCATCCATTTGAATTTATTTTTGTGTATTATGTAAGAAACTAGTCCTGTTTCATTCTTGTGCATGTTAGTATCCAGCTTTCCCAGTACCATTTTTTTCCGTTGGGTATAGTTGACCATATAGTTGTGGGTCCATTTTGGGGGTTCTGTTCTGTTCCATTGATCTGTGTGTCTGTTTTTGTGCCAGTACCATACTGTCTCAAGGACTACAGATTTGTAATACAGCTAGAAATCCAGAATGATGATGCCTCCAGTTTTATTTTTCTTTTTCAGGATTGCTTTGGCTATTCAAGGTCTTTTGTGGTTCCATACAAATTTTAGGATTGTTTGTTCTAGCTCTGCAAAATATGCTGGTGGTATTTTGACAGGGATTGTATTAAATGTGTAGATTGCTTTGAGTAGTGTAGACATTTTAACAGTGTTCTAATCCATGAGCGTAGTATGTTTTTCCATTCCTTTGTGTCCTCTTTAATTTCTTTCATAAGTTTTCTATAGTTTTCAGAGTATAAATCTTTTACCTCTTTGGTTAGGTTTATTCCTAGTTATCTTATGTTTTTTTGTGCAATTGCAAATGGGAATGATTTCTTGATTTCTTTTTCCGCTGCTTCATTGTTGGCATATAGAAATGGCAAGAGATTTCTGTACGTTGATTTTATGTTTTGCAACTTTGCTGAGTTCATGTATTCTAGCAATTTTTTTGGTGGTCTTTCATGTTTTCTAACAGAATATCATGTGGTTTGCAAATATGTGTCTCAAATTTTGTATCTGATGATCAGAAAACTTTGGAACCAGAGAGTCTAATATTTTACAAACTTTTTAGGATAATTTTTTTGATTTGTATGTGGGGAGCAATTATGCAGTGCTTTATTTTATTTTATTTTTTTAAATTTTTTTTTTCCAACGTTTATTTATTTTTGGGACAGAGAGAGACAGAGCATGAACGGGCGAGGGGCAGAGAGAGAGGGAGACACAGAATCGGAAACAGGCTCCAGGCTCTGAGCCATCAGCCCAGAGCCCGACGCGGGGCTCGAACTCACGGACCGCGAGATCGTGACCTGGCTGAAGTCGGACGCTTAACCGACTGCGCCACCCAGGCGCCCCTGCAGTGCTTTAAAAAAGTAGACCGGGAACCATGAGACTGGGGTTCTTAGCTCTGGAGTTTTATGTTACTTACTTCATCTTCTTGGCTTATCTTCCTCATTTTAAAATGACATCATAAGATGTCATGAAATGACATGAAACCATAAGATGGTTTTATTTATTGGATTTTTGTGTGATTTCTGTAATATTGTTGAAAGGATATTTTTGTAAATAGATACAGTGTAATATATCCTGTTTTTATAAAGAATGGATACTTTGCTTTCTAGTTCAAACAAAAGTTAATGCTTAAATAATGACAGTAATTTACTAAAATTAAAATTTTAAGGCAATATGATACAAAGGAGGAGTAATTCTCTGAGTTCTGTGCTAATAAACTAGGGCCCACAATACACATTTGTCACCAAACCTGAAGCTTTAAGGGTAAAATAAATGGGTTTATTAGTAAAAACTTTTTTTGCTTGCTAATTTTCAGCCCCAGGAAGTAATCTCCCCTTTTCTCCAATTTGATTAGTATAGAGTTAGTATTAGTCCCTTACCCCTAAGAAAGCAGCTCTTCAATTTATCAATTTTATTTTTAAAATATTCAATTTTTTTTAGTGTTTATTTAGAGAGAGAACACATAAGTGGGGGAGGAGTAGAAAGAGAGAGAGGGACAGAATCCCATCTAGGCTCTGCACTATCAGTGCAAAGTCCTGTGTGGGATTCAATCCTAAGAACCAGATCATGACCCAAGCTGAAATCAAGAGTTAGTCACTTAACTGACTGAGCCACCCAGGCGTCCCTAAAATATTCCAGTAGTTTTAATGTATTAATTGTATTCAACCTTGATTGATATTTTTCTCATTCTTTGCTTGGGTTTATTTTACTCCTCTCTTGCTACTTTCTGAGCTGAAAATGTTTTTCCTTTATTCTCTTTTTTTATTGTTGTTTAGGAAAGAGAGTTTGCTCAAAAATGAGTTTGTCTCATAGTTAAGCTTTTGTCATAGCTCATTAGTTTTCATTACATAATAGTATAACTAGTATTAGTCACTAAGTACTTAGTAATTGCAATTTTTACTAACTTCAACCAAGAGTCATTTTAGGCTAGTGCGTTTTAAGTCAAACAAGCAAGAATAATAAAAATGTTTGACACTGTAGTTACTTGTTTTGCATTATCTTTAGCAATTGTGGATTAATTTCTTCAAGGGGGAGCAAAGTAAATGAGTAAAACTAAAATATAATCATGAGTTTTCAAAGAGAGATATCTGCTCTCTCATATATTTGTCAGCGTATTCACTGGAATAAGAGCTATATCACTTTTAACTGTCACTGAGTAGGTTGGTTTTGTAAAAACTGTAAAAATCAGGGGTGCCTGGGTGGCTCAGTCAGTTAAGCCTCTGACTTCAGCTCAGGTCATGACCTCATGGTTCATGTTTGAACCCCACATCGAGCTCTGTGCTGACAGCTCAGAGCCTGGAGCCTGCTTTGGATTCTGTCTTCCCCTCTCTCTTTTCCCCCCGCCACCCGCTCATGCTCTGTCTCTCTCTCAAAAATAAACATTAAAAAAAATTTTTTAAAGGTATAGGAGGGCAAAGACAGGGTAGAAAAAAATCCAGCTCTGATCTTTAGTTTTTTAAATTGTCTTTAATGTTTATTTATTTTAGAGAGAGAAGGAGGGAAGGTGAAAGGGGGAGGGGCAGAGAGAGAGGAAGACACAGAATCCAAAGCAGGCTCCAGGCTCTGAGCTGTCAGCACAGAGCCTGATGCAGGGTTAAAATTCATGAACCATGAGGTCATGACCTGAGCTAAAGTCACTTAACTGACTGAGCCACCCAGGTGCCCCATGCCCTCCTGTATCTTCATGAACATAGCAGTGAAACAGTACTTGAGTGAGACATGTTTTGGTATATTTGTGTCATTGTTTGGCCAATATTCCTGTTTCCTTTCCCCTCCGTGGAAAAGAGTAAGGGAACCTCTTGCCCCACTGATGTTGGGCTTGACCTCATGGCTTACTTTGGCTGATGAGATGTGAAGAAACATAATGTATACCATGTCTGAACATAAGCATTGTCCATGGTCGTGTTCCTTTCTCTTCAATGAGAACAGCATGCACCAGGTGCTCTTTGTGCCTAGGACCCTGAATGGTAAGGCACACAGAGCAGACCTGAACCTGATCCACAGTCTAGACCATTGTTAGGTATGATCCTTCTATATCAGATTTGTTGAGGGTTTTATGATGAAAGGATGTTGTATTTTTTTAAATGCTTTTTCTGCATCTATTGAGATGATCATCATATGATCTTTATCTTTCATTCTGTTAATGTGATGTATCTCATTGATTTAAGTATGTTGAACCATCTTGATTCCCAGTGATAATTTCTACTTGGTCATGGTATATAATTTTTTAAATGAGTTCTTGAATTCAGTTTGCTAATATTTGTTGAGAACTTGTGCCTGTCTTTTCAGAAGGTCCATAGTTTTCTACCCATGTAGCATCATTATCTAGCTTTGGCATCACAGTAATGCTGGCCTCATACAATCAGTTTAGAAGTGTTTCCTGCTCTTATATTTTTTGGAAAAAAGTGAAAAGTATTAGCAGTAACTCTTTAAATATTTGGTAGAATTCCCAGTTAAGTAAGACATCTGGTCATGGGGTTTCATGAATCAGGAAGCTTTTGATAACTGATTCAATCTCTTTATGTGTGCTTAGATTTTCTTTTTCTGTGTCTTTAGGAAATTATCCAGTTCTTCTAGGTTATCTAATTTGTTGGCATATAATTATTCATAGTAGTCTCTTATCCTATTTATTTTGATAGTGTCTGTTGTAATTTCTTTTTTGAGTCTTCTGTCTCATTCTCACTTAAGAGTTGTAAATTTTGTTAATCTTCGCAAAAAAAACAGCTCGTAGTTTCGTTACTCTTTTCTATTGCTTTTCTGGTTTCCATTTGATCTTTGATCTTTATTATTTGATCTTTATTATTTCCTTCCTTCTGCTAACTTTAAGCTTAATTTGTTCTTTTTCCAGTTTCTTGAGGTATAAAGTTAGGCTGTTTATATATGACCTTTCTCATTTTCATTTTTTAATATGTGCATCTATCATCTATAAACTTGTCTCTGAACTAGTTTTGAAGCATTCCGTTGGTTTGGGTGTGTTGTGTTTCCATTTTCATTTGTTTTGAGACATTCTTTGATTTCCTTTGTTTTTTAATGGGGTATAATTGACATGTAACATATTAGCTTCAGGTGTACAGTGTAAAGATTTTATATTTATATATATTGTGGAATAATCACCACACTAAGTCCAGTTAACATCTACCACCACGCATGATTGTAAAATTTTCTTGTGATAAAAATTTTAAGGTCTAATCTCTTAGTAAATTTCAAATATGCAGTGCAGTATTAGGAACTGTAGTCACTATGTTCTACATTACATCTCCATTTCTCTCTCTCTCTTCTCCTTCTGGGACCCCTGTCATGCAAATGTTTACTTGATGTTATCCTATAAAAATCCCTTAATTTAGGTTCACTATTTTTCCATTCTTTTTAATTAATTAATTTATTATTTACTTACTTATTTTTTGCTGTTCTGGTTGGTGAGTTCCTATGCCCTGTGTTCGAGTTCACTGAACCTTTCTTCTGTTTCATGCTATTTAATCCCTCTTGTGTATTTTTCAGTTCAGCTATTTAATTCTTTAGCACTAACTTTCATTTCGTACTTTCTAATATTATCCCTTTGTTGAAGTTTTCACTTTTTTATCCATTCTTCTGAGTTTTGTGATCATATTTAAGATTATTAATTTCAGCTCTTTATCAGGTAAGTTACTATCTCCATTTTATTTGACTCTCTTGGTTTCTATGCATTAGATGAAACAACCATCTCTCCCCGTCTTGAATGGTTGGCCTTATACAGGAGCCGAACCTTAAAACTCAACCCTGCCCTAGCTTTTGGCTGTCTGTTAAGATTATTTTTAATGTTTATTTTTTAGAGAGAGAGGGAAAGCAGGAGAGGGGCAGAGAGAGAGAGAGAGGGACAGATGATCTGAAGCAGGCTCTGCACTGACAGCAGTGAGCCCAAGCCCAATGTGGGATTCAAACTTAACAAACTGTGAGATCATGACCTGAGCCAAAGTCGGATGCTCAACCAACTGAGCCACTCAGGCACCCTCTATTTTATTTTTAATAGATCCCTGTAGTTGGGGTATTCCAAATAGTTATACAAAGCAAGGGAGAGCCTCCATCAGCACCTAGGTTCAGGCTGATAAACCAGAGCCTTAGTTAGGCAGTAGCTTTAAGAAAAAAATTTTTTTAAACGTTTATTTATTTTTGAGATAGAGAGACAGAGCATGAACGGGGGAGGGTCAGAGAGAGGGAGACACAGAATCTGAAACAGGCTCCAGGCTCTGAGTTGTCAGCACAGGGCCGATGCAAGGCCTGAACTCAGGGATGGCGAGATCATGACCTGAGCCGAAGTCGGCCACTTAACTGACTGAGCCACCCAGGCACCCCAGGCAGTAGCTTTTTAAAGAATACAAATAAATACAGTCCAGTGGGACCACAGATGTGAGACCCACCAGCCATCAGAGCCAGGCAATCTGGATGTGTTGCCTGCATGGCAGTTGTGAAAATTGTAGCACCAGACAAGTTTATTAGCTCCTTTCTGGGAGACTCCACAAGCTGTGAAGCAGAGGGAGAATGCAAAGACCACATCCTCTGGCCTACATTCCCTGAAAGCACATCTGTATGCTCCAGATGTGTGCCAAACCTGAAATCTTTCCCTAAGGCCGAAGCTCCGGGACAAGCAAGTCTGCCTTTTTTTTTGACAGAATGGGGCTGTGTTTCAGTCTGCTGTGTGCTGTGCCACGAAATACCTGTGCCACCAAGTCTCTGGTTAGTGCATTTCTGGGAGACTCCAGAACTCCAGCACTGCTGCTACCAGAGCCAGGCATTCAAGGGTTATCCTCTTGGTTGCAGCTGCAAAAATCAGGGCACCAGACACATGTAAGAGGCCCCCTCTAAGAGATGCTGATGCTCTGAAGTGCAGCAGAGAGAGAACCAGAGATAGTGCATGGCCCTCTGAGGGCCCAGGAAAGGTTTACAGTCAGCCCGTAAATGTGTTTAATTAGAGGCCTGCCTCTCAGATTGCAATGATGACAAACTATTAGGCCTCTTTTACAAAAAGACTGAGCTCCTAGTTGTTACCTGTTGCTATGCCAAAGAGGTGGTATCTGTTTAAGAATTATTTTTCTGTGTGTTACAGTCCTGTGGCATTTGTGAGCATTGACTCCACTGGCCAGCAGAGCCAGGTGATGTGGAGGTGTCCCCTGGAAGCAGCTGTACAAATCAAGGCACCAGAACTTAAGTTCCTTTCTTGAAGATAAGGGCAAGTTTAAGCAAGGCAGATGGAGAATGTAAATACTGCATCCACTGAGCAATTCTCTGGATATCTATAAATGTGCCAAATCAGAAGCCTTAGGTCACACCCTCTGGTCAGAGCTCCTGGACAAGCAAATAGGCCTCTTTCTCCATTTGGGACTGGGTTTCAGTCTGCTATCAATTCTCTCCCAGGGGAGTGCCAGTCTGCCAAGAACTGCCTCTCTGATTGTTGTGTTCCTGGGTCCCTTAAGATGATAAGCTCCTTGTTCTTGAGAGCCAGGTGATCAAGGGGTGTTTCCTGAGTGGCAGACACAAAAACTGGGTCACCAGACATAAAAACCGGGATACCAGACATGGGTAAAAGCTCTCCTTTAGGAGATACTGGTGTTCTAGAGCACAACAGAGAGAGAGATCAGGAAGAATTCACCCACCGGCCTTCTTCCCTAGAGAGTATTCCCGTAGGCCCCTGCCTCTCAGATCAATGCTTTAACATTAGCAAATGAGTCTCTTTGACATAAAGTCTGGGCACCTTTCAAAGAACTGTTTCTGTGCTGGGCCCTGGGGCAGGTGAGTCGGCACATGAACCTTTTAAGAACCATCAGTCTGATGGGTATGAACCCTATTGGTCTTCAAAGCCAGATGTTTTGGGGACTCCTCTGTCAGGTGGCAGTCTTAAAAGTGGGATACCCAATGTGGGATCAAACGCTCTGCTTCTCTGGGAGAAGCTCCAGCTTTTGAATCCCCTTCTGATTATGGATTGGGGGTGGGTTTATCATAAGATTGTCTCAGTCTTTCCTATATACTTTGATATGGTTTTTCCCATGTTTGCCAGATGTGAAGAGCTCATGCCGCCAGGTTTTAGGGTTTTTTTTTTCCAGAGGAAATTATTCCATAGATATAGCTATAGATATAGTATGTCCATGTTAGGTGAGTGTAGGATCTTCTTCCTACGTCACTATCTTGAATTGGAACCGTTTTTTATTTTCTTTCCCTACTAGAGTTAACATTTATATCAAATAAATTATAAAGTAAAACTACAAAGAAACAAAAATATTTAACACTCACAGAGACACAATTTTGTAAAGAGGAAAGTTAACCATAATTAGCATAAGTACAATAAATTATATCTGTTGATATTTTAGGGGAAAGTATTACCAGAAGAAACACAAAAATACTTTTAAAATACAGCATCATTGCCACAGCACATGGAAACATTGCCATAAAAAAATTAACGATTTTTGCTTAATTTTTCAGCCCTCTTTGAATTTATATTCTGAAATTTGATGTTCTACTGCAATTCCACTTGCATGGAGTATCTTTTCCATCTCTTCAAGTTTTACATGCATCCTTAAAGCTGAAGTGTATCCATTGTTGGTACCAAATACTTGGGTCTTAGTTTTTATCCAGCCAGCCAGAGTGCCTTTTGATTGGTGAATTCAAACCACTTATGTTTAGAGTGATTTTTTAGTAAGTCCTTAACCATTAATAGCTTTTATATTTCTATTATTTCTTTTTACCTCTCTTTCTGCCTACCTTTGTAAATTGGTTATTTTTCATGGTGGTATGTTCTGTTTCCTCCTTTGTCAATTTGCTGTGGGTTTTGTCTTATTATTGATGTTCCAATTGACCTCCTGTTTTTTCTTTAACAACTTATTGTTGCTGTATTTATTTTTCCTGCTTTTCCTCTGACTTTTATACTGTAGTTGAAGAGTTGACACACCATCCTAATATAGAGTTACAGTTTTCTAAGGTATATTTTTACTTTTACCTAGTGTGTTGTGTACTTTTGAATGTTTTTATGTGGCTTATTAGCATGTCTTCGTTTTAGCTTGAAGAACTCTTTATCAGGTTGCTTGCAATGCAGATTTAGTTGTGGTGAACTTTATTTCATTGGTCTGGGAAAGCCTTTATTTCCTCTTCATATCTGAAAGGAAAGTTTGCCAGATTAAATATTCTTGGCTGACAATTTTTTGTCTTTCAACACTTCAAATATGTTGGCATGCTCTCTCCTAGCCAGTAGATGTTCTGCAGAGAAATACACTGATAGCCTAATGGGAATTCCTACGTAAGTTACATTTTTTTTTAATTGGATGTCTTTAATATTTTTTATTATTTGTGACAGTTATGTCTTATAGAAGGTCATTGGGTATTGAGATAAAAGGGTGATCTATTAGTTGGTAGACTTGGACATACATAACTTTCCTCAGGTTTGGGAAGTTCTCAGCTTTTTAAAAATTTATTTATAAACTCTGCCCCCTTCTCTGTCTCTTCTTCTGAAATCCTGATTTATTCTGATATTTGCCTTCTTTATGGATAATCACCACTCACATAGGCTTTCTTCACTTTTTTTTAACTCTAATTTCTCTCTTTTGTGTTATTTCAAAATTCTTATTCTCCGCGTCAATTATTCTTTCTTCTATGTGATGGGCCTTGTTATATATGCTCTCTGTTTTATTGAATTATCAGCTCCAGAATTTGTTCTGTTTCTATAATTTCATTCTCTTTGGTAAAAAAAAAAAAAGAAAACTCATTTTGTTTGTATTTTTAATTCCTGACTTCATTGAATTGTCTTTCTGAATTTTCTTAGAACTTGTTGAGTTTCTTCATTATAGCTATCTTAAATTCTTTATCAGTTAGACCAGAATACCCTGTGCCTGTGAGCTTGATTGCTGAAGAATATAATTTTCTCTTAGTAATGCCCTATTTCCTTGAATTTTCATAACCTTTGTAGATATTTATTGGTGCTTTCACATTTGAAGTAGAAGATACCTCCTTAATTCTGCTTACTGTCTTCAGATGGGGTATTATGTTCTATAGTATTGTTACCATATTTTTCCTCTGTGTTTTTGAAGAAACCTTCTCGTCATCTTGTTCCTCCTTTGGGGCAGTTTTCTAAAGCTTTTAGGTTTTCTCTGGTTCTTATACTTTACCAGACTACAAGCATTTCTTTTGTTTTCTAGAAGGTGGCACTATAGCTCAAGTTTGTGCTGTCTACTAGAGACTACTCTCACGGTGGCACTTGAGAATCCTGCACAAGGAACTAACAGACCTCGAGGGGAGGTGTGGGTTTAGCACTGGGTGCTCCCACAGACCCAGTAGGATGATCCCAGGAGTGGTACTTCTTGTTAAGCACAGTCCTTCTCACACCATTTGAAATTCTTACCAGCTTCTTTTCCAGTATCCTCCCAACTTCCAGTTATAGAGCTCCCACCTTAGTACTCCATGTGCTGAGGCAGAAAATGGATTTCTCTAGTTGCCATAAGTAGGCAGTCACTGATTTCTTTTCCCTTGCAGGAGAGGTCACTGCCACCAGATAAATCAGCACCCTTCAGTGTTTTCTTAGCCTGGAACGTTTCTCTTACTGCTTCTTCTGCAACCACACTCCTATATTTTTCCCTTTAGGGTAGTGTGCTAGAGTCTGCCTTAGGGAAGTCTAGACTCAGGAGCATGTTCTCTCTCTGATGTGTGAGTGCCTGTTCAGATCTGCACTCACCCGATTTTTGTCCCGTAGTGGCAAGAGGGGTCTAGGCAGTTTGGCTACCTTCTCTGGTTCCCCAGCTCTTACAGAGGTTGGTTTGTCTCTTACTGGCTGCACTGGTGGGTGAGACTCCTGCCAGGTTCTTTGGAGTAAGGTGATAGGTCTGAAAACACCCACGAGGGTGCTTTGGTTTATGTATGAATGTCAAATCTTTTGATTAAAAAGGGGGATAAGTAGGAGAAACATTTTATGCCAGCATGTTGCTGACCTCACCAGGACTGTCAGATATTCACTTTAGAATGTTCACTTTGGCTGCAGGGTGGAGAAGAGCTGGAGAGGTCAGAAGTAGAAGCCTGAAATGAAGAAACATTCATGATTCTTACTCCATAATCTAAAGCATTGCATTTCATTTTATTTATAGTATTCTATCATTTATAAAGTTATTTTAGCATTGGTCTAATAGGATTTTCCCATTGAATGAGAAATAGTAACTAGGTTACATCATTAAACCTACAAAGTGATATTATAATTAAAAAGTTTGAAATATATGAGGGAAAATGAAAATATTATATATTTATCAATAATGGCTTTTTTAATTACTGTAAATATATTGAGCTATACTTTACAAAAGAAGGAAGGATGTCATTTGTATCTGACATAGGCTGTTTGCTTAATATGGTACCCTTTATTTATAAAATGAAAACTTAGAAAATATAACATTCCATCTAAAGGGAGAATTACCCAAGGTAACATTACATAAGAATACCTATATCCTTACCAATCTGCTTTCATTGAAGTTAAAAAGCAAATACCAGAGCTACTGAAAACTATGACTATCCTAGCAATACTTACAACACACAGAATTGAATTTGATCTTAATGATAAAACTTCCTATTAATAAAATTAAACTTCTGTGACAATTGTTAGCACTGATTTATGTAAAATTCATTTTACTTTAATTGGGTAATTGAAAACAAAGGCACTTTATATTGCAGTAGCATAGAAATTTATTTTTATTTTTACATAGAGAGCGAGAAGCTCAAGCAGACCCCATGCTCACTCAGCATGGAGCCCAATGTGTAGCTTGACCCCATCACCCTGGGATCATAGCCTGAGCCAAAATCAAGAGTTGGATGCTCAACTGGCCAACCCACCCAGACACCCCCTAGAAGTTTCTAATTACATGCATGCTTCATAGAGACCAAACCCTAAAGTTAAGATAAACATTTTGATGTTATTCGATTGTCATAAAGATGTTTAAGGACTACTGATAAGTCAGTAAAATTAGTAATGAAAGTGAAAATTTTCACATTATTTGATACTCACATCTTAAGTACTAGTTGGAAGTAGCATTCAAAATGGTTTTGCTAGCCATAATTAGTTTTTTTAAATTTGTATATAAGTAATGTTTTTCAGTTTAGAAATTGATCTGTGCACAGTATTTAAAAAATACTTTTGGTTACTGCTTTCTACAATTATGGTTGAGATCTATCTATAAACCATTATCAACAAGCATTCATAGTACTAGCACATATTATTTTTTCAGTAATTTTGGAATAAATCCTTTGAGTAATAATACACATATGTAGATTATTTTGTGAAATATTGTTTTAATGATAGAAGACTTTGTCATTTAAAGATACCTGCTATTAGGATGCTTGGGTGACTCAGTCGGTTAAGCATCCGACCCTTGATCTCTGCTCAAGTCATGATCTCATAGTTTATGAGTTTGACACCCTTGTGGGGCTCTGCACTGATGGCGTGGAGACTGCCTGGGATTCTCTCCCCCACTCTGTCTCTCAAAATAAATAAACTTTAAAAAGATATTTTCTATTGACTCCATTTAAATGTAAACTTAGTTGGTCATACCTGGGAACAGAATCCATCCAGATTTTTCTGGACCATATTCTTTTAAAGAAACCTATGTCTGGATGTAGAATATATCCCTATTCTTTATAAGAAATATAGGAAGACATAGTGGATGGTGGTCGGACATTTGGGTTCTGAATTCAGATTGCCCATTTTGACTCCAAGTGTCTGACTCACTTAGTAACTACTTTAGAGAGTCATGAGAATGGAGGTAAAAAGTATAAACTGTTGAGCATATTATTTCACAGTAACAACATTGACTAAGAGCTTTCTCCCTTAGAATTCTCTGTGGACTACTTATTGAACATAAACGTTATCTTAAATTAATGAAAGTATATTCCACGTTTTAATAACCTTTTTTACATTATAAATAATTTCTCTAATCAATTTTTTGTTTTAGGTCACTTTTCACATCGAGCCATATAGCAATCGGGATGATCAAAGCATGTACAAAAATGTCAAATATATTATAGACAAGTGAGTTTCTTCTGTGTTTATAATTATTTTTTATGAGCCAGTGATAAGTACAGTTATAAGAAGAGTAAATTTAAATGTATTTGAGAGATTTGAATGAGTTATGATCTGATACATTAAAACTAATCATTTTGAGGAATATTTATGAAATTCCTTATAATTCACTTTCTGTGTAAATTGTTCACTTATACTGTTTGTGTTTATTAAGCTGTTTATGATTTCTCATATCATATAAATGATATAAAATATTTTAAATTGATGTTATTAAACCACAAATATTGTTTTGTCTAATTGTGAAACATGAACTGCTTCTCTATCAGTGGACTCACATCTAATATTTATATTTAATCTGATTATAAGGAAACATTTATTAATTTTGTTCAAGGATTTTACTGGTGAGAACTGTGACAGATTCTATATACTCTTAAAAAGAAACTCATCACCAACAGGGAGACATTGATTAGTAGGAAGAAGTTGACATATTCATATAGAAAATGGGCTTTTTATGGTATTGGTCATTATTTATAAATCTCAATATAAGATAATTTGTTGTTAGGTTATGTCTTGATGTATCCAGTATCTCATTTTTCTAATCTGCAAAATTGAAAATACTTTTTTAATCATTACCTATAATACAACTGATCCCCCTCAAAGAAAGTGAACAATGTGCTTATTAAACTGCATGCATTACCTTCATTTTCAATATAGAAACAGTTATGGTCTATGGAAAATGAGTTGCAGATATTCATTTCATTTTTACATATTTTTGTATTTTAGGTATGGAAGTCATCCAGCCTTTTATAGGTACAAGACTAAGACTGGCAATGCCCTTCCTATGTTTTATATCTATGATTCCTATATCACAAAGCCTGAAAAATGGGCCAATCTGTTAACCACCACAGGGTCTCAAAGCATTCGCAACTCTCCTTATGATGGACTGTTCATTGCACTTCTAGTAGAAAGCAAACATAGGTATGATATTCTACAAGGTGGTTTTGATGGAATTTACACATATTTTGCCACAAACGGCTTTACTTACGGCTCATCCTATGAGAACTGGGCAGGGCTAAAATTTTTTTGTGATCAGTTCAACCTACTGTTTATCCCAAGTGTGGGCCCAGGATACATAGACACCAGCATCCGTCCGTGGAACGCTCAAAATACTCGGAACCGAATCAGCGGGAAGTACTATGAAACTGCCCTGGGTGCCGCACTCCATGCCCACCCCAGTGTAATTTCCATCACCTCTTTTAATGAGTGGCACGAAGGAACTCAGATTGAAAAAGCTGTTCCCAAAAGAACCAGTAATACAGTATACCTAGATTACCGACCTCATAAACCAAGTCTTTATCTAGAACTAACTCGCAAGTGGTCTGAAAAATACAGTAAGGAAAGAGCTGCTTATGCCTTCGATCATGAGCTGCCTCTTTCTTAATGCATTTATAAATCTAGAAATCAATAAATATTTTTTGTCTTAGGAATAACTGTCAGTCAGTATACACTGATACACTTAATGAAAAGAATTTGTTCTTTTTTAAAAATGGTAATGTCATCATTGCCACCCTTCACAATGCTGCACTGAAAAAATGAGAGAAAAGTGCACAATGTTCTGAATTTGCAGTTGAAATTCTACTTTGATACTTTCATTTCACAGTAAATGCTTGTGTTACATAATTAGTGCACAGTTACATCAAACTTGTATTCTGGGCCCAAAGAAATAGATTGTGTGCATATTTGGTGTGTCTACTGAGGAAAATAAGGCTTAAACGATAGTGTACGTGTTTCATGGAGAATTTTTTCAGTGATTCAGTCATCCAGAGTTTGAACACTAAAGTCTCCAATAAAAATACTTAAGGGAATGTAATCATAACATCAGTCTTACTGTGAAGCCTATTGTGTGAGGAAGGCCTGCATCATCCTTTGAGGAATTTTGATAAACCATAGCACGCTTGGTGTTTTGTCTGTCTAATGTGTCTGCTTCACATCGATGAATTACAGATTTTAGAAGCTGTGGAAAGTTGTTTCATAAAAGTTAACAATTGCTTATCAGTTATTAAGAAAACATAGTTCACAATTGTTATTCATGTTTTTAAAATTCAATGTTAATCAGAGACCAACTGTTAGTATCAATTTTTTTTCTTTCTTACCTGTCATCGGATTTCCTTCTTGTTTTTAACTATTTTTACCAAAATAAAGAAAATTTACTTAGCATTTTAAGGCCATGGAAGTGAAAATATTTTTATATCTTAAATCCATTCCTACATTTTACTATTACTAATTTAATGATTGAAATAATCTCATTTAAAATACTTTATTGTATGTAATAACATCCCCATGTAAAAACATCATACATTCATGGTACCTATCACGTTTAATGCTTGTGATCAGTTGTTTGTCATATTGTGACAAATTACCTGTATGCTAATAATGAATATTTTTTTTAATGTTTATTTATTATTGAGAGAGCACGAGCAGGGGAGGGGCGAAGAGAGGAGACTACAGAATCTGAAGCAGGCTCCAGGCTCTGAGCAATTAGCACAGAGCCTGACACAGGGCTCAGACTCACAAACCATGAGATCATGACCTGAGCCAAAGTCGAACACTTAACCGACTGAGCCACCCAGGCGCCCCAACAATGAATCTCTTTAATAATAGAGTGTATGTCATTCTCCAGTTCTTATAGTTAATATTTGTAATTAGAAATATAGTAAAAAAATATATGCTTACATGAATATTATTTATTAAAGAGAAGCAATTGGGCAGTACTAATCAAAAATACATATAAATCTTCAGGGTTTAGAGATACTCATACAGAAATAAATTAACAACAGTAGAATTAACAGTAGAATTAACAGTAAATTAACAATTTATCATAAAATAGTCCATCAGGTGATGAAATTTATTTTCAATCAGTGATTTTGAAGTAAAATTTCTTTGAAAAGAGGCAAGACTAGTGTTAAACTTACAACTTCATTTGCCATTTCTCAGAATGATCAGACGATGGGAAATTAGTACAATAATAGTAATCCACTTTCTCAGAAAATGACAAGAATAAATTACTATAATGATGTAGCAAGCATCTTCATAGGACCACTCATACAGATAGAACCTGTGGATTTTTTTTTCTTCTATCCAGTTAGCCACTGTATGCTATCCTAGGGATGAATTCTAAATACATCATGCCTAATAATCACACTGTATTAAATTTTGAAGAATACTACAGAGGAGTTTTTGACATTGCTTGTACTATATATTTGAACCTACTGTGACAGAAAAGTTTTGTGAAATGGTTCTGATTAAGGGAAAGTGGATAAAAACAAGGTCAGCAAATCCTCAACACAAATACCATCACTTCCTATTTTGCTCTCATTGCAGACCTAGATAATCAACAGCATGCTTTACCTCTGAACTTGACCCCATCCAGCCAGTAACAATCAAAGTGAGATAAAACAGATTCTGTCTTCAGTGCAGAAAGTTATTCTCAAGGGAAGAATGTTTGGAATCTGAAACAATGGTTTAAGAATTTATATGAACATCGTGAGTCTTTTCACCTGTTAAAAAAAATTAGGAATCATCTCCAATAATTATTCTCAAAAATGCTCTCAAAACCCTTCCTCAGGTATTCATTACAGCTGCCTGCATCATTTGACTTACAACACAGTTTATATCATTATAATCACAAGTAAATGAGAGCAAAGAACTGATTGCCTAAACTATATAGGTGTAAATTCAATAAACAGTGTAATATATGCAATGCATGAATCATAATTCTTTTATGGTTTAATCAGTCTGTTTTGACTGTATAGAAAATCTTTGTTTTATTGTCCCCTTAAGGACTAATATTGTCAAAAACTGCTGTTATTAGTGTTTAAGTTGTACATTAACTTTTTTGTTTTGAAATTAAAAATGATTATTTTGTTATATTAACTTTCATTTAATAAAAGCATACATGAAATAATATATATAAAAATGTTTCTACTTAATGAAATATTTAATTTCTGATGATTAACAGATGAAAGTAGTATTCATTCAGCACTCTATTTTCTGTTTGAAATACGCAACACTCACAAAGTCTATCTTTAACTGCATATACATTTTAAATGTAAATTTGCTAAACGTTTTTTTTTATTTGGGAGATGTTTTTTTTTTTTTTATTCTTTAGACATAATCATGTTCTAACTCTTATGAAATTGGTCTTACCGTAACAAGCTACCAGAAAGTCTACCCAGTTTATAACCATGCACTTTTCAAACTAATCAGTTACTCAGTTTAAACACGATGACATGTGTGAACTCTATAGTCCCTACAGAAACAGCTCTTAAAACTCTGTATCTAAATTTTGGATTAAGGTCAAACACCCTCATGTCCCATAGTGTAGAAGCAATACTTTATTTATTACTATTAAAGTATAAAGCAATACTTTTAAAGTATAAAGCATATAGTATAAAGTATAAAGCAATACTATTAAAGTATAAAGCAATACTTTATTATTAAATACTTTGTTACTTTATTAATAAATAATATTTAGAAAAAGTCCAGTTACTTTCATAAATATCTACAATTTCAAAATGAAAAATGGACCTAGCCACAGCCACAGGCAGAAACGTTTTTTGGCTCCATGTTCTCTGTTTAAAAATAAACTCCAAATTGAATTTTATACTGACTTTGTTACATGTCCACGTAAAGTCTAAATGTTATTGTATGCTTACTGTAAAATTATCATTGAGAATTCAGGTACTACATTGGCTTAATTACAAAGACTCACTTATCCTTAGTCTAAAGAACTTAGTAGTAGTGCTGTTACATTTCAATTATCCGTGGAGAGAGGAACATTTTTCAATGCGATTAGTTTTTGTTGGTTTTACATAATTTAGGATATCAAAAGAATTTAAAAACTAGTAAGCAAATGATCATACATCTAAAATTTACTGAAATTAAAAGAGTAGCACTTTTTATTCTTAGTGTTCTAGATCCCATTTAAAAGCATCTTCTATATTAAATTGTAAAAAATTTTAACTATGAATTTAACCATAAAGAGACTTTCAGAAAATACCCATGAAATAAATATCTCATGACATAAAACAATAGTGTACTATTATAATTCTATATACAATTCAACTTATGGTATATGATTGGATCCTCATGCTTCGTGTTTTTGACTTGAGAGAATTGGTTAAAAATCCAAGAAAAGATTGTAAACAACATAAAATGACACTCTTTAGCTATTCAATCACATTTAAAATACATTACAATTATATTCATGCATAAAAGTATGTTTGAATCAGTTTTATAAAAGCCATTATGAAGACACTCACTCTTTTGATAATATCTAATGTAATGCGATCTTTACCCTGATTTTGAAAATACAAAAAAAAATTTAGAAGAAATTCAATTGTAATAAATGCAATAAAGTTTAGAAATTTATGTATTTAAACAGTCATCTAAATGTAGTGTGCCAGAACTTTTTTTGTATGTAGTAAGTTTATTTTGAAGACTGCCATTCTATATATTGTTTTTTACTTAGATTCATTAGCCATGTGGCACACTATTAAGCCATTAATATTAAAGTAGAGCAATCTGATCTTTGGCTTCATGTAAAAAGTTAACTGTAAATCTGCTAAATTCTTACTTGAAAATTGGTGTTATATTCATTTTAATTAAAGTACACGTGTCTTGAAAATACTCGACTTTTTAGCCATCTTGTAAAAAATGTTGAAAATCACTTTATGAATAAGTAGCTGAGCTCAAATTCTGTTTTATTTTTCATGAGTAGTATGTATTTTCAGCTAAAGACTTAATCTCCAAATATTCTTTTAATGTACACTATTTCACTATTTTCACTTGAGTCATTCTTATATAGGGTGTAGGTAATATTTCCTTTTTTTCAAATATGTGTACTCTTTGAAAAACATAACATTTTTTTCTGCAAAAAGGGGGGGGCCTGAGTGGCTCAGTCAGTTAAGTGTCCAACTTTGGCTCAGGTCATGATCTCACAGTTCATGAGCGAGCCCTGCATTGGGTTCTGTGCTGACAGCTCAGAGCCTGGAGCCTGCTTTGGATTCTGTCTCCCTTTCTCTCTGACCCTCCCCCACTTAACTCTCTCTCTCAAAAATAAACATTAACATTTTTTTAATCTGAACAATGAAACATGAGATTTTAAAAAGAATATACAGTGCTAGCATACGCGGTTGACTACATATTTGGTATTGAGCTTGAGTAGTTAATATAAATGTTACATGTTTCTTACTGCCAGAAAAGAAGCACCTCCTTTCCTCTCCAAGGTAAAGTTCACCTTGTCAACACAATTTAAAATAAAAGTTATAAGGAATATAGTCAATAGTACTATAATAGTATTGCATGTGACAGGTAGTAACTACATTTATGGGGAGCACAGCATAATGCATAGAGTTTTTGAATCACTATGTTGTATACCTGAAACTAATGTATATCAACCATGCAAAAAATTTCAGAAAAATAAATTTCTCAGTGGCCATTATACCTCGTGTCAAAAGTGTAAAAACCTACAGGAACCTGTCAGGTAATAAAAATAAAATGCATCAGGTCTAAGACCCTAGAGAGAGAATCCTAGGAACTGTGGACCACTCCTAAAAGGAATAGCTGCTAATCAGCTCTGTCAATGTTCATTTTGTCAATGTTCACTTTGTAGTTAGGCATCACTAAAATGAAGAATTAGGTACTATGTCCATGTGTGTGTAAGTTTTTCTAATTATAACATGTTGGCAAATATCACAGAGGATTTTAAAAATATTTGTTGGTTGGGGGTCACTAATATGTGACCTCTGATATAAAGAATGTAAAACTATTGAGAATATTTGTCATAATGTTTTATTACACTTAAGAGGATTTCATCTATCAAATTATTGTGATGATTATTGGATAAATTCCAGGTATATAACAATAAAACTCAGGGAAAGTGAATCCATGAGGGTTCTGATTATATGATAGCTTTTTCCAGATCTTATCTAGTGCAAGATTAGAAATAAAGCACCTCAAAATGAGTTAGATGTGTATCTCTTCACCAGTCTTCTCTATTATTTAACCTAACTTGATTTTTGAGTAGCTGATGTGAATTTTATTTACTAAGGTCCTGGAAGGCTTTATTCTATTGTTTGTTAGGTATGGATCTATTTTTGAAACTTCAAAAATAAATAGAAAACACTATAAGTAATTGCATTTAATTATAGCCCCACTTCTGACTTTTTGATGCCTGCCATTCAGTCTTATTCTCAACTTCCTGTTCGTTTTAAGTTTTTATTTAAATTCTAGTTTACATATAATGTAATATTACTTTCAGGAGAATTTAGTGATTTATCACTTACATATAACACAGTGCTCCTCACAAGTGCCAACACCCATCACTGATTTAGCTCAACCCCCTCCTTTCTCCCCTCCAGCAACCCTGTTTGTTCTTTATACATAAAGTCTTGTTTTATGGTTTGCCTCTCTTTCCAACCCCCCCCATGTTCATCTGTTTTAAATTCCACATGAGTGAAATCATATGGGATTTGCCTTTCTCAGACTGATTTTGCTTAGCATAAAATATTCTAGTTCCATTCATGTCATTGCAACTGGCAAGATTTCATTATTTTGATGGCTGAGTAATATTCCGTGTGTGTGTGTGTGTGTGTGTGTGTGTGTGTGTGTACATGTGTATTCAACTTCTTTATTCATCCATCAGTTAATGGACATTTAGGCTCCTTCCAAAATTTGACTATTGTTGATAATACTGCTGAAAACATCAAGGTGCATGTGTCCCTTCAAATTAGTATTTTTGTATCTTTTAGGTAAATATCTAATAGTACTATTGTTGGATCATAGGGTAGTTCTATTTTTTAACTTTTTGTGGAAGCTCCATACTTTTTTCGTGACTGTACCAGTTTGCATTCCCATCAACCACCAACAGTGCAAGAGGGTTCTCCTTTTTCTTCATCCTCACCAACACCTGTTGTTTCTTGTGTTGTTAATTTTAACCATTCTTGTAGGTGTGAGGTGACATATTTTGAAGTTTTGATTTGTATCAGTGGGGCACCTGGGTGCTCAGTCAGTTGAGCGTCAGACTTTGGCTCAGGTCATGATCTCACAGTTCGTGAGTTTGAGCCCTGCATCGGGCTCTGTTCTGACAGCTCAGAGCCTGGAGCCAGTTTCAGATTCTGTGTCTCCCTCTCTGTCTGCTCCTCCCTTGCTCACACTCTGTCTCTCTCAAAAAACAAAAACAAAAACAAAAACATTTTTTAAAAAAAATGAAAAAACTGATGAATGATGTTGAGCATTTTTTCACATGTCTTTTGGTCATCCGTGTGTCTACTTTGAAAAAATGTCTATTCAGGTTTTGTGCCCATTTCTTAAGTGGATTATTTGGTTTTTGGGTGTTGAGTTTTTTTTTTTTTTTTAATAGATTTTGGATACTAACCCTTCATCATCATTTGTCATTTGCACTTATCTTCTCCCATTCCAAAGTTTGCCTTTTAGTTTCGTTATTTCCTGTTTTGTTTCAAAAAGGATACTAGTGATTTGTTAGAATATGTAACATGTGACAAAAAGTCTCCATTGAAATGGAGCAAGAATAGGAATATACATGAAGCTAGCATTGAAAGGAAAACAGTATTAATGTAAATACACTGCTATACTGGTGGTTACAAATTTAACTTTAAGCTTTTGAGTAGCCAATATGGTAAAGCATCTAATCATCCACATATTGGGTAATGTCCATAGCATAAAATACAAATAAATTTCTCAGGAAAAGTAGAGCTATCTTAAGGATGTCCATTCTCAGGGCTCCTGGCTGGCTTACTCAGTTAAGCCTCCGACTTCAGCTCAGGTCTTGATCTCATGGTTTGTGAGTTCAAGCCCCATGTCAGGCTCTGTGCTGACAGCTCAGAGCCTGGAGCCTGCTTTGGATTCTGTGTCTTCCTCTTTCTCTGCCCCTCCCCTTTCACACTCTATCTCTCTCTCAAAAAAATAAATAAACAGGGGCTCCTGGGCGGCTCAGTTGGTTAAGCATCTGACTTCGGCTCAGGTCATGATCTCACGGTTCATGAGTTTGAGCCCATGTTGGGCTCTGTGCTGGCAGCTCAGAGCCTGAGCCTATTTAAGATTCTGTGTCTCCCTCTCTCTCTGACCCTCCCCCATTCATGCTCTGTCTCTCTCTGTTTCAAAAATAAATAAACATTAAAAAAATTTTTTAAAAAAATAAACATTAAAAAAAAAGATGTCCACTCTCACCACATTTACTCAAATTAGTACTGTAAGTTCTAGCCACAACAATTAGACAACAAAAAAGAAATAAAAGGCATCTAAATTGGTAAGAAAGAAATAAAACTATTTGCAGATGACATGATACAAGACAAAACCATAGACTCCACCAAAAAACTATTAGAAATAAAAAGTGAATTCACTAAAGGTGCAGGATACAAACCTAATATATAGAAAATCTGTTGTCTTTCTATATGCAAATGACAAAGAGACATTCAGAAAACAATTCCATTTAAATTGCATCAGAAAAATACCTAGGAGTAAACTTAACCCAAGTGGTGAAAGATCTGTACTCTGAAAACTCTGAAACACCAATGAAAAAATTGAAGATGACACAAACAAGTGGAAAGATATACCATGCTCATGGATTGGATTAATATTGCTAAAATGTTCTTACTATCCAAAGGAATCTATAGGTTTGCTGCAATCTCTATCAAAATACCTAGAGTATTTTTCATAGAACCAGAATGACACTAAGATATATATGGGACCACATAAAGCCCCAAGTAGCAAAATCAATCTTGGAAAAGAAAAACAAAACTTTCCCAGATTTCAAGATATACTACACAAAGCTGTAGTAATCAAAACAGTATGGCACTGGCACAAAACTTGAAACATTGATAAATAGAATAGAGAGGTTAGAAATAAACCCATGCTTATATGGTCAATTATGACAAAGGAGGCAAGAATACAATGGGGAAAAAGACAGTCTCCTCAATAAAGGTGCTGGAAAAACTGGACAGCTACATGCAAAAGAATGAAACTGGATAACTATCTTACACAATACAAAAAATAAAATGGATTAAGGAAAGACCTAACTGTGAGACCTAAAACCATAAAACTAGAAGAAAATAGGAAGTAATCTCTTTGACCTCAACTCTAGCAATGTAATTGTAGGTATGTCTCCTTAGGAAAGGACTATTGCCTGAAAATTAAACTGTTAAACTAAATTAACAAACTGTTGGACTATACCAAAATACAAAGCTTCTGCACAACAAAGGAAACCATCAGCAAAATGAAAAGGCAGCCTACTGAGTGAGAGAAGCTATTTGCAAAAAAAATCCAGTAAGGGGTTAACATCCAAAATATATAAAATACATCTATAACTCAACATCAGAAAAATCTGATAAAAACATGGGCAAAAGACCTGAATATACATTCTCCCAAAGAAGATCTACACATGACCAGTAGACCCATCAACATCACTAACCATTAGGAGATACAAATCAAAACCACAATGAGATATCATCTTACACCTAACCAAAGGACTAAAATTGAAAAAAACAGGAAGTGTTGGCAAGGATGCAGAGAAAAAGGAACGCTCATGCACTGTTGGTGGCAATGTAAATTAGTGAGGCCACTGTGGAAGTTCCTTGAAAAATTACAAGTTGAAATAGATATGTTCCAGTAATTTCCCTACCTATTTACCCACAGAAAATGAAAATACTAATTTGAAAAGATATATGCACCCCTATGTTTATTCAGCAGTCGCCAAATAAGGAAGCAAAGTGTCCATCTATAGATGAATGAGTAAAGAAGATGTGGTAAATATATATAATGGAGTATTACCCATAAAGAGAATAAAATCTTACCATCTGCAACAACATGGCTGGACCTAGAGGGTATTATGCTAAGTGAAGTAAGTCAGACAAAGACTAATACCTTAATTTCACTCAAATGTGGAATTTAAAAAACAAAAATGAATAAATAAAGCAGAAACAGATCCATAAATAGAATGAATTGATGGTTGCCAGCAGGGAGAGGAGTGGGGGAATGAGCAAAATGCCTAAATGAGAATGGGTTGGAGATACAGACTTCCAGTTAGGGAATAAAGAAGGCACAGGGATGAAAGGTACAGCACAGGGAGTATATCAATGATATAATAGTATTGTATAGTGAAAAGATGATAGTTACACCCGTGGTAAATATAGCATAATGTATAGATTTGTCAAATCACTATGTTGTACACCTGAAACTAATGTAACATTGTATGTCAACTATATTTCAATTACATATATATAATTGTGTGTATGTGTATGTATAATTATATGTATGTGTATATATACATATATGTGTACATATACATATATGTATACATATATGTGTGTGTATATATAAAGAGAGTATACATAGAGAGAGAGAGAGAGAGAGAGAGAGAGAGAGCTTAGTATTGAAAGAGGAATTTCTTTTGGAGGGTTCTTATAAAGAGGATACTGTAATATAATGAACAATATACTTTTTAAAATTTTTTTATGTTTGTTTACTTTTTGAGAGATACAGAGCATGAGTGGTGGAGGGGCAGAGAGAGGGGAGACACAGAATCGGAAGCAGGCTCCAGGCTCTAAGCTGTCCGCACAGAGCCCGACACAGGGCTCAAACTCACAGACCAGGAGATCATGACCTGAGCCGAAGTCAGATGCTCAACCAACTGAGCCACCCAGGCACCCCTAATGAACAATATTTTTATCAACACTCTGCTTATAATATGTCAAGACCAAATTTCATAGGGCTTTTTCTTATAAATGTCTTTACATATGTGATTTCAGTATCATGCTAAAGCACAGTCACTGAAAGCATTTAATACCTATCCATCCATTTATCTCAAAAAGTGGATAGTCCATGAATCCTTCAAGCAATTCTTCCCATAATTTTTTGAGTTATTTGTTAATTAAAATTTCTTGAAGTTTTGCCAGAAACTGGTGATGGGGATTATACATGAATAAAACAGTAGCTACCTGCTTTCAAGATACTTAGTTTTTTAACAAAGCATTATGTTTTAGGTGATGCAGTTTATGTTTTTTGATTCCTCATGCCTAATCAGCTATATTCATAACAGAAACTTTCTGATAAATAATCAAAATAAAAGGCTGAGTCAAATATATATTAGTTCCAGGAGAGAAAATGAAATTATATAGAATTTTATACAGAAAAAAATTGACATTTGCTGAATTGGTTGTACATTAGCCATAGATCACCGTTCATTTACAAAAAAGGAGACCAAAACGGTTACTGATAACTCATCTGCCCGGTTTCTATATCTTTAAAATGGAGGCATTGGGCTGAAAAACAACTAAGACCGCTATCTGGAACTAAAATTATTTTTATGTTATCAATAGCATCAAAACCAAAAAAAAGAGAGAGAGAGAGAGAGAGAGAGAGAAACAAGGTCTGCATATCTATAATAAAGACATAAATGGTAGCTGGAAAAAAAAACGATTTGATAAAATCATACAAACGTTAAAATTAATATCTGTCATCCACTCTGGATTTTATTACTCTCATGTCTGCCTTTCAAATAATATTGTTGTAGATACATGGTAATATTCATAAATGCTGGACATTCCTGTAATTTTTATACTCAAGAACAATTCAAATGTCTGTCAGTGAGCGAAAGGATAAATGAACTCTGGTACATTCATTTTCACTAAGCATTAAAAAACAACAAAACACTGATACATGCAACCATGTGGATAAATCTCAAATGCATTATGCTAAGTGAAAGACGTCAGCTGCCACTTACAGGTTTTCCCCATTTACCTGAAAGCAAAACATTCCTATGAAATCTTTTATGAGCTAAAATCATGTAAAGCAAAGAAACAATTGCCATTTCACAAAAGCAAAAATCCTCTTCGGATTTCTTTTGGTTAGCAAAAATAGATGCTATTATAGCTCTTTCCTGAAACAAAAATGGCATAAAGCAAACTTTTGATAGCAAGAGAAGCATTTGTATACATTGTGATTCTACTTATATTCTCGAAAAGGCAAAATTCTACAGGCAGAATACATTGGTGGTCACCATAGTTTAGGTGTTGGGGACAGGGGCTGGATTACAAAGGAGCAGCACAAAATAATTGTTGATTGCTCAATGCTATACATTTGTCAAAATTCACGGGGCTATACAACTGCTTTCCACTCAACAAACACATACACACAAAAGAAACAGGTTAATTTTCTGTATGTTAGTATTTTTAAGCCTATAATGTGGTACTACTACATATTCATACAAATGACAAAAATTTAAGAAGACTTAGAATGCTAAGGCAATCATCCTTTTGTGGTGCCAGTATAAAATACTTCACCAACTTTCAAGAACATTTGGCAATTTCTTATATAGCTAGACATATCTTTACACTATGAGCAACAATGTCACTTCCACTAGCAGAATTTCTCATCTTCAATCCTCATTTTCTTTTCCCAATCTCAAATCATGCCATTGTCATTCATGCCACACAACCAGAAATGTGATCCTTCTGTGCCTTACCACACTCTCTCAGTGCCCTAAACCACATCAGCCATTAAGTACTGCTACCTTTTTCCCCTAGATATTTCCTAAATATTTATGCTATTCTCCATCTGTATAATCTCTGATCATACTTAAGACATCATCATGTTTTCACTTAGCCTATTAGATCTTCTCAACTAGTTTATATACTTGGAGAAGTATCTAATTCAAATCACTCTCTAGACCCAGAGTCTAGGTCATTCTCTTGCTTCAAATCTTTTAAGTGATTGCCAATTTCCTACAGAATAAAGCACAAACGTCAGAAGGTATGTTAGATGTCTCATTACTCTTCAGTGCTTATAGGAACAGTCTCATCTCCTGGGTCATTTTTTCCCTCAAACTTTTTGCTACAATATTTTACTTTTAGAGAGATTGTCAAACACAACTTGCTATTTCATAATCCCATGAAGGTGTGTGTGTGTGTGTGTGTGTGTGTGTGTGTGTGTGTGTGTGTATGATGCCTTTTTCATTGTTCCTCACTTATTTACTCCTACTTGAAAGAGGTTAAGAATGGAACAGGAAAGCATAGGTAGAAAGGAAATAGACATTTCTAACAAGTATCTAATGTGTGTCAAACACTGCATTAAAGTTTTGTACATTTTATTTCATGTGATAATCGTCTAACATTCTGAGGTAGCTTTTATTTATTTTATAATTGATACTATATTACAAAATTTGTCAATGTCCTACAGCCACTTGAGTAGAGATGGGTCTGAACAAACTATGTCATTCTACTATAGGGCCAACTTACCTAGAACTATTTGCCAACACTTTCCCTACTCACATAGGTTAGATACTCCGACTATACTTCTATCCTAGCACTTACTACTTTGTATTGAGATAAGTAAGCTTCATGGGTGATATCTTTCTAAAATAAGCACATTGGGGGTGGGGAATATCTTTGGTTTCACTTTTTTTTAAAGAATATAAATATGTCATACACAGAAAAAGAACATAATAGATATTTAGGTTTTTTTTAAAAGGCTGTCATGGACCCAGCACTAAATTTAATGAAATGTAGCATTCCTCATAAATCTGAAACCTCAGGGAGTGTGTCTTTTCAATCTTTACACTCCCAGTGTGACACAGATTAGGTGCAAATTAAATACTTGTTGAACTGAAGACAGATTTATATGAAGCTTTGCATATACAAAACAATGTGTTACACAAAGGTTTCTTCTCATGAACATTTCTTATTATTATTCTTGTCCTCTTAGTTACTGGCAAGAAAATTGTAGATGTGTTCCATGAATTGATGGTTAAACCAAATAATATTGGTATATATAATTTATTTTTATAATCACTAATTAAAACTTTAAAAATAAAATTGTAGTTGTGGGCTACCTGGCTGGCTCAGTCAGTTAATGTCTGACTCTTGATTTTGGCTCATGTCATGATCTTATGGTTCATGGGACTGAGCCCCCACATCAGGCTCTGTGTCTGGTGTGGACCGTGCTTAGGATTCTCTCCCTCTCTCTTCCTCCACTGCTCATGCTCACACATTTTCTCTCTCTCTCTCTCTCAAGATAAATAAACATTTAAAAAATAAATAAATAAAATTGTAGTTGTATCTCACAAATTTTATTTTGTTGTTTTTCTGACCCTTTCATACAAAGTCAATTTCAGGAAAGCTCTGTAATGCAAACAAAAACAATAAACAAAAAACTCCATTGCTTACAGAAAAGTAAAGCTATTTTGTTAATTAAATACATTAGTGGCAGAAATTCCATAAGTGTCCCAATTAAACAGATTTATAATCAGTCATTTTCTCTAACAGTATAATGTTTGAGATAGTCATAGCTTCTGAGGTATTTGCATAATCCCTGTGCTCTTCCCACTAAATGTTTTGCTAAATTTAACACAGCTATTAAAACATAACATGCACCAGAAATTTTTAAAAAGTAAATATTGACATGCTTTTCAATCAATATTAAGATTTAGAAAACCATGTGTTGAATATTAACCTCATTTCTCCATTAATCATAATTCCTCCTAGATCTTTAAATTTTAAGTAAGACAGTAGAGTGAATTCTTTCTTACTGTGACAAAGTCCCACAGATACCATACAGCATATTTAGCAATTTATAAAGTATGATGATTGGGTTGGATAAACAGTTATCCTAGGAAACCACATTCTGGAAAAATCTTGAGGAGGTTGTTGAGTCAAAAGGTACACATTCTTAGATATAGGTCAGCCCTTTTCCCACTTCCTGAAACCTCCACTACCTTCTCTGTCCAATTTGTGATCTTGCTTCCTACTTAACTAAGAAAGTAGAAGAAATTGAAGATGATGCCCAATGAGCCATTCCTTTATATAATCCCCTCCCCATAAGTGTGAGTAGGATCTATAATCTATACTCATTTATTTCCAACAGACTACATCAAAGTTAACGTGTTAGCATTTCTGCAATTATATGGCAAAGGTGAAATGATTTTGAAGATGTAATTGAGACACCTAATCAGTTGACCTTAAGTTAATCAAAAGGTATATAATTCTTGGTTGGCTGCCTAATCAGTTGAATGCTTTTTAAAAAAGGCCAGAGGTTAGAGACAATACATTAGAGACACTGTCTTACTGACAAGAAGCAAACCACCATGAATCTTCAGCTTCAAAGAAATGAAGTCCCCCAACAACTGCATGAGCTGAGAAGACGACTCAGCATTACATTTTCCTCAGCACCAGCTGACACCTTATTTACCACCCTGTAAGACCCTGAGCTGAGAATCCAGGTAAGCCGTGCCAGGTATCCTGACTCAAGGAAACTGTGAGATAATAAAATATTTGTTGTTTTAAACTGCTAAAATTTTAATAATTTGTTACATAGAAATAGAAAATTAATACACAGTCAAAAGAAAATGTGCATAAGCCGCCACCACCACATGCATTCTCCTGCACACATCTGGGCTCATAAACTCTGTCAGCCTTTCTCTTAATTATGAACAAACCATCCTTATTTCATCTAAGTCCAGTTTCTCCCTCTGGGTTCTAAAGCTTACTTCCCCTTTGTGATCAAAGGCACGAAACTGACAGTGGTACTCTCTTACTCAGAAATCATTAAATCTCCCCCTTCTCTACTGACTCATTTCATCATCAAACAGGATCTAGTTTCTTCTGGCTTCACAAAACATACCACCTCTGTGGTATCATCTCCAAGAAACAATAACCCCAGTCTAGTCGTGAGAACAAAAAAATCAGACACGCGCAAATTGAGGGACCTTCTGCAAAATACCTAACCAGAATTCCACAAAACTGTCAAGATCATGCAACAAGGAAAGGCTGACTGTCATGGGCCAGCAGAAACAAAGGCAACATGGCAACTAAATTCAGTGGTTTCTGGGACTGGACGCTGCAACAGTAAAAGGACATTAAGGGAACAACTGTTGAACTCTGAACAAAGTCTGAAGCAGTCTGTGTTAGTTTCTTAGGCTTGACAAATATACCATGGTGGTCCCTCACCTTCTTTAGGTCTTTGCTGAAATATCAGTGAGGACTTTCCAGTGAGTCCTTCTTTGACGATTCTATTTTATTTTAGATTACACCTACTATTTTCATGGAACACAAGTTTATAGCATACTTACTTTTAGATAATAAGGAAATAAAATGAAGGTAATATCTCCATGCACAAGTAGTTCACAGGCTAGAAACAAAAGAATTATTTCTTCACAAGGTAATCATTGTTTCTGCTTGTCCAGTGTCCCTTAAGTTTTTATGATAAAAAGTCTGTATTTGAGGAACAACCTTTCCCTATTCTATGTGGTCCTGGTGGGATTATTAATCCTAGAATCTTTAGATTGGACATATGGTAGAAACTACCAAATGAATCTACTCCATTTGCAACAGTGATTGCTCCAGGGCTAGACATGTGAACCAAGCTCAATTGATCTCTAATAATATAGCCTTGGAGCACTCCCTAGATACATTTTTTCCCCCACATGGAAATCTGTCTGAGAAAAATCGAATATACAGGAGGAAGCAAAAAGCAGAGGTGGAGAAAAAGAGTCTTGATAACATATCTGGACCCCTCAAATTCTACCCTAAACTACATCCGCCTTTTGGCTCCATTCCATTAGCCAGTAAACCTTTCTTTTGGATTAAGCTAATTTTAGTTAGATTTAATTCATGGAACTGAAAGAGTCATGATCAATACAATTGCATATAGTATTGTAAATCTCAATGTAGAGGTAGATATGGAAAAGACATTACAAAGAGTGAGTCCATCCTCTCTGAAAGGCTAAGGAAACATTCACAGAGGAGTCACTCTTAAATTTTGAAGTCTAAGAACCCAACATTTGGGCAAACCAAGAAAATATGTTAATGATTTTCTGAGTTCTTACTATGAGATAAGCATGGTCTTAAGCATATCACATATATTGTGAAATCGATTCTGTTATTGTCTCCAATTTTTTAATGAAGGGAGAAAGCAATTACTAATTTGGCCAAGTTTACACCTGGTAATTGAACCAGCAGCAGCCAAATTCCATTGTATGATCTTTTTGGGGAAATGGGTTTTATGATATATAATTTTTGAAATGTTTCCCATATGTTCTAAGAAATCACTAACTAATACATAAAAACTTTATTTGCGATGGGGGCACCTGGATGGCTCAGTCAGTTGAGCGTCTGACTCTTGATTTTGGCACAGGTCGTGATCTCACTGTTTTGAGATCCAGCCCCACATTAGGCTCTGTGCTGACAGCATGGAGCCTGCTTGGAATTCTCTCTCTGTCTCTGCCCCTCCCACACTGTGCTAGCTTGCACACACATGTACATGCTCTCTCTCCAAAATAAATAAATACATAAATAAACCTTATTTGTTGTGGACCGGATTTTCTATAAAGGTGAACAATATACTAAGGACCAATGGGTAAAACAGACCAGTGGTTTATTACCTGTTAGCTACTAACCCCTGAGTGGAGCTGTTATTTCTAAGCATATACAATTATGAACAACTTCTTATGGGAATCAAGTATTTCCCCTAGTGCGGCTGAACCACTGAGTCAAGTAGAGCTGGAGACAACTGCTTGGATGAGTTAGTGGGTGTTCTCTCCAGGAGTGCAACTTAGTCAAGCAAACAAAAACAGTTGAGACATGTAAATGTGATACTTCTAAAATGCTTTAGCTCCGAGTGGTAGCAAAATATTTTTTACAAAAAACATGTTAATTTCTATGAGGAAGAGTGACAAATATTTTTGAGAATGCATAAATAGCCCTATAAAAACTGACAGTTTTGAGAGAACTTCAGATTTATTTTATTTGCTAACAAAATCTAATACCATCCAACACCAATTGATCTAGAATTTTCTATATGCTGCAGCCTCTTGGACTTTTTCTTATGAATATTTCTCTTATAAAACCATTTTAAGCTTAATATGTAAATTATGCATGATATATTTATATAACCATTATATATTTTTACATAGAAGAAAAAACATTATTTAAATTAAGTATGTTGATTTTGCTGCCTCAAGTAAGTATGTCTTGTTTAGTTTCAATAGGGACATTCTTTCTTAATACACTACACTTACAATATAACCCAATATTTTCTGCCTATATTAAAAGGGGACTGTATTGATGAATATTAAATTAATTTGCTAGTAAGGACTGAATAACAAAACCATACCGTAGATAATTTGCTTAAGTTTGTGTTGTTTTATCATTAAAGTCCACACGAAATTAGCTGTTTCTGTAAAGTTTCATTCCATAATTTATAAAATTGAGAACATTAAAAAATAAATATATTTGTGCAGAGATGCCTAATAAATGAGAACACATTATTTTCTATTTTTTCTCAATGCCAGATGCCACAGACTCATATTAGGAAATTTTCATGGTTATTACAGTATTTGAAAATTATATGAAATCACATTGAATAACTTATTTTCAGATATATTTACTGAATTTTCTTTATCTGTACTTATTACATTACCTAAGTGTTCATAAACTTAAAATTCCGTACTGTTATGATTAAGACCTGGATTCACTTAAACATGGCTCTATTCTATTTTATTTCATTTTAATTTTACTTTTATTGACATATAGCTGATATACAATATGACATTAGTTTCAAGTGTTCTTACTTTGGTTTAATGGAGGTAATTTAAATACTTTAGAAAATTATGGAGCTTAAGTCTAGTTACCATCTGTTATATAAAATTGTTATAATATTATTGACCATATTCTCTATGCTGTACTTTATATATTTATTTTATAACTGGAAGTTTGTACATTTTAATCCCTTTCAGCTATTCCACCCATTCTTCATCCTCTCCAAACATCAATTTATTTCCTATATCTATATGGCCTGGTTTTGTTTTATTTCATTTGTTCATTTTGCTTTTTTAGATTCCACATGAAAGTGAAATCATATAGTATTTGTCTTTTTCTGACTTATTTCATTTAGCATAATACCCTCTAGGTTCATATCATAACAAATGGCAAGATGTCATTGTTTTTTATGGCTGAGTAATATTCGTGTGTGTGTGTGTGTGTGTGTGTGTGTGTATTACATTTTCTTTCTATCGTTATCTATATAGACTATAGATATATCCATATCTTGTCTATTGTAAATTATACTGCAATGAACATAGGGTACATATATCTTTCTGAATTAGTATTTTTCTTTTCTTCAAATCAATAGCCAGAAGTGGAATTGCTGGATAGTATGGTAGTTCTATTTTCAATTTTTTGAGAAACCTCCATGCTATTTGCATAGTTGCTGCAGCAATTTACATCCCTATCATCAATGCACAATGGTTTCCTTTTATCCACATTTTCAAATATTCACTTTATTAAAATAATATCTGACATTCTACAGATGTGATTGTAACACCATGCAGATTGATCTCAGTAATCTATCATTGGTGAAGCACACAAAACTTTTCTTTAAATAAGGTATCTTTCACTAACTGACAACTGTTCTTTTGTTGCTCAGCATTATGGCATCGTATATTATTAAGATAGCTGAGAAAATATTGATTTTCTTTAATGATGCCTTGCAACATTTCAGTCCTTTTGACTTTTTAACTTTTGTAGGCATTAATCCAAGGATCCTAAACTGCAATATATCTTCTTTACTGTGCACTGACTTCCAACAGCTCCAGAGAAATGTATTTTTATTCACCATTTATAAGCATCATTAAGCATCATGCTTTCTTAATGGTAATTACTATGCTCTAAGAAATAAAATATTTCCAACTATGAATTTGAGAAACCTATTTTACCTAACTAGCTTCAAGTGAGCCAACAATTTATAGTGACACTTTCACGAAAAACTTGATAATCAACTTGGAAATAAGCTTAAATCTTTCATTTTCATATTTTTAAAAATTTCTCTAGTGTATCTTTTTCTTTTTTTTTGTTTTTTTCTTTTTATCTTCATTTCTTCCTTGCTTTCTATATTTCCCCCTTCCTTCCCCCTCCCTTCCTTCTTTATTTCCTTGCCAGTTTCTTTACTTCCTTTCTACAAAAAAGCTAACTGCTCCAAATAACATTTCTTCAGACCAGGTTTTTTAACAGGTAGAACTATTGGGATACAAAGTATATGATGATGTACATTTTAAAATTCTCTCTTCACTTTTTAAATGTAAATTCCAAAGTGATTTTTACATGTTATAATCTGTCTTGAACTTTGTAGACTTCAAAAGTAAGTTTTAGTGGAGATGGTCATCACGTTTTTCATAAATTACAAACCCTCAATTATATAATAGTTGAACTTGCATCACTCCCTACATATATTTTGATTATAGCACGTTGATTCATCATAGATGAGGATGATATTTATGACTAATAGTTTTTGAATATCTACTGACTATGTTTTAGGTTGGTGGTTTCATGAACCTTCAAAACGGCCTTGTAAGGCAAAGGAGCTAACTTTAGCTCCAGTTTTAGTTTCCTCATCTGTAAAATGCAAATAATAATAGCACACAACTCCTGGAGTTATGTGCCATTAGTTGAGGAAAATGTTGCACAGTAACCTACACAGGGTTGCAGAGCTAACAGATTAGGACCAGGATTAAACCTTTCCTGTTCAACTCTATAGTTTATGTGCCTAATTGTGCTATAATGACATACTGAAGGCTAACTGCTCCTGGAAAGAACCCCTTCCACTAGCTCCTGCACTGCTCTCCATTGGATTGGGAAGTGGTGAGGGGAGGGGAAATGACAGAGTTTGGCTTTACTTTCAGTCTGACTGTGACTTCCCATCCTCCAATCATCTCAAACTTCTCTTGAACCAGTTCCAAGATGGGTCTATAATTAGACTTAATCATTCATATCCCCATAAGATACCATCAATACAAATAGCTATTGTGTCCTATATTCTTGTTTATCTTAGTTCCCTGACAAAAAGTCCAAACTTCATATCCTTTATCAATTTACCTTCACATGGCACTAAACATTATTTTAATCTGACTCAGGCTCCCATTCTTTCCTGTGGCCTACAGACTCTAAGACAACCTCAGTTATCCCACCTTTCTGGTGCTCAAGTTTTTGTGTAATTTCTTCCTTTTGTGTGTGGGTTGGGGGGGGGGAGTGCTGGGACTTGCTTCTAACTAATAAAATATGCAAAAGTGACTAGATGTCACATCCGTGGTTATGATCTGAGATTGAAATTTCTGCTTTGCTAGAAGAATCTATCGCTTGCTGGTTTTGATGAAGCAAGTAGTTTTACTTGAAAGTCTCATGACAAAGAACTGAGAGAAGTCAGCTGACAGCAGCAAGAAACTAAGACCCTTAATCCATCAGTCTGCAAGTATCTGAATCCTGCCAACAACGACATGAGTTTGGAAGTGAATCCATCCCTAGTCAAGTGTTGAGAGCATAGCTTTGGCTGACACCTTCACTGCAGCCTTTCAGAGGACCAGACAAACCATGCTTAGACTTTTGACTCACAGAAATTGGAAGATGATAAATCTGCACTGTTTTCAGCTGTTACGTTTGTGATATTATTGTTACACTGAAATATGCAACTAACACACCCCTGAATCCCCCCAAACTCTTTATCTATGATCTCTAGAATTCACTGAGGAAATAGAGGCCATCAGAAGAGAATTTCTACATCCATCAAGTATTCCAATCTACCTACAGTTTGTTCTTCATTATTCAACTGTCTCTTCTATTATAATATATAGACTTTCTGTGTTCCTAATGCCATTTTTTGAATTGTGCGTTTAATCCAATTACCTCTCTTCACATCAAAGACTCTGTTTCTAGAATTATTTCCTCCCTCTTCATCATCAATTTTTCTCTATCTATTGGAGAGTTCTCATTTGTATAGAAGAATGTGTAATATCCCCATCATAAAACAACAACAAAATCTTCCCTTGACTTTATCTCCCACCAGTTACAGCTCTCTATTCCTTTATACAGCAAATATCTCTGGAGAGTTGTTTATACTCTCTACTCCTGCTTTTCTCTTTCGGATCCAGTTAAATCTTTCTTTCCTATCACTCCACTAAAAGTGCTCTTATTAGGGTCTCTAATGACCTCCAAATTGCCAAATTTAGAAGGTAATTCTCAGTCTCCATCTTATTCAAACTCCCAGCAGTGGAGTTTCATCATTTCATCCTCCCATCATTTCATCCTCCTTGAAGAACTTTCTTCCCTTAGTTTGGTGACATCACCCACTTTAGGTTTTCCTTCTAACATTCACTGCTCTGTGTTTGTGTCTGTGCTGACAGCTCAGAGCCTGGAGCCCACTTCGGATTCTATGTCTCCCTCTCTCTCTGCCCCTTGTCTACTCACGCTCTGTCTCCCTTTCTCTTTCAAAAATAAACATTAAAAAAATTAACATTTGAAGTTCTTTTTCAGTCAACATTGCTGCATGCTCCTGCCTTTTGTAACCACTGAAGGTTACAAGGCTCTGGGCTCTGTCCTTGCTTATCTTCTCTTTTTTATCGACATTCTCTTTCTAGGCAACTTTGTCTAGTACCACGGATATGCAAGTAACTTCCAAAACTATATCTATAGGATATAACTTCCAAAAGTGTGTTTATAAGCCCTGACTTTTCATCCAAATGTCTAGGCTTATATAGCTAATCTGAACTTGGGTTTCTAATAAGTAATTTAAATTTAACTTTTAAAAAACTGAATTTGATTTCCTACATCCCACCAACATTTGCTTTCCCAGCAAGTGGCATCAGCATACTTTCTGTTCCTCATACCAAAATGCTTAGAATCAATCTTTACTTCACATCCTACATCCATTCCTTTGTGGAGCATATGCCAGTTCTGCTTTTAAAATGTGTCCCAAATATGAAAGTTTCTCACTCCATTCACTAACTAGGACTAGTTTGGTTGTAGCCACCACCTTTTCTTCCCTGACTGTAACTTCTCATCGTGTTTCTATTTTTGGAAACATATAGTCTATCTCCTTCTTAGTAGCTAAGTGATTTTTTTAAGTTTATTTTTGAGAGAGAAATAGGGGGGAGGGCGAGCATATGAGTGGGAGAGGGACAGAAAAAGGGGAGACAGAATCCTAAGCAGGCTCCCCATTGTCCTGAGCCGAAGTCAAGAGTTGGACACTTAACTGACTGAACCACCCAGATGCCCATGAGTGATTATTTTTAACATGTTAAATTATACATTATGATATTTCATAAAACTATCCAATGACTCTCCTCAACAGTAGGAATAAAATCCGAAGCATTTGCAGTAGGTGCCCAAGCCTGCATGATCTAGCCCCTGCTTCAGTCCTGATCATCTTTCCTTCGTTATTCTTTGCTCACTCCACCCCAGCCACAAAGACCTTTTTGCCTTCTCTACAGCACTCTATGCAGGTGTGTTCCTCAGGCTCCTCCTTTCTTTGTCCCTCTGTTTCCTCTTCAGAATGATCCTCCCCAAGATATTTGTAAGGCTCCCTGCAACCATCATTTCATTTTTGCTTCTGTCCAAAAGTCTCAAATTTTTCCCTGACTATACTATTTAAAATAGCAGGCATATCACTCTCTATTCCCTTGTACTATGTCACTTTTCTTCAAGGATCTTTTACCAAAAGACAATATTATACAGCTGTTTTTACAGTCTGTGATCCTTTCTGGAATTCAGGCTCCCTGTCCTGGTACGTCCTCTTTGTTTACTCACTGCTGTATTGAAGTGCACACAAGTTCC
>NW_024412394.1:54763692-54880981 GCF_014898765.1 Herpailurus yagouaroundi
GAGCAGCAAATCGTAAAAATTAAAGTATCAAAATATCACCATTTGTTTATATTATAATTATATTATATTATATTATATTATATTATATTATATTATATTATATAATTATAGAAAAGTCTGTCTTTCATTAAAATTTTTATATCGTGATGAAGAATTTTCTGTCATGCAATAGATTCATCGCATAGTGCTACAATTTATTTGTAGCTATTTATGTGGTTTTGATGATCTTCTCACATTTCTGATAGATTCATTTTTCTTCTTTCTGGGAAATAGGGGATCTTGTCTCCATTTTCCTTGTTCAACTCTCATAGCAGTCTTTATTGTCTAGGCTTTTAAGAAATTCTCATTAACTGAATCTTTTCTGCAAATTTCACTGAGAAAAAGAGAATTATTTAGGACATTTTATAACATTAATTACCTAATCAGTAATCCTCTAGTTAGCTTTGATCTTTCACAGATGGCAAAAACATTCAAAAGAGCGTTCAAAACTTTTGAAAGACATTTTGTCTTAGCTAGCAATGCCTCATATCTCCTTCCAACTTACTTTTTAAATGTGCCAACATACCTCTGTATGTTTTTGAGACCATCACAAAGCTTTTCCTTTTTCCCATCTTTTTCATTATAAATATTATAAAAGAATCCTACTCCTTTTTTCTGAGTCTTTATTTAACATGCTTCTCACACACCTGCCCATCCTCATAATAAATTTTTAACACATAGCCAATTTGTCATTTAGTGCCTAAGAATGATGCTATATTTCCAGAGATGAGTCTGTGCCAAACTTTCATAGCCTCATCGTGCATGACTGCAAAAGTATTTGTCCAAAGAGTTCTTCCGTTTAAACAGCTTTCTCAAATTCCCTCCAAAATTGAAGAGGAGAGTCTCATACTAAAAATGCTTCATTTCAATGCACTTGGACCTCTGACAAAAATAAACATGGATGCACTATTAGTAAACTATGTACATACAACAAGTATGACTTTTGGATGAGGTTTTAAATTTGAAAACAATCAAACAAACATACAAACAAAAACCCTGTCACTCTGTGCCTTCAAATTAGCATTTCTTCTATCACTCCATTCCTCTTCTCCATTTAGAATACGTGGCTCTGTTCTTCTTTCATTTGAGATTAAAATCTGGCTCTAAGAGTTTTTCTTAAAACTGCAAGTAGTTTCCATGGAAACACAGCATGACTTCTCAAATGTCAGCTTTCTCAAACTAGCACTTGCAGTTTATGAAGGATCCTTCATTGAAGTGTGACAATGTCTTTCACCTCTGTGAAGTAGGTAGGGAATATTGTAACAAGAAGAGATACCATGGGCATACTATATAGTTAAATATTATTTCCACACCTAAAAATACAAAGTAAATACCTCTCAAATTAAATATTGGTGTTTTCAGAAAAATTATCTTTCTGCATTCTAATAAAGAAGGAGTAACAGAGAAACAAACACAGGAAGCATATTGGTTTCTTTCTCTACAAAATATGTTAGAAGAGCTGTGTTCTGCCTCTTGCGCTGCTCTCAAATCTACTTCACACAGCATAGCCTCCTCTCTTAGCTGGGAGCTCCTGGGCCTGGCCAAGCACTGGGTTAAAACATGGAAACTGGACACAGACAAAGTTGAGAGAAAAGTAGGCAATTCAGCTTGTGAATTGCACATACCAAGTGGTCTCCTATGATGGATTAAGCACAGAAAGTGCTGAGCTGAGCTGGGGCTCCTGGTTTTCCTTGGATAATGCCATAGGAAAGAAGATCAAACATATGGATCAATGTACATGTGGATTTCCTTTCATGAGCACAGCCATGAGCTCTCCACAGGGGTCCCAGACCATTGAGAGTTCCTCCTTTCTACCTGGTAACTGTTTCAGATAGATCTGCCTCAATCCCTTCCACTTCATACTCTAACACAGACCTCTACTGCAATGTGCTGAGAATGACAGGAGCAAATCATTGGTTCCCCCCGTGTACGTGTGGCTCTAGCCTCTGAGATTGCCCTTGTAGGTCCCCCAGAGGACCTCTAGAGATGTGAAAGGGTTGTTCGTGACTTCCCTCTGAATCAGTTCTAAAACAAGCAAGAAGAAAACATTCAGCATGTTTCTGTCACTACAGTCAGAATTCAGCTAGGAAAACTGAGTAGAAAATTGAGGCAATGAATGCAAACAAACACGACTAAAAGAGACTTTTAGATAAGAGGTCATTGTTAAGTTCTCATTTTAGGAGTTTCTTTGAATAAAGCCTGAATTTACCTCTTGATTTCTTCATATTAAAGAAAGAAGTTAATTGGTGAATAACTTACAAAATTTTCTTTCTGGGTATTGGTTGGTTGAAATTTGGCTCAGTTAACTGCATCAGTTATCCACAGAGTGGCTCTTCCTTCTTCTCCTCCTGCTCTTCATCCCTCCATCCCTACCCTTTCCCCTCATCTTTCCAAATCTTTTTGGTAATTCTTTGTCACCTTGCTTTAAAAAATGGCTCCCCCCGCCTGGGTGGCTCAGTGGGTTAAGCGTCCGACCTCAGCTCAGGTCATGATCTCACGGTTCGTGAGTTTGAGCCCCACAGAGGGCTCTGTGCTGACAGCTCAGAGCCTGGAGTCTGCTTCTGATTCTGTGTTTCCCTTGCTCTCTGCCCCTCCCCTACTCAAGCTCTCTCCCTCTCTCTCTCTCAAAAATAAAGAAAACATTTAAAAAAAAACACTTAAAAAAATGGTTCTCCCACGTTACCCTCCTATACTGTTTTTTGTGCACCTTTGGCCTTGTCTTTCATATTAAATGCATGTCTAAAATGCATGATTACCTTTGGCTGTCCATTTACATTTTAGTGTAGACAATAAAACAGTGATAGGAACATCTAGGTAAAGTTGTATTGAGTGTAGTTTTAATGTGGGTTGTTCATCTGGACTATTTATTTATTGAAGCATTTTCTGTCAATGTCATTGGGTCTTTCCTCTTGACTGATTGATTCAGAGTACTTGGAGATTTTTTTATTCTGTCTCCTGACCTGGCTGCTGGCATTCTATGGGATAAGTGAAAGAGAAGGTTTGAAGACTTAAGTAGTACGTGCACTTCAATTTACTCCTTCTTTTCTGTATGGACTCTTTCAATTTGGTCTGCTGTGTCCTCGTTCAAGAATCCTCAGTTTGAGTCAATCCAGAAAGAGCTCCAATCACTCTCTGGATAGAGGAAGAGCCATTGCTCAGTTGCAAAACTGAGATGGATATGTGGAGGTCTACCAATACCTTAAAGGGATCTTCAGTCAGCCTTGTATAATCCTACTTTCTGCCCCGTTTCCAGAAGTAACTAGTAAAGTGAATTCTGGAGCCTTTTGAAGGGTTGTTGTTCTGCTTTCCCTACCATTGGCTCCTGTTTTCTTGGGTGCACCAAGTCTGTTTGTTCCTCCTTTTGCTTCAACATTCCAGCTCCCAAATTTAGTTGCTATTGGGTCTCCTCCCATTCTCACTGTACTTGGCATTTTCTTATAAAATTTTCTCTCCCAATCTTCAAATCTCCAAAACTTATAAACATTCTTTTGGTGTCATTTAATGGGATTTTAGCAAAAAGTAGAACATAATACATACATTCAACATGCCCTTATTTGTGGTTTCATTCTTTATTTTGCTGCACTAGTAATCTGTGATCCTTAAGGTTATACTTGACAAGGCCTACAGATATCAGATACTTTCTTTGTCTTGTTTCATAGATGAGAAGCCTGACTCTAGGGAGATTAACTGAACAATAAAGTTTATCACAGTAGATTTGAGATTTGAACATAAGCCTTCTATAATTTTCAGTTCTCAGAATCTCAGAATTTTAAAGCATGTAGAGCCTAGAAATTATCTCAACAAAACCCTCATATTTTGAACCAAATACCAGAGAAGTTAAGAGACATGTACCTGGTCAAACTTCCAGATAAAGCTTTGACTGCCTGACAACCAATCCATATTGTCACATGTTCTTTTCAGAGTATTTCTTCACAGTTACTTAAAGATAGATTTAGAGGAGGAAATAGATGTGGCTCCATGTTTTGGAATGTAGATGAAAAGTAAATGATATCTGTACTTTGAGGTTTTCCTCGAGTGTCTAAATTTAATAAGACCAGCTGACTCAATAGTGGTGTTAACGCTTAGCAAAGTTCTGGTAGAATCTATTTCCATTACAAAAAGACACTCGTATACTTAGATTATTCAGAACCCCCACGAATCGTAAGATGGTAGAATTGATTTAATACAAAATGTTTTGATATAGGAAACGTTGCATCAATATATGCAACCCAAACTAATGTAGCAATGATAAAACAACTATTAATGGAAATGTTCAATCATGAAACTCGAGTAAATTTTAACTTCAGGCTAAGAAATGAAAATAAAACAAAAATGCAAAACTTTCCAAGCTTTTACCATTCCCACACTTGGGAAAACACACACACATACACACTCACAAACACACACACACACATATCTCAATACATAAAAAGGAGCTGCAATAAGTGGGTAGGTTAATATTAGCTTCAGGAAATATTTACTGTCATGCTATAAAACTTAGAAAATAGGATTTTATAATGAAGTGCTAACTTTAATTATAGCAAAGAGATTAGCAGCACAACAATTAACATGTAAAGCATATGCAAATAGGCTATTATTATGTAAAAGTCAAGCTGAGGTTCAGTGCTAAAAATCTTAATGTTTAGTGAAAACAAATAAAAAGTAATGATTAAGTCACTTTAGCTACAGAGTAGCTTCGGAGAATATCCTAGAGGATCATAGAAATGGAAAGAAAATAAATATGCTTGATGATTTTAGGAACAGGAGTAATTCTAGCTTCTGAACACAACATGTAAAACTGACCCAAGTACAGCTTAAGAAATAAAAAATGACTTCTCAAATTGATTAAGCCTTTATATTGGGATCAATCTTCTAATTACATCATTATTTCTTGCTAATGGCAAGTTTCCTATTTATTCATTTTTTTTTATTCCAAGTGACTTGGAAACCATTTGTACTCAAAAGAAAAGGAAAATATTAGGGGGTCACCCAGACTGGGCCCTGCAGGGAGTCCTGCTTTAGCACAACCTGAGGCTCTGGAGAGACCAGTACCCAAGTCCAGACTGATACGAGAGCAATGTGTTGCCCATCTTGCTGTTTACTGAACAATGTTCTATTGGCACTTGCCAATACATATGTGGGTCCCCACGCAGGACTGACTCTGTTTTCCCTGGATCTGAGATCAAGGTGCTGCTATTTAGAGTGAAGTACAAGTTAGTCCAAGAAAGCATTTAGGACAATTCTGATTCCTTTCATCCCTTGGATCACTCTCTTTTTGTTCTCTATCATTGGTTTGGTTGCTATTTGAAGTGGTCAGGACAGTTTCTTTCTTTCTTTTTTTTTTAACTCTCTCTCGTCAGGCATTCTTATTTATAATCTTTTCCAAACTCCACATCAGGAAAACTTTCTGGGTCATTTCTGTGTGTGTGTGTATTAAAAATCTAAAGCCCCAAAATGATGGTATTAGGAAGTGGGGACACTGGGAGTTGCTTAGGTCATGTGGGTGGAACCTTCCTGAATGGGATAGTGTTCTTATAAAAGAGTCCTCAGAGAGCTCCCTTGCCCCTTCCACCAAGTGATGACACAACAAGAAGTCTGTGCTCTGGAAGAGGGCCCCCACCTGACACTAAATTTCTATTGTTTATAAGCTACTCAATCTGTGGCATTTTGTTATAGCAGCCCGAACTAAGACAGTCATCATTACAGTGTTGATTATGATTAGATAATAATAAGTCTGTTATTAGTCCCTTACTAGTGTCAGGCATGAGGCTTTGGGTGCTCTATGTATGGTGGAATTATATCCTGAAGTATTAATTAATATAGCTATCTTCCCGACTTCTCTAACCTCTTCTCTGGCATTTGTAACCCAGGGGCTATTTTCCTTCTGTGTATCTTATACTAAAGGGAAAAGAAAGATTGAAAGAAGTTGCCAATATATAGGGAAAACATGGTTTTCTTTCCAGAAAAAGACTTTTTCGTAGACGAAATAGCCTGTGGAAATGAGAGGAAAAAATGATGTTACATGTAAAATGTAAAGGAGAGACTGGATGGTTTGGAGACACTTCTAAGATGAAACTGTGATGGGTCATGAATTTCCCCTACCCTCACCAATCTATCAAGGGCAAAGAACCTGATTTTCCACAGTTTGGATGCTTGTAAGCTCCTTCTTGAAAAAATGGTAGGAAATTTGAAGATTCTAATGGAAATAGGGCTGAGGAAAGAACTTCATCCCTGACCAAAGCAGCACTAAATTAAACCAGAATATATCCCTGTGAGTATAGAGTCACTATCATTATGTACTGCATACATTAGGAAACTGAGATTAAGAAACTTGTGCAAGATCAACTATTCAGTCATTAAAATTTTTTTAATGTTTATTTATTTTTGAGAGCATGCATGTGACAGAATGTGAATGGGGGAGAGATGAGACAGAGATGGAAACACAGAATCTGAAACAGACACCAGGCTCTGAGCTGTCAGCACAGAGCCCAGTCCTATGGGGGCTTGAACTCAGGAGCCATGAGATCATGACCTGAGCCAAAGTTGGAGGATTAAGTGACTGAGCTGCCCAGGCTCCCCTATTCAATCATTTTTGGAGCTGGGATACAAGACCATGTAGTCTGGCATCAGAGCTTTCATTTATCATAATGTTCTACTGCTTCTAAATATCTACTGCAAAATAATTCAGAATAAGGATTTATCAATATAGTGACGTTCCCTTCCTCTACAAAGTATCCATCTTCTCAGAGGATAATGCTGGGCTTCATTTTTTTTCTCTACCATATACTTATTTTCCTCATAGAGAGATCTGGAAAAAGGGCATTTCTGACAATGAAAAATAACCGCCCCATCCTTATGCAGTCAGGGCTTTAGAATGTCAATATCACTTGCAGGTGTTCACATTTTAGATTTGTGGGAAACCTAACACAATTTAGATAAATGGATTTTTAATTAACAAAAACTGAATTCCAACCCAAGGGAGAGTACTTCAACCTTAGAATTAGCTGTATAATAAATCTAGTTCTTAAAATGTCAGCCATGCCCACCCGCCTGCATTTCTGATAACTGTACTATGGTTTCCAAAGAGCTATCAATCTGACCTCCCAGTATCAGTTTCTGAAATAAGACTTGCACAAGAACAAAGTAATTTTAGTTTATATAATCAAGTCGGGTTACTGTGTCTTTTCTTTAGCATAAAACACATTACAGGATCCAACATCAAACATGGCAACTAAGGATATAAGAGGATGCCAGGTACAACCCACCACTACCTTCTGCCCTTCTTCTCCATAATACGTTCTCAAAAATTCAACCTAAGATTTCAGGAGCCTTCAAGTTCACCCAAGATCCAGAGCTATCTACACCTGGAAGCATGGAAAGTGAGTAACACACTAGAACACTACATACCATAGCACCAAGGTAGAGCTTGATCTTGGTAGCCACTAGAGCTATGGCATGTGGGGGAGTGGTTACCAAAGTGTTGGCCTATCTAACTGAGGCCAGGCCACTTCAGGACACAACTTTTCTTTAATCCAGCTCAGGCCAGTGGGTGAACACTTGGCAAAAATATCTTGGAATAGAAGATTCATCTTGACAAAAATACAAACAAAAACAAAAAGAGTTCTTCACTGATGTATGTCTTACATACAAAATGCATATACCAAATGTAAAATGAAACAATTTAAAACTGCCAGAATATATGAGAAAACCTAGGTGACCTTAAATTTGGTGATCAGTTTTTGATGTAACACTTAAAGCGTGATCTATAAAAGACAAAAATGTGGTAAGTTAGTCTTTAATGCAATTAAAAACTTTTGCAAACCATACTATTAAGAGAATGAAAGACAAGTTACATACTAGGAGAAAATATATGCAAAACATATATAGGATAAAGAACCTACCAAAATTATACGAAGAACTCTTCAAGCACAAAAATAAATTAAATCAGTAAATAATGAGCACAAGAACTGAATAAATACCTCATCAAAGAAGATATAATGATAGCAAATAAGCACCTGAAAAGATAGTCAATATCACAGGTCACAAATTAAAACTATAAGGAGATACTGCTATACACATATTAGAATGGCTAAAATCCAAACAACTGACATTTCCAAATGTTGGTGAGGATATAAAGCAACAGAATCTCATTCATTTCTGGAAGGAATGCAAAGTGGTACATCTACTTTGGAAGACACTTTGGCAGTTTCTTTCAAAGCCGAACTTAATCTTCACTTGGGATTCGGCAATACAACTCTTAGATGTTTGCCCAAATAATTTAAAAACATACATCCACGCAAAACCCACACACAATTTTTTTTATAGCAGCTTCATTGATAATCACCAAAGGCTGGAAGCAACCAAATGTCCTCCAATAGGTAAATTGATAAACGAGCTCGTTTACATCCATACAACAGAATACTATTCAAAAGAAACAAAGTATCAAGCCACACAAACACAGGGATGGATCTAAAATGCATATTACTAAAGAAAAGAAGCCAGTCTGAAAGGCCACATACATATACTTTCAATTATATAACATTCTAGAAAGGGCAAAACCGTCAGGACAACTAGCAGATCAGTGGCTTCCAGGAGTTCAGTGGTTGTGGGGGAAGGATGACTTAGAGGGAATGGGAATGTTAGGAGCAGGCAAAACTGTTCAGTATGATACTGTAATGATGGTTATATGCAACTATGTATTTGTCAGAACCCACAGAACTTTCCAGCACAAAGAATGAACCTTCAGGTATGTAAACTTTTAAAAAGTCAATTCAAATATTTAAAAAGATACGACAGGACAGACTACAAGAGTAAATGAATGTGAAACAACTTCACTAAAGGGGAGGGAGTGAAAGGTGCTGACTGAAGTAATTTGGGAGATGTGTGGAGTCTGTAAGACTAAAGGCAGAAGAAACTGCTTATAAGTACTATACCCTGGTTGATAAAACTGTTTTGCACAGCATAACTGGTTGACAATTTTGCTAATGTTTTACATGTCTACTGCAACTGAACAATTAAATTAATGGGTTGCATACCAGGTTTCTTGTTGTTGGAGTGGGGGGCTACAGAGAAGAAGAACTAGAAGGATTCATGGGGTGATGGAGTAGAGTTTGTGTAAATTTTTTTTTTAATTTTTTTTTCAACGTTTATTTATTTTTGGGACAGAGAGAGACAGAGCGTGAACGGGGGAGGGGCAGAGAGAGAGGGAGACACAGAATCGGAAACAGGCTCCAGGCTCTGAGCCATCAGCCCAGAGCCCGACGCGGGGCTCGAACTCACGGACCGCGAGATCGTGACCTGGCTGAAGTCGGACGCTTTACCGACTGCGCCACCCAGGCGCCCCGAGTTTGTGTAAATTTATATTCAGCTTAATATAGAAGCAGGTGATGACATATAGAGATATGTATAGATATTTAAACATACATGAGCTAGTATATACACACAGATTTTCTTGATCTGTCAGCTGAGAGGGCATAGAATCAACAACATTCTAGTGGCAGTGATCACACTCAGTACTCAGATCTTGGTTTTCTCATTCTCCAATAAAAAGAGCCAGTTGCTCCTTGAAGAAATGGCTGATTCTAGGCCTGAAGTAAGAAATGTGTAGGAGGAGCCTGGAGCATTTTGTAGTGCCTGAAAGGAAGGGAGTGTTTGCCAAAACGAACAAATACAATAAAAACAAAACAAAAAGGCACTGTGTGTGCATACATCAAAAGGACTCAGGAACTCAGGAAGTAAAATGGTTCCCAGTGACCAAGGCTGGTAAAATTTGAACAAATAATGAAGCAGTATTAGTTCAATCCAAAGTAAAATATAAATATTTATTAGATCATATTAATTAACTATGAGAATAAACAAATAAAGAGGAGGAAACAGAAAAATTCTCCTGTGCTGAAGAATTCCAAATAATTTATGTAGGTATCCTAACCTCAAGTAGGTAGAGCATAACTTCCTACACATTGAGTGTGGGCTGCATAAGTGATTTCCATCCATAGAGCAAAGTGCAGAAAGGAAGAAGAAAAAACAGTATCTTTACAGTGAAGAGATCTGACAATAACTACCTTAGACAGGTGATGAATGTTAAAATCAACGGTGTTAAGTCATGTTGATAGTATGTACTCCAGATATGATGTGATGAGAATGCCACTTCCTCTCACAAACCCATAACCCCAGTCTAATAATGAGAAAAATATCAGACAAATCCTAATTGAGGGATAGTCTGCAAAATACCTGACCATATTCTCAAAACTGTCAGGGTCATCAAAAATTGATGATACACCATCACAGCCAAGGAGACATGCTGGAACAGAAAATCTGAATAAACTGTGGCAAATGTAAGATGTTAATAATAGGGGAAACTGAGTGTGAGGTATATGGAAATTCTCAGGACTATCTTTACAATGTTTCTGTAAATCTAAAAGTATTCTAAAACAACAACAAAAACATTTTATTTTTTTAACTTAATTTTTTTTTTTACAAAAAGTTATTTCAAAAGGTACATGTCCTATGTATATAGCTCACTGTTGTTTAAACTCTTGTATATCTACCTCCCAGATCATGAAATAGAATATCACCAGCACCATCAAAACCTCCTCATTTTCCCCCAGTCCTCTATCCCCAGTCCCTACCACTCCTCTTCCCTCAATGGCAACTACAATCATGACCTTTAACAGCATGGATTAGTTTTGCCTGTCACTGAATGTAATACATAGATGGAACCACACAGTGGGAAGAAAATTCTTTTTTAAATGACATATTGGCTCAAGCCACTTGAGACTCCAATGGGAATGCATTTGCCCTTGATTATCAGCATTTAAGGGTATAAAATTAAGGGTACTTGTCAGCAGTTGGCACACCTTGTATTTGGCTTCAGGTATAATTTAAGCTATTTGGAAATGAAATAATTAGGAAGAATAGAAGAATAAATGAAATTTTGTCTTCATTTCTGTGTAAGACTTTTTTTCCCCTAACCTTTTTAATTATACAGAGTTTGCATTCCCTAAAGTATTTTATATTATTAGCACCACACTCTAACCAACTGAGCTAATTGGCCACTTTAAAGTATTTTTTAAAAACGTATTTCAACACTTTCTGGTTATCAGTTGATACGGCCAATGATAGTTATTAGGTTTTCAGATTATGAGCAGATGGCATTTGTATTTTCAATGACTTACTCCCCCTCTTTTCATACAATCTAAAGTCTGGGCTTGTTATTTCCTTATGGACTAAGCCCTGTGAAAGTGTGTTCTTAATTTGCTGAAACTACCAGTCTGACAAGTCTTTAAAGCGAAGAGTTTTATTGAAGTTTATTTCTCATGCAGCCTGCCACATGACTGGTCATCTATGAGTTTTTTAAATGCATATCTCCAGGCCCGCCCAACCCTACTGAATCGGACTCTTTGGAGTTAAAGACTGAATATCTGTAATTGGATAACATCACCATGCCGATTCTTTTGCACACTCAAGTTCAAGGACTTTTTTCTTGGCGTCAGACACGGCATAATTGATGAATTTTTTCATAGTATGTTTTAAAATATTATTCAAAACCATTTTAAATGAGTGTGTATGTGTGTGTCTGGAATTTCAAAAGGTATACACTATAAGTCAAATTCACAGAATTTGTAATTTTATTTCCTATTACTGATTTCATCTTACTATCTAACCCTAGTTTCAAAAGACTGGAATAAAGAACAAAAAATAAACCTTAAATTTAGCTTATCCATTTCTCCTGGTTCAAAATAGTGTTTTTCATCTGTATAAAGTCTCTTTTGGAAAATTATTCAATCTTTTCATGAGTTAATCATAGGAAATTATAGCATTTACCCACTTTGCCTGTTCTGAGAATCTTTCACGTCATTATGTGTAGTACTCTATGAAAAACAATCACTGCCTCCTAGACATTTTTCCTAGCTGGCTAAGTCACCCCATGCTTGTGGCTTGTTTTTTCAGGGATATGCTAATGGGAAAGTTTTAAATTTTCCCTTTCTACATGAAGGGAACAAAGTCCACTACCAGTCTCCTTTCCTCTAAATATTAGGGTTCCTAATTTTAAAAATGAGTGGTGGACATATAGGCAGTTTGCTTCTCTTTAAATAAGACCATGTTGCTTCCCACTCTGATAAAGCTAATGTTTATTAAGTATGTTTTATGCTTAACTGTGTTCTAGGCATTTAATCTCCACAATAATGTAGAGATTGGCTTTTCATCATTTCTATTTTACTGAGGCATAATGAGATCAACTAAATTGCTCATGGTATATAGCTAGTGGGCAGTGGGGCTGATATCCAAAACCAGTCAATCTGACTCTAAGGCCCTATGCTCCTCCCACCATGCTATATAATATTCTCACTCATTTATTCAATAGAGGTCTATTGAATACCACCTGCTATGGACAGATCACTAGGGATATAGCAATGCATGCAAAAGACAAGGTCACTGTTTTCATGGACCTAATGGGGGAAGAGCGAGATAAGGAAAAAATAATAATAATAAACAAACATATAATTTAATGTTGAATTATAAAAGGTTCTATGAAAGAAATGTTCACATATGGTTTCATTAGATAGGATTATTAGGGGAGAATTATCTTAAGAAGGTAACATTGAACTGATACTGAAGGGTAATAAGGACTCACATAAAAAAAAAAAAAGAAAACAGAACAACATTTCAGATAGAGGGAAGTAGGGTGAAAACCTCAACATGAAAAAAAAAAATTTGAATGTTAGGGAGTGTTGGACTGTGTACTGAGCACTGTAATCAAGAGTGAAAGTGGTAAGAAAAGTTGGAGAAGCAGGTAAGAGCCATAATATATAGGGCTATGTAATTCAGGGTAAGAAGGCAGATTAATCCTAACATCTCATATTTTAAGCAGGGTGATGACATGATCTGATAGGGATTTTCAAAAATATTTTGGCTGTTGTGTGTGGGAAATTAATTTTAAGAAAGTCAAATAGGAATGGGGACAACAGTTATACTTTATAACTCTTTAAAATGAAATTTGTTGACTTTGTGAAGATTTGGGAAACTTACCAACCAAATAGATAAGAAGGATTTTTTGCTAGTCTCCCTCAATGCTGTAGAACATTATGAAATAAAGGCAAAGGGAAATGTTAGGGCTGTTTTTTATGTTAATGTAATGCTTTTCATCTTACATTAATCTGACTATTCTGTAAGTTATTTTCTTTTTCCTGATATCATACAACATAGCCTCAGATGATCCTCCCAAGATGCTTGGGTTTTATTCAGTCCTTAAAATTGATGGAAGTTCCCCATAAATCTATAGCTATAATTTGCTAAAAGAGATGCCTCACAAAATCCAAATTGGCAGAGTTTGCATCTGTTTTGAAAATTTAAACAAGTTGAAATTGATTTGTCTCATTGACCAAATGTTATAGTGCACATTTCACAGAGATGTTACTTATCTGGTTTTGTGGACAACATGCATATGTAATCACTATGTCATCTACTTTTTAGGAGCTTAAAAGATATGTTTTCATTCAAGAAATGATTGAAAGGGGCATCTGGGTGGCTCAAGAGGTTAATCATCCGACCTCAACTCAGGTCATGATACTGAGGTTCGTGAGCTCGAGCCCTGCATCAGGCTCTGTGCTGACACAGCCTGGAGCCTGCTTCAGATTCTATGTCTCTCTCTCTCTCTCTGTCTCTCTCTCTCTCTCTCTCTGCTCCTCCCCCACTTACTCTGTCTCTCTCTCCTTCAAAAATAAACATTAAAAAAAAAAAGAGATGATTGAAAACCCATGATGTGAAAAACTCTGGGGTAGGCATCATGGCCAAGAAGATAAATAGCACACTGTTTTCACTTTAAAAAATTGTACAGCCAAGTACAAGGAGGCATAATAAAGACAACATAGAAGACCTACTGTGATAAACAAGAAAGAAGTGATTGCTTTTAATCATGATCAGAGAGAATGTCTTCCTCAAGCTATTGACCTGGAATCAGAGACAGAGAATATTGCTAGTAGGCAGGTAGTTTATTTTTAGAAATAGTTGCAGAGGGGCGCCTGGGTGGCGCAGTCGGTTAAGCGTCCGACTTCAGCCAGGTCACGATCTCGCGGTCCGGGAGTTCGAGCCCCGCGTCAGGCTCTGGGCTGATGGCTCAGAGCCTGGAGCTTGTTTCCGATTCTGTGTCTCCCTCTCTCTCTGCCCCTCCCCCGTTCATGCTCTGTCTCTCTCTGTCCCCAAAATAAATAAACGTTGAAAAAAAAATTAAAAAAAAAAAAAAAAAAAGAAATAGTTGCAGGGAAAAGGAGTGGCAGATGAGGCTGAGGGATATAGGGGAGGAGAAAAAAACCAACTCCAGGGTATATTCTTGAATAGGTCACTACTAACAGCATCTTGGCTTGATTCTCCCTGGACCTTCTATGGAACCATGGAAGTGTGTTCCAGAACTGCCTAAGGACAAAAGAGGTCAGAACTTAATAACAGCAATTCTCTTTCTACTCTATAAATAGTCGCCCACTGGGTCATTAACTCTCCCACACTCCCAGGTTGCATATAAGTGGCCATATTGGTTCCCACAAGTGTCCTGTGTCAGTGAAGCTCAGGACAGAAAGCAAAAAGATCACTGGTACAGCTAATGGGAGGTGCTGTCTGGTCACATCTGTACAAAGCTGCTTGCCTCAGCAATGATTAAATCAAAAGATGAACTGAAAGAATGTAAGAGGATGGGAAGGGGAGCAAGATATTCTTAATAAAGAAAACTTTAACATGAGGTAGCATTTGAGCTAGAATTCAGAGATACATTATGATTTTTATATGCAAAGACTAAGAACATATAGTAAGATGAGGAAATTATGTAGAAATGTATTTCAGAAATATGGTGGACAAATATACAGATCTGGAGAGCAGAGAGTATGTTGGTAAGGGGATTATGATAGGTAAGTGTATCTATAGCTTTTGGGTTGGAGAGTAAAATATAATAGACTCTGTACCATAATTGTCCAGTGGATGGAAGTTATTGGCCTGATCTGGTTACAGACCTCTGGGTCCAGGAAAGTCAGATGTATTATTATGGTAGAAAAGAAGTTCTCTGTAGGAGGATGTTGTGATGTTAAAATACATCCACGAATTATCTTACAGTGCTTTTGAGAGGTAAAGCTTAATTCCCCCCATATTAAAAGTGGGCTGGATTTGATAACTTGTTTCTGACAAATAGAATATGGTGAAAGTGAAAATCACAGCCAGTCTCACAGTTCCAAGACCAGATCATAAAAGGTATGCAGCTATCTCCATGTCAGGAGAACACTAAAGCTTTCCTATGGCCCATATGGTGAGGAATGGAGGCCTCTAACAGCCAGCAAGAAATTAATGCTTCTTACAGTAATCAGGTAGACAATCAATAAGCAGACATTAATAGAATCCTATCACACATCGAAAAATGGAGTATTATAATTTTGTTTTTTCATCAGATACTGGATCATCTCAGAGTTATGGGTTCTCAAGGATAACTCATGTTTACATAGGGAATCCATTTCCGATTTGGCCTGAGGAATGTGTGGATAATAGGGAAATAATAAAATATAAGCCCTGCTCTCTTGGTTCTCTCATTTCAAAGGAAGTTAGTGGAAAGCCTGGAGGAAACTGGTAGACAATAGATTCCAAATTCAAATAAATTCTAGCATAATTCTACAGTTTCCTTTTTAAATATAAGGAAAATGATACTTTGAAATATATTAAGGCACCTTTTTTTTTATTTAATGGGTTTGTGATGGTCTCACTAGTCCATCAGAATTAACGCATCCTTTTCAGTGTGTATGTGGAGAGTGATAGTTGATGGAGCAGGAATGAAAGGGAGCTTAAGAGTTAATGCTGTACTCGGTTTATAATGCTAGAAATAGTATTTTCATGAAATACAATTACCTAGATATCTAAGCTTTTCCAGAGATAGGATTTTCTAAGTCTTTTTAGTATATGAAGAGATAAGCCTAACAGACTCTAGTCATATATTTTCTTTCATATTGCAGAGAAGACACTCCCATCTGTTTATGATGATTAGGTCATAAGTATTGCTCTCCTAAGGTAAATAAGGTAGTTTCAATGTCAAAACTCCTTTCTTCTTTATCACTGAGCACCAAAACTTTAAGGTGAGGGTTTTGAGAAACATCCATATTTGTAGGTTAGAATTTGGAAACGTAGTGGCAAGTGGCATGATTCTATGGAAATTGTGATGGCATTTGCAAATCCCTAGGAAAATGCTCTGGATCCAATGTGCCAATGGTGATGTCCAGAGGCATGTGGATAGGCTTGAAGATGTGCATGCATATGTTCCTCTAAGCCTTTATTTGTTGTGCTATGGCTCTCGGCCTACAGAGACACCCTGAGAGGAAAAGTAGATGTGCAAAGTGGGACAGTAGGCATCCTGTCAAACTTGCAGTTTCATGACAGAGCTATTACAGATTGGAAATTCGAGACATAGGACAAGTGTCTGTAGCCATAGTCCAGAAGTGGCTGCCAGAACAACACAAGTAGAGTAACATATGATTAGTCATACTTAACCAGAACAGAGAGGTGACCAATTCAAGACTCCCCACAGCCAAGATCATAGAAGATGCATGGAGAATTCTTAGAAGGTGGAGGAGGGACAGTAAAGTATCCTCCAGACTACAAAGTCACTTTGGGACCAAAAAATGAATCAAGCCACACCATGCCATTTACAGAGTTTTGTTCAGAGTAACTTACTAATGGGGGAGTTGGATGGACAATAATCCAGGCAAAACACAACTATGCAACACAGCGTTTGTAGCTTAATACCCAAATGTGGAATTTAGGAATTTATGGGAAGGGAAAAAAAAGAAAGAAGCAAGCCATAAGAGGCTCTTATTGATAGAGAACAAACTGAGGGTTGATGGAGGAGGGGGTGGGCTAAATTGGTGATGGGTATTAAGGAGGGCACTTGTTACGATGAGCACTGGGTATTATATACAAGTGATGAAACATAAAATTCTACTCCTGAAACTGATATTACAATATATATTAACTAACTTTAAGTAACAATCTGGAAGAAGAAAAAAATGCCCAGATTTTATAGAGCAAGGGGCATTATGATAAGGTCAAAGGGTAGTTATCTAACATGGTATCATCTGTGTGCCAAAGAGAAAGAATCTGTTATCTCTACTAGTTATCTAACCTTTAGGGAAAATCAGAACAAGCCTACCTGCATTCTGGTCAGGCATACATTAACCTCCGAGGGGTCTGGAACACTTAGCCCAAAAGGAGGTCATTGCTGGGATATGAACAAGATGGAGTCAGTATTGTCAGCACTCCTACATACAACATGTGAGTTTACAACCTGAGTCTCTTTTGCTGACATGAGAATTCATAAATGGTCACCTTCTCTCAAAAGGTAAGAGATAGACATCTGAAAGAAAACCTTTTATTCCAAAGAAATGGAATTAAAGAGTCATTTGTGGGCCACCTGAGTGGCTCAGTCAATTGAGCGTCTGACTTCAGCTCAGGTCATGATCTCCCAGTTCTGGAGTTTGAGCCCCACATTGGGCTTGCTGCTGTCAACCTGTCAATGCAGATCCTGCTTCATATCCTATGTTCCCCTCTCTCTGCCCCTCCCCAGCTTTTACTCTCCCCCCTTCCCCCCCCCCCCCCCAAGGATCGTTTGACATTATCTACTCAAACTAAGATTACTGGATTAGGTAAATTTAGTTTTCCTTCCTTCAGTAGTCCACTGGGGTTGGAGGCTTTTCAGGAAGAGCAGATCAGATAGAAAGAATAAGAGGTCAATGCACTCTTTTATTCCTTTGAACTGCAATGGAAGTGAATATGTTACCCTGCCAAATTTATCTCCTTGTGAGTGTGATTATGTACCAAATTTTTCTGAATCCTATGAAACCATAGATAAAAAATCCACTTATCTATTTTAGTTACATTATCTTGTAATGGAATGAGAACAGGCAACATGGGCACAATATAATTTTTGAACCTGGATCCTACTACTATCATGTAGACATGACCTCATGAGTTTTCAGACTTGCTGACTCTGCTGTGATTTTATACCATTTAGTGTGTCTATATTACAAGAACATAAGAGGCTATCTTTCTTAATGGGAGATGTCTGTAATTTTTTCCAGTTTAAAATGTGTTCTTATGAGTGAACAGCATTATTTACCACTTTCTGAATGCATATCCACTGAGATAATTTATTTTTATGACAACAATTTCCATGCATTGAGGCATGTTGTATTTTCAGTTAGCTTGCATTTTCTGAGACATAGATAAATCAACTTTAATCCTTTTTTTAAGGTCTATTTTTTCTTAGTTTTTGTAATAGCAATTAAAGAATTCCTTCAAAACAAATTAGCTTTCCTAAGGCTGTGTATATTCAGCCTATTAAAATTTGCAACAAAAGTTTATAATGAAAACCACTCAGAGAATTCAAAGATGAGGCATTGTTACAGAATTAAAATAACCCCTTAGCTCTTAATGTGGTTTATTATGTGAGCAGGGCCACTAAGAGTGACAGGGAAAAAAAGAAGATTACTTTTGTTAATGTCAGCTGCCTGATATTAGCTCATCTCCCATCCATTCTTCAGTGAAATTAAACTACTTTTCTTTATTTGACAAATCCTTGAAACCTAGTGTTAGCATTGTTTCTTCTTGAAGCACAAGAACGTTCCATTCCTATTATCTCTCCAGCATTCCACCAAACACATCTGTAAATACAATTACCTATCTTCAACCTCTCATTTGTTGCTTCCTCTTAAACCTACTCAATGCCACTATTACATTAACTTCTTTTTTCTCCATCATTTCCTATGTGTTTGCATTACTAGTAAGCTGGAGCTGCACCACTTTTATTTTTTCTATTGTGGTGAGAGCACTTAACATGAAATCCCCCCTCTTAAATTTTTAAATGTACAATATAGTATTGTAACTATAGGAACAATGTTGGATAGCAGATCTCTAGAATATAATCATCTCATATAATGGCAACTCTATACCATTTGAATAGAAACTTCCCATTTCCTACTCCCCTAACCCCTCATGACCAGTATTCTACTCTCTGCTTCCTTGTGTTTGACCATTTTAGATACATCACACAAGTTGCTAAGTAAAATCAGTCAGTCAGAGAAGGATAAACACTTTCCTTTTTTTCAAGATGGCCTAGCTACCTACTTTAATGAAGGTTGAAACCAATGGGCATATTCAACTTCTCTCTCCATGACTTAAAAAAAAATCTTGCAAATTAAATCCCCCTAACACCTTTTCCTTCTAATCTATTTCCTTCCAACGTCCTTCACAATTTTTTTTCCATCAACCATATCTATTACATCATGTATCATCAACTTTTTCCATTCAACTGAAAGTGCACAGATCTTTGCACTTGAAAAAATGGTCCTTCCATTCTTGTTATACCCTCAAATTGCAATATCTGTCTTCAATGCCCATTCAAACACTCAATCCTAATCCTTTACATTCTGTCTTCCATCCATTTCATACTATTTTGTTTATAAATTCCACAGCTCATGTTTTGTAATCTCTCTATCCTCACTCTATAGTTTATTGTAGATACCTTTCAGTAGATAGTTTAGTTTTAGTTTTAGACAGTTTCTAATTTATTGTAAATATCTTGAAATCCTTTTCTTTCTCTCTCATTGTTATGGGCTAATTGTATTCCCTCAAAGTTTATATGTTGAGTCCTAGCCCCCAGCACCTCAGAATGTATCTCTCTTTGAAGATAGGTCCTTTAAAGAGGTAATTAAGTAAAAATGAGGCTGTTAGGGTTGACCCTAATCCAATCTGACTGGTGATCTTATAATAGAGGGCTCTTATGACCTACAGAGACACGCCAGGGATCTTTCTTTACAGAGAAAAAACCCTGCATGGCACAGTTAATGGCAGCTACCTGCAAACCAAGGAGAGCAGTCTCAGAAGAATTCAAACTTGTTGACATCCTGATCTTGGACAATTAGCCTCCGGAATGGTAATAAAATATATTTCTTTTGTTTAAGCTGCACAGTCTATGGTATTTTGTTATGGCAGCAAAAGGGTTCTACACTCAGTTATTTGTGTGCACGTGTGTGTGTGTTGATTCCCCACACCACCAATAATTTTCTGACAACAGCTGGGTGCCCTATTCAACTCAATTCTGACAACTATCTACCTAAAGCTAGCATCATATTCCACAGGGTAAGGGCTCAGTTCTGCAAGACTGCCCTCCTCCCCCATGCTCCTCTTAGATGCCAATTGTAAGCCCATGTTATCATCTGGGTTTCTGACTACGGATTAGAGATTTCCAAGACCCTCTCCTCAGGTTAATTTGCTAGGGAAGCTCACAGAACTTAGAGAAAGACTACTTACTAGATCACCAGATTATTATAAAGCAATAGATCTCAGGAACAGACAGATGGAAGAGATACGTAGGGCAAGGCTTGGGAAAAGGATGTGGAGCTACCATACTTTGCCACTCTCCTCTGATCTCCTCATGTTCACCCACCTGGAAGCTCTCCAAATCCCACCCTTTTAGGTTCTTATGGAGGTTTTATTATATAGGCATGCTTGATTAAATCATCAGCTGTTAGTGACTGGACTCAATCTCCAGCCCCTCTCTTCCCAGTATGTTTGTTTAAGGGTGGAGTGGAACTGAAAGTTTCAACAGTCTATAATCACAGGTTGGCTCTCCTGGAAACCAGCCCTCATCCTTAGGTTTGTTGCAAAAGTCACTTCATTGACAACAGAAACATGTTTATTGTTTCCATTCCTTAGGAAATCCTAATGGTTTTAGGAGCTCTGTGCTGGAAGGATGTCAAAAAGTAAACATATATTTCTTCCTATAATCGCAATATCACACAGCCCTAGCAAGTTAATTTACCCATTCAACACTGGTAATCTCACTTCTCACTTCATCTGTGTTCTCACCCTTCATCTATGTTGGCTGGCTCATCTTCCATTTTCTTCACATTTTATCTAAACTTATTTTCCCTTAATGTCAACTTCTTCCTTAATTATTTTCTAAAAGTCTATAGTCACCTCCAAACAGATCACTTTGAAATCTATATATTTATTTCCACAGCTCATATAAAATATGTCTCCTTGTTCTGTTATCAGCTGCACAGCTTCACCTCAGTGATACACCAGCCTGATTCTGTATACACAAAATTAGACTTGTCTCCGTATGTTCAAGGCATTGTGTACTTTTTGTATCCTTGTCTATTATATACATGGCCCATATCCTATTTATGGTGCCACCGTTTTCTCTCATTTTAATCACTGAAACTCCTGTATTTATCGCTCTGCAGCATCTCTCAATTTATTTCCTTTTCCATGTTGCTATCACTGGAGTTCAGGTCATGATACTAATGGAAAACTTCAGCCTCTCTAGCTGAATTGAAGCCCTCTGTATTCTACCCCCAAGAAAAAGCAGCGCTGATGGAGGTCATGGTGAAGAATATTATTAGGTCATGGCACTGAGAGGTAAGAGTTTTTGTCATGAGTATTAAAGTGATTCAGAACTCTTATTTTTATGACATTTGTCCCTTTTCCTTTGGATTCATGTGTATGTGTCTCATGTTTATTTTTTTTATCTCTCTCTTATTCCTTTTTCCTTTTGTAAGAAGAGGGTCACATCTCCACCTCTCTTTTAGTAAAATTTACCCTCATCCTCACCTCAAAGTTTAGAAAATGAAACAGGAACAAGAAAGACTCAATGAAGATAACCAATACAGACTAAATTGCTTAAAGGTTTTTTTTTGTTTGTTTGTTTGTTTGTTTGTTTGTTTTAACTGTATAGTAGATTCTCTACTGAATGTTCTGTAAGATACTCTGCTCTGGCTGGTCAGACCTCGAATATATTCAGCTCCTTTAAAAATTTCATTTGGTGATCTTTCAGCAAATAGCTCCCAGAAGTTGTCCTGTTCCAGTAATTATTCTGTGATGGCCTCATGGAGTCTGATCACATGTGACAGTTCCATAGTTAAAGACCAACGGAACCCCTCTGTAAATTTTAGTGCCTTTTCTTGTGTTGCCTCCTCCCCTTACAGTTCCACCCTAAAAATTCCAGCTGCTTAGGCTTCACTGATTTCTGCTTGCTAACTCCTCAACTGAGCAAAAATGCCACCCTTATATAAATTCTCTCTCCCTGCTCCACAGTCTGGAATACACATCCAGGCAGAAAGCTGAAACAATTGTAGGTCTTAGCATGTTTTTTCCTCTCTTTAAGGGCAGTCGGCTCTGGGTATAGCCTAATGTCTGGAAAGAGACACACAGGTTATTTGTACATATTTATCTGGTTATTTACACAGAAGAAAAGTCTAGTACCATTTACTCCATCATGACCCGAAGTGGAATTACTCAGATACATTTTTTTTTAATTGAAGGTCAGATACAATTTGTATTCCCACTTTACAGAGAAGGAAACTGAGGCACAGATAATTAAGGTACTTTGGCTCAGATAACATAGATGTTGAATATTGAGCCACAATTCAGATATGGATCTCTGTGACAAGGCCTATTATCAACTGATGGCAGTTCACCTCCTCTCATGGACGAATAGGATCTTTGAGATTCTTTCAGGCTTTGTAAAATCCAATTATTAACTATAGTCGTAGTAGTAGCAGCAGTAACGGCACCAATAATAATAGTAATGGGGCAAAGAATGGCCGTATTTATATGTAAATAGTAATTTATACTTTGCAAAGTAACTTCGTGTTTATTTCTCATTGATCTTTACAAGGCTTCCAAATTTCCTCACTTTCATTGCTTCACCTGTGCTGGGAGGAAAAGCTGTAACTTTTGCTGTGTTCCTAAGAGAAGGTATGCATGCTCTCACTAATGTGACAGGTGACCAACAGGTGAGATGGGAAGGGGATAATCAATCTGTGAAAAAGGAGTTTTTACATTTTTTTAAACTACTTAATGGCATGAATTAAAAATAAAATCTTATTTATTCATTTTTTTAAAGAGGCACCTGGCTGGTTCAGTCAGTAGAGTATGCAACTCTTGATCTTGGGGTTGTGAGTTTGAGCTCTACGTTGGATGCACAGATTACTTAAAAATAAAATCTCTTTAAAAATATTTTAAAAACTGCTCATTGGCAGAAAAGTTGCCTCTTTATTTCTCTGAGGATAAAAATACTCTAGATCAAAATGACCTGATTTAAGCTTATTTGATAGCTTCTAAATTTGGTCAGTGGCATGGTGATTTTTACAGATTCATAGAATTTTAGGTTTTGAAAGTTTGCTCACTGTGCTTTTTTCCTAATTGTTTCAATAATTACATTATTGAAATCAAACAAAGGCTAAAAATAAAATGAAATGGAAAAGTACCTAAGGCTTTGGACACCTGAGATTATGCCCACAGAATCAAACATGTCGAGCCAGAAATTTAGATTAGAATTATACTAGCATGAGGGTGTAACTAATATGAAAATAACTGTGGCATTAAGTGTCTTAAATTATAGTATTTAAAATTTTCTCAATCATGTACATTGTATTATCTAAATGCATCAGTGTTTAAATCATTCTTTTGAGATTACAGTTTCTAAAGGAGAAATGGGGGGAGACTATTAAAATGTCAGTAATACAAGTAAAAGAGCAAAATATCATTTTGGCTAAACTGATGATTACTTTCAAATGCAGATCTTTGAAGGGAGGAGGTATACTAAATAATCTCTGTTCTAATCACAAAAGAGCACAATGATTGCTCTTGTTCTGTTGTTGCTGTCCTTGAGTGTGTTTAGTTACTTAAATCAACCTATCATCCTCTTCTGTTTTGAATACAACACAATGTTTTAAAATTATTATTTCCATAAGTCAGTCAGAGAAAGACAAATACCATATTATTTCACTTATATGTGGAATTTAAGAAACAAAACAGATGAATGAACATAGGGGAAGGGAAAAAGAAAAAGAGAGAGGGAAGCAAACCATAAGATAGCAAACCTCCCAACTATAGAGAACAAACTGAGGGTTGATAGAGGGGAGGTAAGCAGGGCATGGGTTAAATGAGAGATGAGTTAGTTCTAAGGAGAGCACTTGTGTTGAGCACTGGATGTTGTATGTAAATGATGAATCACTGAACCTACTCCTGAAACCAATATCACACTATATGTTAACTAACTAGAATTTAAATAAAAACTTGAAAAATATATAATACAATTATTACTTCTTGGCCTCCAGAAAGGAAGAGAAATAAAGCCTCCATTTTGATTCTTCATGAGAAAGTCTCATTTTGAATCAAGTATTCATCCCCAAAAATGTGGGGAACTTTCAATCCCCTACATTTGTATGGCATATTCTCATGAGTAAAAAGCACATGAATTATTCTAGAAAAAGCCATTTTATTGCTCACTTTAAAGGTCCATGTTCTAAAAAAATACAGGTTAATGGGAAAGGTTAAAGGTTAATACGTTAAAAGTTCTAATGGGAGTAACAGGAAAGGTCCAAGTTTGGGAGTCCTTATTTATTAAAAATTACATTAAAATCTAGGGCATAGGGTTGTAGAAGGGTGAACATAATAACTGTTAACACAAATCAGTTTCATCCCTCATGCTTCTGTAATTAGGGCCATAGTTTACCCAACAGATATACTTGCATTTTATTTTATTTTTTTTTTCAACGTTTATTTATTTTTGGGACAGAGAGAGACAGAGCATGAACGGGGGAGGGGCCGAGAGAGAGGGAGACACAGAATCAGAAACAGGCTCCAGGTTCTGAGCCATCAGCCCAGAGCCTGATGCGGGGCTCGAACTCACGGAGCGCGAGATCGTGACCTGGCTGAAGTCGGACGCTTAACCGACTGCGCCACCCAGGCGCCCCATACTTGCATTTTAGACCATAAGTTGACACATCAGCTGAGTGGAGCTCACTATGGGGAAAATGCACGTGTTACAGAGGGGTCATCTTCAGTATATAGACATGGAATAGGAAAAGCATTATGGTTACAGCATGGTCAGTTGCTTTTTTTTTCCAACATGGCTCTTGTCATAATCATAAGCCTTTGGAGGGTTTATAAAACAAGATCACTTCCCAGGATGCACTGTGGGAGAGAAATTCCCTCACCATGGTAGGGAAGCATGGCCACATCCTACCTGCCCTCACGGCAAGTAGTTTCACTTGTGTGTGGGAAAAATGGAACTGTTATCTCATTCATTGTACACCCTCACTTGTCCCTAATATTTCTGCCAAACATTTTACTAATTTAAAATTAAAACTGTACACATGGCATGCCAGAGATCATTACTTTCAGTCCTAAAGGACTATCTTTGCTAATGTGAAGTCAGGAAGCCAAAAAGCCTGTTTCTGGAATTAATTACTGTACTGGTTGTAAAAGATTAATAAAAATAAAATGATTTGGAAAACAATATGGACTGAGTATGACACATGTGTGGGGAAATGGAGAAGGTAATAAGAAAATCAACCTAAATTTGTTGTAGGACTCCAAGATAAAAATCTAGCCCATCTACCATTTTTCTCTTTTATTCCTTTCTTCTAGGCCACACTTTCTCTTTTTCCAGTATGCTCCTGAGTTCATCTTTCTTTTAAAGCAGTGCTGACCAAGTTGAGGTATTACACATAATCAATTGGCATGTGGTTTGCACATTTTTTTTTTGCACTGGAAGAATGTGGACATGAATTCCTGACTATCTCAGTGTGTAAAATCCTCAACATACAAATCTACGTAAAGTGCAATCATCGTGAGTATTTGGGCAAGTGTGGCTGCCAGTGACTGCAATACCTCTTTGCACGCACTATCAAAGGCATTGAAAAGAGTGTTGGAAAAAAATTTTAGAATGGAAATCACTGCCATTTCACCCTAGATTTCTACAAAGAACACCACAGACCGTGGGGCATGGAAATTTCCATTGAACTATGCTTATTTCTCTCTTGCATTAATTTCAGTTCAAGTTGACTGCTTCAATAAAATAGAAAGCAAAAGCAATGCCAACCCATACCTTTTTCCAGATCATAAAAATTACTATACTCTTGAGAACATAACTCTAGAGAAATATGTTATATGTTATATAAAACAACATTCTGAAATAAAGTAATGAAAGGTATCCTTTTATGAGGAATTAGTTTAATATTTTTTTAAAAACTTGATTCTAGATCTAAGGTTATTGGAGGATTAAGTAATGCCTTTAAATTAATACTTGACCCAGTTTAGTTATTTAATAAAGTTTCTGATGTTCCTGTCATTGATATGTATATTAACCACATATGGAAGAATAATATTTGAATATAAAAGCTGAATTATTTCTCTTTGTATGAGTCTAGCAAGAGTGTCTTTATTCTGGTTGATTCTAGTGATATATGAGGAAGTTACCTCAGTGGCACACATTATAGCTACATTAATTGGTGATCTATTTTATTTTGTTTTCTTATGAGTATTTGGGGACTTAAATTCCATTTTGGAACAGAATTATTTTTTTTTATGTTTATTTATTTTGAGGGAGAGAGGTGGGGGGGAGAGAATCCCAAGCAGGATCCAGGGTGTCAGCGCAGAGCCTGATGCAGGGCTCAGTCTCACAAACTGTGAGATCATGACCCAAGCTGAAATCAGGAGTCAGACGTTTAAGTGACTGAGCCACCCAGGTACCCTGAAACAGAATTCTTATGAAAATAAGCACAATCAAATAGATATATATTTTGTTCTTTGCATATAATCAGGCCATTAAGTATTCTGTTTTTTCTTATCTAAGATTTACTCCATAAATCTATCTGAATAGGAGGAATTACCTATTATGATGTTAATAAGTAGCAAGCATACTTCTCCTTGAGAAATTAATAAATAATTGAGTTTCAGGATACTGAAGAACTATAATCATTGGTGAAAGAAATTCCAATGATATTGTCACTGTTGGAAGAAATTCAATATGCTCTTTGCTACAGAAGGGATATATATTAAAATGGTTATAGAAATAAAACATCCAAAGAATAATTAAAATATTAGTACATAAAGCTTCTCCTATCCTCTCATGCATATATGCAAATGAGTTCCTTCCTATGAAATGTCAGAGATTTTCTCCATAATTAGCTTAAGGGAATTATGTGACCTAGAACAGAAATTTCAAATGGTAGTACCCCAAACATTCATAGTTCTTGGTACTTGCTTTCTGTTATAGACCTGTAATGAAAAAAAGATTCAATATTTTAGAACTCACAAGTGGTTGTAAGAATGCATGACTCTGAGAATTTTAGTGTGAGAATATAACACTGTTTTGGGGCACCTGGGTGGCTCAGTCGGTTAAGCATCCAACTTCATGGTTCATGGGTTCAAGCCCTGCCTCAGGCTCTGTGCTGACAGTGTGGAGCCTGCCTGGGATTCTGTCTCTAACCTCCCACCTCTCTCTCCCTCTCTCTCTTTCTCTTTCTCTCTCTCTATCCCCCTCCCCCACTCACATTTTCTCCTTCTTTCAAAAGTAAATACTTAAAAAAATAAAAGAATGTAACACTGCAACATTTAATAAAGAAGAGATATTAAGCTTACACCCTTTTCCCCTTATTTATGTGAAACGGTGGAAACAGCATGTAGTAATTAAGTGGTAAATATTGTACAAATGTAAAAATTAATTCATTAATTTGCTCAATAAGTTTTTTCTTTTCCCCAGAAATCACGGTGTACTGCATTGCTGCAGGAGCTGTATATATGGACGTGAAGCACATATTAGTGCTAGGGGCAGTCAAGTACAAATAGCACTATAACACAGAGAGTACTCAGTGCTATAATAGAACAAAGAGCAAAGTCATCCAGGAACAACACAGGGTAGGTTCTCGGAGAAAGGGCAAAAAATTGGGAAATGGCTGTCAAATGGAGTCACAATATCAAAAAGTGCATAAACAATTTGTGAAAATCAGCATATATTTAAAAATAAGTAAGATAACTTCCAATAATTCTTATTTTAGATTAAAAAAAAACAGTATTAAAGGATAGTGATTAGAGAGTGGGGTTGAGAGCCATTTTATTTAGGCCTATGAAGTTGCACTTTTGACAGAGATCTGAATAATGAGAAGAAACCATAGGATCTTAAGGAAGGGCATACCAGATATCAATAACTACTAGTGCAAATGGCCTGAGGCAGGAAAAAGTTTGACATGTTCAAAGACAAAGAGAAGGGCAGTAGAACAGTGTGGGTTTACAGGGGAATAAACTCAGGGGATCTTGTATGACTTAAGCTCATAGATGTAAAGACTTGTGTATTGATTTAGCCTTGCAGGCAATGTAAGAATTCTTAATTATAATGGAGAATCTTAAGCTGGGGAATAAATCCTAGGTCAATTGTTCACTTCTATATCACTGTACCTAGAAGTAGGCCAGCCACAAAGTAGTTACTCAATAAGTATTTACAGTGAATACATGATTGCTAAGGCAATGTTTGAAAAGTGGTGATTAAAATATGAAAAGAGAACTCAGATCCATTACTTACTTTCTCTATATGTCATGCTATCACTATTACATGATTTTTAAAAACATCATTAAAAAAGACATGATCATTTAAGCTGGCCTAAATAATCCAATTTCTTTTCTGCACCCATAGTTTATAGTTTTTAGTTTATATCATTATGTAAGAATACTAGTAGTGGCCTTGGGACAGTTGTCAAGGAATATCTTCTTAAGAGGATGATACATCTAAAACCTTAGACCTTTGTTGAGATTTTATGTGTTATTATTTAAAAGACAATTTAATCGGGAACCAAAGCTTTTTATGGGGCTCCCTTGTCAATCCAGGGCTCACACTGGCATATCACTTTACTAGTATCTACTACATAAAAAAATAAAAATAAAAATAAAAAACTTCAGAATAGTTTTAAATCTCACAACTTAGACATTTTTTATAATGATTTAAGAAATAAAATATACTACAACTTAAAAAAAAAAACCTTAGATCCTTGGAATGGATGAGAATCTGTGAATATGATGGCTTGTGATTAACTTTTCATTTTCGAAGAGATTGAAAAAGCACAACGATAAAGCTGGTTCATCCTTACATAATATGCTCAGTTAATCTTAGGAGAGCACCTCAAACAACAAAAAGCATTCAGAAAATCCAAATCTTCTGAAACTTTCTAATCCTTGCGTGCAATGCTGTTCAAAATTGGATTTCTTTGGAATTGTTCTATTGTATTTGTGTCAAAACAGGTAATATTTTTCTGGTCCACTAAACTAAACCTTATTTCAACTTTGATGGATATAAAATAGCTCCTTTTTATCTGGGAAGGATATAGCACATAGTGCTTATGATTTTCTCTCAAAGAAACTTATTTTGTTCATACTGTGGAACTAGTACATCGACTCTGCAAGCTTTTGACATGAAAATCTCATGTAGACTCTCTTCTTACCTATACCAAATGGGATTATTAAATGAAATATTAATATGTGCAATTACCTGGACTGATAACAATGAACAAGAAGAAATCAGAGAAGGAAAAACATATAAACAATGAATATTCACTCAGGGGACTCTCTGAAAAGTTATTTTAAGATGATTTTAAGAGCAATTTTAAGTTCACAGCAAAACCTGGTTTTTTTAAATGTTATTTTTAAATGTTTATTCATTTTCGAAAGACAGAGAGAGACAGAGCACAAGCAGGGGTGGGGCAGAGAGAGGGGGACACGGTCTCTGAAGCAGGTTCCAGGCTCTGAGCTGTCAGCACAGAGCCTGATGAGGGGCTTGAACCCCAGAACCATGAGATCATGACCTGAGCTGAAGTCGGATGCTTAATCGGCTGAGCCCCCCAGGTGCCCAAAACCTGTTTTTTAAAAACAATATGTACATAAAATGCAAGAAGGGAGTATGTAGGCAAGAGTAAATCAAAGTAGCAGAATATGTAAGAATATGACAGTAATAATGGCAAGTATTTATTGAGCACTTCAGATGCTATTTAAAATACTCTATATGTTATTTAATTTAACCTTCACAATAATGTTATGATAGCTACCATTACTTTCTTCTTTTTACAGATGAAGAAACCAAAAGCAGAATGGTTAAGTACCTTACAACCCCCCATTTAGTAAGTGAAGGGGACATATTTGAATGAACACAGGTAGCATGTTCCAGAAACCTATGGGGCAGCTTGAGAGGCATCGCTTCGATTTCCCTCCAAGAAAGTTGGCTGTTTGGCCGCAAGAAACACAGTTGGCTGACAGTGCCTCATTACAATATCTAAATTTTTGAACCAATGTTACACTCTTCCCAGGCTTTCCCCAGCCAATGAGGAGCATGACAGAGATGCTGGAGTCTGGCATTTCTACCTATTGTGAGTCTGCTCTATGGGTAATTTTGCTCCAAAGCTCCTTTGGCCAGATGAGAATGTGACAGAATTCTATATCAGTTTAAGACTTTCTTCTCTTTTCACAGAAGACAGATCTGGATTGCATTCTGAAGCCTCTTCCTGCACACCCCCTCCCTCCCTAATTAAACTTCTGCATTCCTAAATCCAGTTCATGGTCTGTTTCCCAGAGACACAACTCAGACACAGTCACTCTCAATTACTCTGTGATGATGACTCCAAGAAAACACAGAAAAAATGAATTTGTGACTTAATGAAATTAACAATGTGTTTTATATACTATATGCCAAACACTATGCTAAATGTTTTCTATTTACATTGTATGTTCCTTAAGTGCTTAACAAACCTTAAATGGTTATATGTATTTTTTTTCAGAATTACAGATGAAGAAAACTTCTAAAAGCTAAGAAACTCACTCAAACCAATAAACAAAACAGAATTAAGATTCACATCCATGTGTTCTTGAGTCCATTACGACACCAATTTTAAAATAAAAAAAAATCTATACTCTTCTAAAGTTACTTGTAGAGATGAGAAGAAAAACTGGACATACTGCTTAGTGAAAATTATAACAAATAAAAGAAGGAAGAATATTCAAACATTCCTTGAATTCCATCTTTTGTAGCAAAGAAAATAACTTTCAAGCTAAAAATCTAGAACAATATAAAAAAGATATTACTGCTTGAGGTAATATGTAAATGGTCTGAGACACTCCCTAGTTACTTTAAATTAACCCAAGTCTCGAAACAGAAGATTTATACACTAGGGAGCCGTAGAAATGTACAAATATGATCTCAGAGTCACTGCCATAAATATTTTAATTATGCAGGAAGAGAAAAATGCAGGACAACCAGAAAGAAGCAAATGACTCAATTTTCAAAAAGAGGAAATGTGTGGCTACATTATATATTGACTTCTGGATAAAAAAATATGGAATGGCTCTCAATTAGACTTAATTTGTATTTTTTTAAAAATTTATATAAAGTCCAACTAAAAAGATCAAGAAAAATACATGAAAGATTATACAACGTACAGAAACTAGAAATACCCTATCACACATATATACAGATACAGATACATTAAGAACGAAATTTGGTTTTCTTCACAAATTGTTTTATAATTTTCCAAAGTCTACACAGTGAATGATAGCTTAGAGTCATTAGTCTAAATATCAGCAAGAATTCACACAGGCAGGGCCTCTCGTTTCCACTCTCTGTTGCTTCCTTGATTTTTCACCAAGAGGTTAAGTGTTGTCTTATTCTGTTCAGGCTGCTGTAACAAGATTCCACAGACTGAATAACTTACAAACAACGAAACCTTATTTCTCACAGTTCTGGAGGCTGGAAGTCTGAGATCAATGCATTGGCATAGTCACGTTTCGGTAAAGGCTCTCTTTCTGGTTCACAGCCAGTGCCTTCTCTCAGTTCTCACACAGCCAAAGGTCTTTCAGCACTTTCCTTCCTTTCTTCCTTTCCTTCCTTCCTTCCTTCCTTCCTTCCTTCCTTCCTTCCTTCCCTCCCTCCCTCCCTCCTTCCTTCCTTCCTTCCTTCCTTCCTTCCTTCCTTCCTTCCTTCCTTCCTTAATGTAAATTCCAGTTACCTAACATATAGTGTAATATTAGTTTCGGGTGTTCACAATAGTGATTCAACAGTTCCAAACAACACCTGGTGTTCATCACAGCAAGTGAACTCCTCAATCCCCATCACCCGTTTAATCCATCCCCCTACTGCCCCTCTCTAATAGCACTCAAGAGGGCTCTGCTCCCATGACTTAAGAACCTCCCAAAGGTCCCACACCTCTTAATACCATCATCTTTGGGGATTAGGATTTTAACATGTGAATTTGGGGGGGAGGACACCAACACTCAGCCCATAACAAGTATCCTCAGGAACCTGGCAATAGGGCTTCCATTGTCTTAAGCTCAAAATTCAGAGACGCAGTGATCTCCAATCATATGGAGAGCAAAGAAGCTAGTGAAATTATGTTTTTGTTGAGTTGTGAGGTTTTCAAAAATTATTAGGTAAGTCAGGTTTTTCTTTTATTTGTTTTTTAAAAAAATATGAGTCTCTAGAAAAGACCCAAGATTTCTGGGTTTTTAGAGTATGTTTATTTTTTTAGAGAGGGAGAGAGAGAGAGCAGGAGCAGGGGAGAGGCAGTGAGAGGGGGAGAGAGAACCAAACAAGAACAATGCTGCCAGCACAGAGCATGAGGCAGGGCTTGAATTCAGAAGCCTGAGATCATGACCTGAGCAGAAATCAAGAGTTGGATGCTTAACCACCTGAGCTACTCAGGTGCCCCAGAATTTTTTGGGTTTAAACTCCAGTCTCCTTCTCTAACCAGTACTGTGACAAGCCACTTCATTTTTCTGGGACTAGAATTTTCTTATATTAAAATCAGTACATTTCTAAGGTTACTTGGAGATAGAAATTTCTCTGACTGTATAAAAGGTCTATTAATGAGTGCATTACCACTGTAGTGAGTAGAGGTCGTGATGAGCAGGAGAATATCTTTTACTTCATTTTTTTTTAATGTTTGTCATTTGCACATGGCAAGAAAGCTTAATAAAAATCAGCAGATCACCCAAGGAAGTATCAGGACTGCTTCTTACTAAGTTGAATAAGAATAAGTAAGAAGTTTGTAAAATACTTTAACTCCAGAAAAAGAAAAGCCATTTAAAATGTGGTTCATACTGAGCACTTATTACACATTATGTCATCTTAAAAAATGCTTTTCAACTTTAAAATTTGCCTAGAACTTATGAGAAAGGTGATACTATATTACAGTGGGCAAAAGATGAACTTTTCAATAGAGGACCTAGGATCAAATTGGGCATCTGTAAGAAAAATGTGTCTGGCCACTTACCATATAAAAATAGCCAGTTCAAAATGCATATCTAAAAGTGAAAGGTAAAATAATAAAGTTTTTATTAAAAAGAATCTTTGTGAACTTGGTAATGCAAAGATTTTTTAAATAGGACTCCAAGGTAGTAATCACAAGAGAAAAACTTAATCAGCTGTATTAGAATAAAATTAAGAATTTTTGTTATCAAAAACCACCTTTCAGAGAGTGATAAAAAATCTGCAAATCACGAAACATTTTCATAAAACAAATATTCAACAAAAGCCTGTATTAAGAACCCCTACCAATAAGAAAACAAGATAATTCAATAGAAAAATGGGCAGACATTAACACTTAATAAAAGAGCATATCCAAAAGTTTAATATATATGTTAAAAGGTGCTCAACATGTTAATACATATGATAAGTATTAGGGATTTGATAATTAAATCCTAATAAAAACCCACTGCATACCCATCAGAAGGAAAAAAGAAGAACATAGAAGTATTAGGCAATGACAAAAATACGAAATAACCAGAACCCCAATGCACAGATGGTGGGAGTATCAGCTAATAAAACACTTATTTTTTAAGTTTAATTATTCATTTTTGAGAAAGCAAGTAAGCACATGCGCACAAGTGAGCTGGAGGTGGGGAGGGGCAGAGGAAAACAGAAAGGGAGAATCTCAAGCACTGTCAATGCAGTGCTGGACCCGAGGCTGGATCTCACCAACAGAACCCTCAGATCATGACCTGAGCTAAAATCAAGAGCTTGACATTTAACCAACTGAGTTATCCAGGTGCCCCAACAATTTAGAAAATTAGATGCTCATACTACTAAAACTATATATACATAAGACTATATAACAATATAACACATACATAATAATATAGCAATTGTACCCCTAAGAATATATTTAACAATAAGCAAATATATCCCCTTGAAACATCTACTCTAATTGTCACAGCAAAAATATTTATATGTTCCAAACTGAAAACTATTCAAATTAACAATAATAATAGAATAAATTGCATAAATACCACTTGGCACTGAGAAAGAATAAACCAAAACTACATACAATATGAATGAAGATTAAAAAAATAATATTGAAAGAAGCCAGACACAAAAGACTATATATTTAGGACCCTATTTGTATTAAGTGCATAAACAGAAAACAAAACAAAACAAAAAAAAAACAAACCTGGGCTGCTGTTAGCACATGTAACATTGTTGTGCAAGCAGCCAAAAGGCACCCTTTCTTCAGGCTGATGAAGAGCATATGGCTTGGTTGATGGAGAGGGATGAATTTTAGCTCCTGCCAATGTTCATCACTGGCCATCCTTATGCAGGGCACAATCGTGTGTGGAGGTTCTGGGGCTTCCTCCCACTCATAAGAAACTACTCTGAGAAGAAATGCTGATCTTCTTGCCCTATAAATATCACCAATCTTTCCTCTTTTCTTTTACTCCTCCCATAACTATCTTCTTGAAACCAAGGGGACACTTCATATTTACAGAATAAATGATCAACAATAATCAATGAGAACTTTAAATGGCAATGTGTAATCTGACAGCTGTCGTCCCCCAAAGCAGTATTCTATAGGTGGAAAAAGGAATATGATTCATGAGAACCCTAAATCTTAGGAGCCCAAAGAGTAGATGGCCATTAAGAGAAGACAAGAAGCAAAAATAACTACAAAACAGGTGAATACATCACAGAAATTTAGTATTAAAATGTTTATGTCAATGTCCTCTCCAACTGATTTATGAAGAGGTTTTGGCACATAACCCAGAGGTTAAAACAAGAAGAAGAAAGAGTATATATTCTGTGTGTTGGCAATTATTGAGTATGGACAAATCTCACCCTGTTTAACAATGAGTAAATACAAAGGAAAGAGAAAAAAATTTTTGTGACTATTTTTATCTAAAGCAGATTTTAAGAGTATATGGCCTCTGTAAAAGAAGAATAGAATATGATGAAGAAGAAACTTAGTAATTGAAGTAAATGAGAAGATAGTTTACAAGGAAATTAAAACAACCGGACCCCTGTTAATGATGGTAAAAGGAAAATTAGTGCCATAGAACTCTGGATCAGTAAAGTAAAGGATACAATTGACCAGTTTTCATGTATGTAGAGGAAAAAAGCAAAATAATGTATGTGATTTTTAAAAAAAGCTAATAAAATTGGGGGATAGACAACAATAGCATAGATGTTGTCATTGATTTTACTACTGTTTACAATAAGGTGCTCCCTGCCCTGTAAGAAGATAATATATTTCTACCCAAATCAACATGGCTTACAGTGCCTTCCTGGAGTGGAGTATGCTTCTGTATTTTCAAATTTGGTCATGGGTTGCTTGGGTTAAGAAAACATGGTGGAAATAATAGTATGTAACTTCCAAGATGAACTTCTGGACAATACTCCATGTTTCTACCATCTCCCTTACTATTCCTTCTGCCACAGGAATGACAAACTCCAAAAAGGAGCTACTCCTTTTTGATCAACCTAGATCACAGAATAAAAAATATATAAGTTGTAACATAAGTGACATAAAACGTAAACAAGATATAAATGCTTGTTTTGTAAATAAATTACTGAGGCTAGGGGCCATTTTTTTTTTCAACGTTTATTTTTTTATTTTTGGGACAGAGAGAGACAGAGCATGAACGGGCGAGGGGCAGAGAGAGAGGGAGACACAGAATCGGAAACAGGCTCCAGGCTCTGAGCCATCAGCCCAGAGCCCGACGCGGGGCTCGAACTCACAGACCTCGAGATCGTGACCTGGCTGAAGTTGGACGCTTAACCGACTGCGCCATCCAGGCGCCCCCTAGGGGCCATTTTTTAAAGCACAGTAAAGTCAAACAAAAATAAACATTAACTCTGGAAGGAAGATTCAGAGTAACTTCAATAGGAAAAATAGACAAGTATATAATGGGACATTTCCAGAAAAAAGAAATGGATATGCATGTAAGTTTAAAAGATTCATTCTGTTCTAGATAAAATCAATTTATGGAAATGCTCACTAATCAGTACTTGAGGAAAAAATTTTAAATTCATTGATAAAAGAGAAAAATGTTATGTACCTCCAGGTAAAAAACATATAGCTTACTTAAATGAATAAAAAAAGAATTGATATTAACTTCTCCTTTACAACACTATGTCCAAGATAAGCACAACACATGGGATGTTGAAGAAATTAGGTGGTGACAATATTATACATGGTTAAGTTGTTGCTTGTGAGGGGACAGAAAGGCATTCTAAGATATGTATACATTCAGAAAATGTGTTAATGGCATTTCTCAGGCTTTTTTTATTGCAACTGTCAAAAACACTACATAAATTAGAAATAATGACATTTTTTGGTTCTCAGAATTCTGTTGATAAACCCAACTTCTGAAAGGGCAAGGGCACAGTGTGACTCAAAAACAAGAACCCAGGAAGAGTACCCTACCAAGGTTCTCATTCTTCCCTGCCTCTTTCCATGTGTCACCTTCCTATGTGAAAGCAGTTGCGTCTCTTTATGAATAAGAAATTTATGGCTTAGAAAGCTCAGTAAAAACTCCTGAAACCAGTGATTAAGACAACAACAACAAAAAAGAGAGAGAATTTGTCTTAAATCTTGTTATAAAACATAGTTTTAAAGTTAAAATTTTCAGAGGAGAAGCTCTCCAATAGCAAAATAATGTAATAATATCTGGATTAAAAACCAAATCGTGTCCTTAGAGGTAGGAACAAGGATTAGAGACAGGGACTGGTAGGAAAAGTTTACTAAACTCTTTGAATAAATAGGACAAAACACAGGACAGAGAGAGGAAAAGAAAATAATCCATAAGTTTGAAAAATTCTACTTTTTATCATTTTATTATTAAATGACAAATAATGAAAAGATTCCAAGCATTTCCTCATGAAAAAGAATAGTAACCTAAGTTAAAATATTAAGAAATTAATACTTAGTAAGATAAAATCAGGAATAAGGTAGAACAAAGTAAGTATTACAATTCATAAATAAATCCAAGAGCTAAATTTTTAAAAAGATGACGTGGACAAACCTCTAGGAAAATAGAGAAGTAAAATACATAATTAATTAAATGCGAAAAAAAAATTAAGAGAAAAACATGCTCAATATTCAGGAAATATTTAAATTTTTCTAAGAATTGGTTTTCTAGGAAAATATAAATTATGAAGACAGATACAAACGGATGTGGAAAACCCCAAAGAGACAAATAGCAATAGATGAAAAAAAAAATCATCAAAAACCCACACCCACACAAAGCTAATCCTATATTCTTCTAGAATACACAAAAGGTGGAGCTGATTTTTATGTAGATGGTACAATCAAATTGAAGCCTAAGGAACATGTATCCTTATAGTTCTCAAAATAAGTTCTAGGACTGTAGATTGAAATCTATATAGTAAAAATTAAGAATACACAGAAGAACAAATGAATACTCGAAGGGAAATGGACTTTGTAAAGTTGACCTAATTGCATGAAAATACAGAGAAACCAACACCTGATTTGACCATATAAACATGAAAAAAGCAAGATTACAAAGTAAATAACCTGCCAGGAAATACTTTGCAAAGTATTATTATGAAAAAACACATTTTTTTAGGATCCATATTATTCTGGCAGATTTATCAGAAAACATGAATACCCAATTTAAAATGAAAACTTACATTACAATATGAATGGTAATTCATAACAGAAAAAAATTAATTTTATTAAAAAAATTTTTGTTTAATGTTTATTTATTTTTGAGAGACAGAGAGACAGAGCCTGAGCAGGGGAGGGGCAGAGAGAGAGAGGAAGACCCAGAATCCCAAGCAGGCTCCAGGCTCTGAGCTGTCAGCACAGAGCCCACTGTGGGGCTGGAACTCACGAGCCATGAGATCATGACCTGAGCCGAAGTTGGACATTTAACCAACAGAGCCACCCAGGTGCCCCATAACAGAAAATTTTAAATAACCAATGAAAAGTTGGAGATATATTCAACCTTGCTAATATTCAAAGAAATGCAAATTGAAGCTACACTGATATACCATATTTTCATTTATAAATCTGGTGAAAGATCTGTTAGCTTCAGTGGGAGAAAGCCCTTTTAACAGACTTTCTCAACATTCTTATATAGAGTATATACTTGTACAGTTTTTCTAGAGGTAATTTGGTAATATGTATAGAGAGCCCCCAAAACAGCAAAACATTTATCCTAGCAATAACATTAGAGAAATTTATCCTAAGGCTATGATCTGAGATGGGCATTAAAATTTATGTATGAATGTTTTTACAAAAATATTTTTTAAAATAATCATGAAAACTGGAACAAATTAAAATGTCCATTAATACAAGTCTGGCTAAATTATGAGACAGTACATGATAGAATATGATTTAGTCTAGTACTATTAATAAAAATAAGTATCTATTCACATGAAACAATATTTTTAAATTTTCAAATGTTTCTACTACCATTTTAAAATAAAAAATTGAAAACTTATTTATAGCAAAGATCAGCAATTGTTAACATTTGATATGTAACCTGACAGTTGTATGCATATTTATGTAACTAGAAGATAATAGTTGTTCCACAAGCACTATTTTAAATAAAGTATTGGCTTTAAAAAGTAATATGTGTATATGAAAATGTAGCTTAGATGATGTACATTAACATGGATTCACAGCTAACATGGATTCACAGCCGTTTGAACAGTTGCATTTAAGAAGGATTGAATCAAACCTTGGTGCCATCCTAATGAATTCAAATCCCTGTCCTGTCCTCCTTAATGATTTTATCACTGTCTTAGAACAAATTACTGGAGGTGTGACATATGAGACAAGAGTGTAGGGTGCAGAATGTAAGAAAACATGTAGCAGTAGGGACTATGTAAAAGTGAAGAGTGTGTGCCATTTCTGAACATATTCTATTTCAGTTTTTGCTCCTCTCTACACTGTACAAGCCAAACCAAGCTCCTCTCCAGGCCCCAGCAAGACTAAAGAACAAAAGTTTATGACCATGATAGGGGAATATTTAAGCTCAATCCATTATTTAAGCTCTTCCATGCATTTTACAGATATTAATTCATTTCATCCTTATACTGAGCGGTCAAAAGTAGGTAGTATTAGTATGTCTATTTTACAGACGAGATACCTGAGACACAGAAAGATTAATGAATTTGTCAAAAGTCACACGGATAGTAACTGGTGACACAGAAATTGGAACCCGGAGCTGACCCCAGAGGTAGGGCTTTTAGCTATTACACTAGCAACAGACTTTGAAGTCCTGCTTCAAGCCCTATGCAAGACATTGCTGGTGCACAAGGAAGTCAAACAGTCTCTTAGCAAACACATCATGCAATGATTGTCAAATATCACACAGTGTGGAATGTGTTCTTGTTGAGGAGCAAGAAATACACTTGCAGCAGGGAGGCTGAAATCAGCTCCAACTCCTGGAGATGAGTTTGTCATGTGTGATTCTTTTCCTGAAATGATAACTCCTCTTCTAGCCACTCAGCCCTTCAAGCCCATGGTCTCCTTTAGGCTCACTTACCAGGGCACAGATACTGCCAGATATGCATGGATTCCAGCAATAATCATAGCTTGACCTCTAAGAAAAGGGCAGAAGCAGTAGGAGGCGATGTCCTCACTAATTATGCACATACATAGCATTTTCTATAACCAAAGGGTAAAATTTTAAGGCCTTAGATAATGTCAGATCCATTTTCTCAACATTCTTTATAATTTTGCATCTAGTTGTCCTTATAAACTAGGGGGGTATTGTGGAAAAAGTGGTGGTTCTGTAATCACCTAGATCTGAGCTGGAATCCCTGCTTAGCCAGGGACAAGGTGAATGATCTTACAGAAGGAATTTATCTTCTCTAACACTGTGTTAAGCGGGAATAATGAAAACTACTATAAGGCAGGTAGGTATTAGAACGAAACCTACTTTCCTTCCACGTTTGAAATAAATTAATGAACTCATAATACTCACAGCTCAGAATGAAAGCAAACCTAATAAAAAGTATTAAAAAAATCTTGCAAGTATTCTTTATATGCATGAAATTAAAGCCCAAGACACATAAAAGATACATAAAAGAAAAAATATTATATTAAATTCCATCTTCTTGGCTGAAGAGAGGACCAAATTGTGTTTTATTCAATCCCCAAGACTAAGAAAGTAGCAGTTTCTGACTCAAAACCAAATTAACAGCCTGTGGTTTCTGAGGGCAGTAGATATCCCAGACCAGGAAACCACGGCACTCTTGAGCTGTAGCCAATATAAAGTTAGATCTGTGCATATACGTGGTAATTTGTGAGAAAGAAAGTTCCACAAACTCCTGTCTAAGTAGTACATAGTCCTCGGAATGCAGACCTATGAAGAGACTGTGGGAAACTGAGATACTAGCTAAGTGTAGCAGCTATATTTTACCAAGTTGTTCTAGCCACATAAAACTCCACATTATTTCCAAGAGCAGATAACCAGTACTGGACTGGCCCATGCCCAAATTGGGTAATTGCATTCTGTCATATTTCAGATCTCCTTGGCACTTTTAATTAGTCATAATTTATACTCTTCCCAGTTTACAATCAAAACTGCCTTATATTGCAGCTGTGGGGTTACACAGAGACAGCGACTAAATTAACAAACAGCTAGCAAATTATTGCTATTTTTCATTTCTCATTTTCTTTACATTTCTATGGATGGTGAAGGTCAGGGATTACTAGTTCCATTTTATAAGACCAGTGAGCCTTAAGCATAATCTAATATTAACATCTATGATAAGTTAGATTACAATTTAAAAATAAATTTCCTTTTGGATATATACCCATATCTTGAGACAGAAATAAAGAAGATAATGAATCTTTTCTAAAAGAAAAAAAATCACTTCAATATAAATAGGGAGTATAGCGTGATCGCTTTTTTTCATTTTTTTCAATATTTATTAGATTTCCACTTGTACCAAGTGCTGTTCAAGGTGTGAGGTCCAGGGGATAACAATAGATCATTTCTCAGATCTTTAAATTGCACCAGCCCTAGTTAAATGCATTTAATATTCACAAGAGCTTTACGAGGTAATCACTAATGTTACCCCTATTTTACAGATAAGAAACTGAGGCAAAGCAAATTTTAATAATTTTCCAGAGATATGATATATGAATATAACCACAGCTTCAAACCTTGGCCATTGGATGGCTCTTCACCACTGTGACCATCTCTCCCATGGACAGAACAGTCCTGGACTTTAATATTACACAGAGGAAAGTGGACAATGATAGAGACTTTTCTATTCAAGTTGAGAGATCTGGAACACAATAAGGAACAGGCTAAACAAACACCAGGGAAACAGTGTTCAAAGTGGAAAGAAGACCTGATGCCAGGACCCTGAGATGGAATAGATGTGGCACATTTGAGGAATCAGAAGAAGCCCACGATGGCTGAAGCACAAAGGCTAGAGGGAGAAAGAGTGAATTTTGGTTGGAAGTACGCACAGGATTATGAAGGACATTAACAGTGTAAGGTGATTAGTTTTTATGTGTAATGGGGACCTTTTGAGGATTTAAAAAAAGTAAACACATTTTGTTTAAAAGATTATTTTGAAGGTAAAATCTATTTAAAGGTGGGCAAGAGGGAAAGGAAAGAGATAATTTTCTCTCTCACATAAGAAATGATTTTTATTTGGGTTAGGGTGCATTTGGAGATTACAGAAAAGAAGAAGAAAAAATAAGAATATGTTTTTGTTGACTTTGCTGATGAATATTAGAGAGGAAGCAGGTGAGGAAAAAAGAGAATCAAGTAAAAACCAGAACTTGTCATTATTTTGGTAAACCTAAGTATTCCATCAAAAGATTTATCCACGGGATACAGGTGTGCTGTTTCGAAGGGACACATGTACCCCCATGTTTATAGTAGCACTATCCACAATAGCCAAAGTATGGAGAGAGCCCAGATGTCCATCAGTGGATGACTAGATAAAGAAAATGTGGTGTATAAATACACACACACACACACACACACACACACACACACACACACACACACACTGGAGTATTACTCGGCAATCAAAAAAAAATGAAATCTTGCATTTGCAACTACGTGGCTGGAACTGGAGGGTATTATGCTAAGCGAAATTAGTCAGAGAAAGACAAAAATCATATGACTTCACTCATATGAGGATTTTAAGAGACAAAACAGATGAACATAAGGAAAGGGAAACAAAAATAATATAAAAACAGGGAGGGGGACAAAACAGAAGAGACTCATAAATATGGAGAACAAACTGAGAGTTACGGGAGGGGGGATGGGCTAAATGGGTAAGGGGCATTAAGGAATCTACTCCTGAAATCGTTGTTTCACTATATGCTAATTTGGATGTAAATTTTGAAAAATAAAAAATAAATTAAAAAACAATAAAAAAATAAAAACAAAAAATGGATGGGAAAAAAAAGATTCATGTAGTTTATTCTGAGAACTCTTGGTGAACCCAAAAAGAGTATGAAATGTGATGTAAATTTTACTTTTTGGGGGGAGGTGGGTGGAAGGATGGTTGAAATAGGTGAAGGGGATTAAGACTACACTTATCATGATGAGCACTGAGCAAAGTATAAATATTTGACTCATTGTACACCTGAAACTAATACTGTTTTTTAATTATACTTCAATTAAAAAATTACATTTTTAATTTCATTATCTGTGTCAATAGACCTTTATGTTTAATTCTTTGTATTTATTTTAATGACTTAAAGTACATATGAGCATTCTTAACCTTGTTTAAATTATTTATTAATTTGTATAACATTTATTTATTATTTGGCAAAACTGCCTAGAGATATGCTCATTTGAAATCATTACCTATTATCATAGAAAGAGCTACACAGAAGGGCATCTTGAACATGGTTTTTTGAACAACACACAAGTAACACACTGTTTTTAGCAACTGGATAGAACATTGAATTATCATGCTGAGCTCATACCTCCATAAACAGAAGACATTTTATTTGCATTTTAAATTAAGGTGTGATAGGATACATCATGGTCCTGAAGTTGTGTGAATTGTGTGAATAAAAGATATCTAAATTAAGTTGGATGTATTTGGCAGAAAACTGTTTAAAGATTTTGGAAAAATTGGAAGTATTTGTCATAGGTCTTAATGGAATCTAAGATAATGTTAATACATTCTACTAAATGTAATTTACTAAAACTTAAATTTTAGAAAGATTTTATGTTTTCTTTCCTTTTTTTTTAAATATTCAATGTGTCCACATAGGTTTAAGCTGGTGCTTTCACGAATTTTCTAGCACAATTTCACAGTCAAAAACAAACAAACAAAAAACAAACCTGATCTCATAAGGTTTTGGTTAATTTTGGATGATCAAGAGATTAGAGGAAGACATGGGTGTACAATGGTAGAATATTTATAGTAGGAGATATCTATAGATTATCTATGATAAACTTTATATTCTATAGCCCTTACTGTCTCCTGAGCTCCAAACTTACTCAAGGAGTGTTTCCACCTGGATATCCTGTAGCCTGACCCAGCCTGAATGAAAATTACAATAATTTTGTTCTTGAATTCTATACTACTGTTAATAAAATTATCATTTACCCAATTCTTCAAGCTCTTGTGTTTAGAGCCTTCGTTAGCAATTTTATAACCTTTACACACCATCTTTTAGTAACTGATTATTTTTACCTTTCAAATATCTGTCCAATTTACCCCTTCCTCTCCTTTACTATCACCACTGCCTTAATGCCTTTCTTTCTCCATCCTTAAGCTGGATTGTTGCAGTAGTTCTCTAACTCATCTCTTTCAGCCCTTCCCCACTCCAACCCAGTATTCACACTGGTACCAGTTAACTTTCAAAAACAAAATTTGAAGATCATTTATAAAATGTTGATCTTTCTCCTTATTACCATCAAATTAAATCCATACAACTTAACATGGTAAACATCTCTTTACAAAGTGGTCTTACATAATTTTACCATGATGTTCCATCTCTCACTATTTCCCAGCAGAATCTTAACCGTCTTCCAAATAATTGAGTTACACTGTACTTATTTAACCCCCTAAGCTTTTTAATACCTTGATTCAGCTTGCTTGAGTGACTTCTGCTCTCTTCTCACCTGAATATATTTATCACAAAACTGGATTTTTACCTGTTTCCTATAAGAGAATCTTCTCTTTAAAAGTTTCAGAGTATAAGCAAAGAGTGTGAGGATAATCCCAGGTGGGAAGCCAACAGCAATCACAGCTCCTCTTCCAGGAGTTTTATTTTCATTTTCTGTCAATTCCTGCCTAACATTTCTCAGAATTCCTGGTATTCTTTTATACCAGTTTCAATTTTTTCAAGGAATTTCACTAGGGCATCAACACCATAACTTTTGATTCAGTAAGTCTGGGTTTGAAGACATGAATATATGTTTTATTTGCTATTAGAGTTGATAATAAAAGTGAAAATGCATAAAAATTTAGGCATAAAAACTGGCTTTGCCGTCACCAAATCCCACGCATAAATGCTCTTGGTAGATCAAAGTCTCTTTCTACTCCTTTGGGGTCTCTTTACCCCAGATTTTGTTTTGAAAATCCTATCCCTAAAACATACATCTTCAACTACCTAAAATCATTCACTGTGGTTTTTTCCACCCCCCTCCCCAGGAACAAGTTTGTACCTGGTATCTTCTGGTAAGGAATGGCTAGTAAATGAATGTTCACATTCCCCTACATGAGCACACCAGACACATAGCCTGGTATTCTTCTGCCTAATGAGGGATAAAGATTATTTCTTAATTTTTTCAGTGAATTTTGGTTCCCAGAATATATGATAAATTCTAAGGATGTTGCTATGTCTAAATGATAGAACAGATGCAGATAGATGACAGATTGTTATTCAGTCTAATGGCCTAAAATATGCAGAATGAAAGCTTTTAATTTTGAGTGTAATTACTTGCTCCAGTTGTATAATTACTTGTCATCCAAGTTTTTTGTCCTAATAATAATAGGGATTTTTTTTCTTCTCTGCAATTTCTCACTCAAGGGAGAATAGAATACAAAAAATATATTGTAAACAATACACTAAAATTACATGGATATTAAATTATGATATATGTATAAAATTCCTTTTGAAAACTATATAATAATATTATTATCACTTAGTCTAGTCCTTTATTTTTCTCATGAAGAATCAAGTCTAGGAGATAAAATGGCTCTCTAAAGTTTACACAAAATACCTGTCTCTTGGTTCCTAGGAATCTTGACTCTGAGTCCAGTGTCTTTTTCATCATATCACATAGCTTCAATAGTCTTAAAGACTTAGTAAAATTTTCCCATATTTTCATAGATTGTTTCTCCTTTTGCAACCATCTCCCAAACCCCTTTGTCCCTGAATCTACCTGTGGTACAGATAGGTTCATCCAAGCAGGCATAGTGAGAATGGCCTAGAATTGATCTCATCCTCTAAATCTGGCTTGCCTTTGTGACTATCAGTTCTTCTCAGGTTTTGATGTATATTGTCATATAAAAGTAAGAAGGACAAGACTTGAGATGCTATTAATAACATAGTGCTATAGATAAAACAAGATTTGTTCCCTTTTCATTTTTCCCAAAGAATGTCATGTTACTAGATGAAGGGCCAGCTCCTGGAGGGGCTACCAATACCACCCAACCTTCTTCTAGATGTGATGAATCTCTGCAGAAGTCTGAATTGTCATAGTAATCTGGAGTGTGCTGTCCATGGTACTGAGAAACCAGTGCTAAATATAGTTCTGCTACAAAATCCTCCCCCAAGTGGTCAGTTAGGCGGAGCGGCATCTAGCTTTGTGTTGCAGGGGCCTGGAGAAAGCTATAAGGATGTGTGACCATTTAAAAAATGTAACAGCTCAAAAAGGTAGCTTTGAGAAAATATTATTTATAACCACAACTGAAGTTAAAAAGAACAATCCACACCACTAGGAGAAACAGTTATTTGTAACTATTCTGCTTTTCCTAAAAGTAATAATCCTTATATGCTTTGAAAATTAGAGTAAGATCTTTGGCTGCTGTTATATTTCCCTTCAAAAAATTAAAGTAGTGTAGTGTGATATATTATAACTTTCAACCAAAATAATAAAATTATCCAGAGAAAATTAGGTACAATTCACCCTGTGGATATAGGAAAACTAGATAGGTGTTACCAATCGGCTTTAAGCTGGGGTCTATGTGAAATGACAAAGCAGGAGCACTTGTGGACAAAGAAAGGTAGAAGCACCTTTAATGGTGTGAGTTACTGCATATTTAGAAGACACCTTCCATCTGCAACCCCTCCATGTAAAAAATATCTCTTCATTCAGTTTCTATATATTTGACAATGGATATGCATAGGAGATATGCATCTAATTATTCCAAATGGCCTTGTTTGGTTTGCTGTTCATTTTTCGGGAGTAGGTACACTCTATTCTAATTGGAGACACTTTCTATGATGCACATAGAATCAAAATTGTAAACTACAGTTGCATCCCTCATGCCTCTCAGATAGGCAGTGCACAATTTTTATTCGCATCCACACCTCCTGACCCTGGTCTCTGCTAGTGTTATGCGATGTCTCCCAAGAATTCCCTGAGATGTGAAGTTGTGTGCCTAGTGGAGATTTGAGTCTCCATCTCATATATTTTATTTACAATTCCTTCTCACCTTACTCAAAATGGAAGTTTTCCTAATATGAATTATTAACAGGTAGTTCTAAGATGTACTTTAGAGTTCTCCAATCGTGCTATTATCATAATCATCATATCTAATCTGTTTCGCTGAGTTTCAAACTGTCTACACCATTAAGACGACAATTGAGAGTATAGGGCCACAGAAGCAATAACAACCATAAATGTCATTGCAAGCTATGTGTTCATAGGCCCTATCTGTGCTACTTGTTAACTACTGAAGTCTCTGTAAAACTTTTGTCTACACTCTTCTTCACTTCCTCATGTTTTGGACATTGCTGATACTTTCTAGGAAATGGATGTTTTTACAAGTATTTACCATTGTCACTGTTGAAGACATTACTTTTCTCATCATTCACATTGTTCTTGTTATTCCCCTGTTGTTGGGCATTTTACCATTAGAGGTACAAACATTTTGTTAGGCACTAGTGATCCCCCCATTACTAAATCCAAAGGACAATTATAATTCTTGTTTAAGTTCCGTTTCTGAAAGCACACACTCATTGTGGCTTTATGAAACCACCGTATTCTTTTCTTCCACTGCTTTACATAACCTTAAATGTTAGTGTCCCTCAGCCTTCTACACCAGGTTCTCTTCTCTTTCTACTCTACATTGACTAGGTGGCTTTGCCTGTTCTCAAGTCCAGTTATTTCTTATGTACTGATGACCTACTCCAACTACTTTCCAACTCATGTCCCAAATGTCCAACTACCTTTCAATATTTCTGCCTTGGTATCTTGCTGGGCATTCAAATCAACATATCCAAAACTGAACCCCTCACTACACCTCCGACACACACACACACACACACACACACACACACACACACACACACACATCTTTATTGTCATCTCAATGTTTACTCAAAAAATTAATCCAACGTCCATAGTTATCCATATCAAACTTCTGGCAGCCATCCTTCATGCCATCAACAATCACATTTCCCCCCAATACTCAAAGAAACCATTTCCTACCCATTCAAGCTTCTAAATAACTACTCAATGCTTTCACTTATCTTTACCTTCAGTACCAAGAATTCATGGTAACAGGTCATGGTACCATTATAGCAGTCACTGTCAGCTCTTACCTGAATCGTGACAACAGCCTTGCCTTCACTGATACTCAGCACTACATTCCTCAATTGATCCTTCACAAAGAAGGTATCATAATTTTTAAAAAGGTATTTTATTATATTGATTCTCTTATTTGAACTCTTGAGTGTCTTTTCATTGCCATTAGGATGAAAACCAAACCTACCAGCTCTGACCTCTATTTCTCCAGCCTTTCTCTTGCTACTCCCCTTTCTCTCTTTGTTCCAATTATATTGACTTTTTAAAAATTCATTGAATAGGCCATATTCTATATTGATTTCTATCTTCACTTGCTTTTCCCCCTACCTGTATATTCTCCTCACTTCTATTTATGTGGCTAACTTTTATTGATCATTCAGCTCAGTTTAAAAGTCACTTTCTCTAAGAAAACATTATTGTATCTCCCTCATTCCCTCTGCATAGACTTAGATACTTTGTTTTTGCTCCTGGTACATCCTCATCATATCATTTATTTATAATCATTTCTTTCATTTTCTTTATCTCCAGTGTCTATCACAATACTTGGCACAGATGGACACAACGTCTATTGTCAGATGAGTGAAAGTAGAAAGTTTTTTTTTCCCATTGAGTTAATATGTATTCTTGTTCTATATATAATAATAAAATGCTGCCCTACATGCAGAATACACACTTGTATATATGTTTAGTGTATCTGCAGAGAAATGGAGAGGGGAAAGAATTCAGGGTGAAGTTAGGAGATATAGCAGAGTGGTTTCAGGCCAGATACAGTTCTTCAAGGCCTCAAGTCAATTAAAACTGATAAAATTCAAAAAAGTAGCTTTGGATTTTTTTTTTGTCATGAAAAAGGTGTTTATTTTGAACTTCTGATTTTTGCCTTTCAGCGTTTTGGGAATACTTAAGAAGAGTGAAAGAATTGAAAAGACCATACCTCTGCAGATTTCAATTGAATTCCTTCTGAATAAAAAAATCAAAGAAAAACTTTCATGTTTTTTTTTTTTTATTTAGTCTAAGGAGAAAATAGATAAGCTATAAGTGGCACGTTGGGATAGTCCAAATACAAAATTATTTCTATCTGGGTTTAGAATCGATAGTATGGCCTTTCATAGAAATCAGAAAATGTATGTTGCTCATTATTATTTGCTTAAAGATTAAAGAAGCTTTGCTTTACCTTTACACATACCTGCAAGGTTCTGTACAATTTCAGAAGCAAACATGGGGTTAGGAATTTTAACACTAAATCTGGATTTTTTAAAAAATTTTTTCTTTTAATGTTTATTTATTCTTGACAGAGAGACAGGGCATGAGCAGGTGAGAGGCAGAGCAAGAGAGGGACATAGAATCCGAAGCAGGCTCCAGGCTCTAAGCTGTCAGCACTGAGCCCCATGTGGGACTCGAACCCACAAACCATGAGATCATGACCTGAGCCAAAGTTGGACACTTAAGTGACTGAATCATCCAGGCAACCCCAAATCTGGAATTTTAACAACAAAAAATGCATACTGTGTAAATTATCTAAAATTGTTCACAAATGACTGCACAACTGTAGTAAACGCATATACACTGAAATTTTTGTGTACTGGTGAACATAATAAAAACAAAATACAACAATAGGCTAAACTATATGATTTTTGGTTCTACTAGTTAGTAGTGTTGTTTTCCTAGCTGACAATAAGGGGACCAGATTTTTTTTTCCCCAGGCAGGAACTATATATATAAATGGGTATTTTAAAAAGACTTGTGTTGGCCTCTCCTCCCCTCCCACCATCCCATACTCCCTCCGTGTGTGTGTGTGTGTGTGTGTGTGTGTGTGTGTGTGTGTGTGTAGTCAATGAGAATTTAGCTTACATCTGGTTTGGTTTGGAGATCCCGCACAGAACTAAGCTGAATTATCTAACTTAGTTTATGGATCATGATACCTTCTGTTTCATGTTTTCTGTACACTGGCTTAATGATACTCAGAGCTCAAGTGGCACCAAATAAACTATGTTTAAATGCATTTATGTATATTAAACACTTTATATAAGGTTGTTAGAAGATGGAGAATTTACACAGAGCTCCAACTCTTCATCATTCTGCTCCCTTCCTTTCTCTCTGCCTTTCCCCAAACCCCTAATTTCCTCATGAAGGGAAGTTCCACCATATTTTTGCTTGCTCTACACCAACTTATGTCTTGTGCTTCTCAGGGTCTCCTCTGTTTCCCCATAAGGAGCTTATTAAGCTTGTTCCCTAAACAAAAATTATTCTCTCATTAAAAACATTGTTTTTTTTTTTAAAAGTTGTTTTCAGCTTTTAAAAAAAAACAAACAAAACCAAAGAACTTTACCATGTTATAGTAAGTTGTGTCTTTTAAAAACTAATAAGCCTATTAGTTTATACTTTCTATAATTTTCTTTTTTTACTTACTATTTTAGAGAAAGAGAGAGAGAGCAGGGGAGAGGGGCAGAGGAAAAGAGAGAGAAAGAGAGAATCTCAAGCAGGCTCCAGGCCTACTGTAGAACCTGATGCAGGGCTTGATCTTACAAAGGTGAGACCATGATCTGAGCCAAAATCAGGAGTTGGATGCTTAAGAGACTGAGCCACCCAGGCACCCCCTACACTTTCTACCATTTTCTAATAAGGTAATAAGGTTATGCTGATGTGTAATAATAACACTTTTGGGGAAGGAAAATAGTACCAATGATCTTTTGATGGTAACGGAAACAATATAATTAACCAATCTAAAATTTAAAAATCTAAAATAAACTGATTACTTTTTTTTGCATCTTAAAGTAAGGAAACTATACTTTTATAAAAAGTGGTTAGCATATTTTTTAAGATTGTAAGTAAGTTAATTAGTGAACATCTGGATGACTGATTAAATCTGTGTGATTGGCATACATATCATGCAAAAATTATAACTTAAGAGCAATTACTCTAAGTATTCCTTTGTTGACTATTTAAGTAACTATGCCTAAATATATAATAGTTTCCCTTGTGTTACTTTTAAAATGAATACTACTTTACGTTCTTAGAGTAGTACCTCAGAATTAACATCACTTTACTGAATAAATTAGTTAAGCTTGAGATGAAAATGATCTATTGAATTCATCCTTTACAACAACTAGGGAAGAAAATTCAGTGCTTCCTGGAATGAATAAAATACATGGAAAAAAGGCCAGAAAATTTGATTCTGCTATTTGAATTGAGCAAGTAGTGAATACAAAATTTGAATTTGTTTCAATTCTGCCTTGTTTGAAAACAGGCTGCTTTTTATTTTTTTAGACTTCTTTTTTATTTGTAAAGGTTTTTTTTTTCTACCACCTCTCCAATAGTAAAAGGGGAAATAATTAGAGTAAAGAAAACTAACAAAAATCAAAATGAGGAGTCATCTGAAGAACAGTCGGCAGTATAAAATGTTAGCTATTGACCTTTGAAAACCTTCTGTTCTAATTAATAAGAGTCTTTTATAGGAGAGGGCTGGTGAACCATCCTTTCAATCAATAAATATCCTTCATGTAAGGTGTGTTGTTACCCAAGATTTGATAAGGCCAGATAAATGTTCCTTAGATTCTAAAAAGCTGTTAAGATCTGCAAAACAATGCTATTCTTTTAGACTTCCTAGAATAAAGAAAATAATATATAATTAGTGCCATTAAATTGAATAAAAAGGTAAAACTACCAACCTTACTCTGCAATCTTGGAATAATTGGAGTTAAACTCCCACATTATAGCCCTTGCGTGTTTTGAGTCACAATGTGAAGTTTATATTGGCAGAGATGATTGAATATCACCTGTGAGTCACTTAGAATGGCCTGAAAGGGTGACGGATGCAATGACAATGATCAGAAGTACATTCTAAAATAAATTAATGGGACTGTTTGTATTATCCATTAAGTACTTAATACCAAGAACTTGGCCAGTATTATTTAATGTAAAGAAAATTTGAAAACCGAGCCAACATGGCAGAGAAGAAGGGGAATCCATACTTCCCGCATCTCTCAAAGAAGTGTAGAAGCCAAAGGACTTTGAACACCAGAGCCTGGGAGGAAAGAGACTGAATCTACTAGGAAGAAAATGGGAAAGCTGGAAAAAAGATAGGTGGGTAACTGTGAACTGGGGGAGATAAAAAAGGCCACGTGAACATGGAGGGGAGGGACCCCCTTCTGCAGAGAGACAAAGGGAAGAGAAAGACCGGCTAGGGAAGTGTAGGACCATATTTGGACAGGAGAAAGACCTCAGACTGAGACTGAGAGGGATCTGATCTCTACTGTGGGGCTTTCTTCAGACTGGAGCTGGCTGCCTGCTCGCACACCTGGGAAGAAGGGGAGCCAGGCCTGGGTGCGGTGGTAGGTCAGGGGCTCAGTCTTCAGTTGGAGAAGTGGTTCCCTCCCTGGAGGGCTGCACCATAGCATAGAACCTGGCTGCGTCTGCCACCCTGGGCACAGTGGCTGGGCCAAGGGCACAGTCTGCAGGAGGAAAAGACAGCCATCTCCCTGGAGTGCTGTGAGAAAAGACAAAGCCTGCCTGCGACTGCCACCCCAGGGGCTTTTGGCGAGGGCGGCAGCTCCATCCTCAGTAGGAGAAGGAAGTCCTCCCTGAAGTGCCACGGCACAGACAAAGCCAGCTGGGACCACATATCATAGCACTGAGAGGCGCTTCCCCGGTGCCAGACTGCACAGAGTGGGACTTTGAATCCTAGCCAAGCGCAGGGTCAGGTGAGTTGGTGAGATAGAAGGACCACCTCATCTGCACCTGTGGCACAGTGAGGACGACTCAAACTGAGTCTACCCAGTCTGGTTCCGTGGAGAAGAGACTGGGGGACCCATCCCTTGCCCCCACCACCGCCACCACCAAGGTGGGGCCTCAGGGATCAGTCCCAGGGCCTATAGTGGAGGTGGGTCCAGATAACACCAAATCACGCCCCTTTGCACTGGGTAACTGCGTATCCACTGGAGTGGCACAGACCCTGAGGATAGCTACTCCTGACAAGTGATGCAGCATTGCCTGGATTAACTCTAGGTCAATTCTGGATACATAGATATTTTCTCTCTCCCCTCCCCCATTTCTCCTCCTTATCTCTTCCCTCCCCTAAGCTGCTTACTCTGGTTATTGGTCTGTCTAAACAGACATATTTAACCCATTGTTTTGATACATGTTCTACACCTCCTTCTTTTTACTCCTTTCTCTCTCTCTGGAATAATCAAGCCATATAGTTTCTCTGTCTGGTTAACTTTATCTTTGTTTCATTTTCCCTGCCTCCTTCTTTATTTTCCTTTCTCTCTCTCTGGATTAAGCCTTTTAGTCTCCCTACCTAATCAACATTTTTTTCTAGGGGGGGGGGGGGCGGCCGCATCATTTTTCTCTTTGTACATGCTCTTCCACACTCTTCTTTACTTATAGTCGATGTTTTTTGGTTTTATGTTTTTGTTCTTTATTTTTTTTTGTTTTTGTTTATTTGTTTGTGTTATTTGTTTTTGTGTTTGCCTGTTTTTGCCTCCTGTTTGTCTGTTTTCCTTTACAGGGCTACTCCAAGGAGCAAATCAAACCACACCTGGTGGAGTGTCCAAAATATTACTATGAGTAGGGTAATAAAATAACTGAAGTCAACAACAGAGAACAAGTAACAATTTCCGAAAAAAAACACCTCCTGAAGGGCCAGCCCCTGGACAGTGTATGACCCTCCTTTAATATAGCAGTGCTCACAGGTACAGAGCACAGAGCAAGCTTTCAAAATGCATAAGGGACAGAAAACTAGCCAAAATGATGAAACAGAAGAATTCTCCTTGAAAGAAATTACAGGAAGTAGCGACAGCTACTTGATCAAACAAATTGATCAAATTGAATAAATTGATCAAATTGATCAAAACTGATTTAAGCAATATAACGGAACAAGAATTTAGAATAATTGTCATAAAATTAATCACTGGGCTTGAATAAAGCATAGAGGACAACAGAGAATCTATTGCTACAGAGATCAAGGGACTAAGAAATAGTCGTGAGGAGCTACAAAATGCAATAAATGAGGTGCAAAATAAAATGGAGGCAGCCACAGAATGCATTGAAGTGGCTAAGGAAGGAATAAGTGAATTAGAGATAAAATTATGGAAAAAGAAGCTGAGAAAAAGAAAGATAAAAACATCCAGGAGTACAAAGGGGGAATTAGAGAACTAAGTGATGCAATCAAATGGAACAATATCCGTATCATAGGAATTCCAGAAGAAGAAGAAGAGAGAGAAATGGGCTGAAGGTGTTCTTGAACAAATAGCTGAGAACTTCCCTGATCTGGGGAAGGAAAAAGGCATTGAAATCCAAGGGGCCCAGAGAACTCCCTCCAGACGTAACTTGAATCCATCTTCTGCATGACATATCATAGTGAAACTGGCAAAATACAAGGATAAAGAGAAAATTCTGAAAGCAGGTAGGGATAAATGGGCCCTAACCTACAAAGGTAGAAACATAAGGGTAGTAGCAGACCTATCTACTGAAACTTGGCAGGCCAGAAAGGAATGGCAGGAAATCTTCAATGTGATGAACAGAAAAAATACGCAGCCGAGAATCCTTTATCCAGCAAGTCTGTCAATCAGAATAAAAGGAGAGATAAAGGTTTGCCAAAAAAAAAAAACCCAGAAACTGAAGGAATTCATCACCACTAAACCAGCCCTACAAGAGATGTTAATGGGGATTCTGTGACTGAAATGTACAAGGACCACAAAGGACCAGAGACACCACTACAAGCATGAAACCTACAGACATCACAATGACTCTAAACCCATGTCTTTCCATAATAACACTGAATGTAAATGGACTAAATGCTCCAACCAAAAGACATAGGGTATCAGAATGGATACAAAAAAAAAAAAACAAAAAACAAGACCCATCTATTTTCTGTCTATAAGAGACTCATTCTAGACCTGAGGACACCTTCAGATTGAAATTGAGGGGATGGAGAACCATCTATTCATGCTACCGGAAGTCAAAAGAAAGCTGGAGTAGCCATATTTATATCAGACAAACTAGACTTTAAATTAAAGGTTGTAACAAGAGATGAAGAAGGGCGTTATGTAATAATTACAGGGTCTATCCATCAGGAAGAGCTAACAATTAAAAATGTCTATGCACCGAATTTGAAAGCACCCAAATACATAAAACAATTAATCACAAACATAAGCAACCTTATTGATAAAAATGTAATTACAGGAGACTTTAATAGTTCACTTACAGCAATGGATAGAACATCTAGACAGAGAATAAATAAAGAAACAAGGGCCCTGAATGATATATTGGATCAGATGGACATGACAGATATATTTAGAACTCTGCATCCCAAAGCAACAGCATATACTTTCTTCTCGAGTGCACATGGAACATTCTCCAAGATAGATCACATAATGGGTCACAAAACAGTCCTTCATAAGTATAAAAGAATTGAGATCATACCATGCACACTTTCAGACAACAATGCTATGAAGCTTGAAATCAACCACAGGAAAAAGTCTGGAAAACCTCCAAAAGCATGGGGGTTAAAAAACACCCTACTAAAGAATGAATGGGTCAACCAGGCAATTAGAGAAGCAATTAAAATATATATGGAAACAAATGCTTTGGGATGCAGTGAAGGCAGTCCTGAGAGGAAAATACATTGCAATCCAGGCCTATCTCAAGAAACAAGAAAAATCCCAAATACACAATCTAATGGCACACCTAAAGGAACTAGAAGCAGAACAGCAAAGACACCCCAAACCCAGCAAAAGAAGAGAAATAATAAAGATCAGAGCAGATATGAACAATACAGAATCTAAAAAAACCACTAGAGCAGATCAATGAAACCAAGAGGGTTTTTTTTTTGAAAAAAATAAACAAAATCGATAAACCTCTAGGCTTCTCAAAAAGAAAAGGGAGAAGACCCAAATAGATAAAATCATGAATGAAAATGGAATTATTACAACCTCAGAAATACAGCAATTATCAGGGAATAAATACTATGAAAAATTATATGCCAACAAAGTGGGAAACCTGGAAGAAATGGACAAATTACTAAACACCCACACAGTTCCAAAACTCAAACAGGAGGAAATAGAAAGCTTGAACAGACCCATAACCAGCGAAGCAACTGAATCAGTTATCAAAAATATCCCAACAAATAAGAGTCCAGGACCAGATGACTTCCCTGGGGAATTCTACCAGACATTTAAAGCAGAGATAATACCTATCCTTCTCAAGCTGTTCCATAAAATAGAAAGGGAAGGAAAACTTCCAGAATCATCTATGAAGCCAGCATTACTTTGATTCCCAAACAAGACAGAGACCCAGCAAAAAAAGAGAACTATAGGCCAATATCCCTGATGAATATGGATGCAAAAATTCTCAATAAGATACTAGCAAATCGAATTCAACAGCATATAAAAAGAATTATTCACCATGATCAAGTGGGATTCATTCGTGGGCTGCAGGGCTGGTTCAATATTCGCAACTCAATCAATGTGATACATCATAATAAAAGAAAAGATAAGAAACGTATGGTCCTGTCAATCAATGCAGAAAAAAGCATTTAACAAAATTCAGCATCCTTTCTTCATAAAAAAAACCTCAAGAAAGTCAGGAATGAAGGAACATAGTTAAACATCATAAAAGCCATTTATGAAAAGCCCACAGCTAATATCATCCTCAATGGGGAAAAACTGAGAGCTTTCCTCTGAGATCAGGAACACAACAGGGATGCCCACTCTCACCACTGTTGTTTAACACAGTGTTGGAAATTCTACCATCAGCAATCAGACAACAAAATGAAATCAAAGCCATTACCACTGGCAAAGATGAAGTGAAGCTTTCACTCTTTGTAGATGACATGATATTATACATGGAAAACCCAATAGACTCCACCAAAGTGTACTAGAACTGATACATGAATTCAGCAGTCACAGGATACAAAATTAATGTACAGAAATCAGTTGCATTCTTATACACTAATAATGAAGCAACAGAAAGACAAATAAAGAAACTGATCCCATTCACAATTGCACCAAGAAGCATAAAATACCTAGGAATAAACCTAGCCAAAGATGTAAAAGATCTGTATGCTGAAAACTATAGAAAGCTTATGAAGGAAATTGAAGAAGATATACAGAAAGGGAAAAACATTTTGTGCTCATGGATTGGAAGAATAAATATTGGGGTTTTTTAAATTTTTTTAACGTTTTTATTTATTTTTGAGACAGAGAGAGACAGAGCATGAAAGGGGGAGGGTCAGAGAGAGTGGGAGACACAGAATCTGAAACAGGCTCCAGGCTCCGAGCAGTCAACACAGAGCCCGACGCGGGGCTCCAACTCACATACCATGAGATCATGACCTGAGCTGAAGTCGGACGCTTAACCAACTGAGCCACCCAGGCGCCCCGAATAAATATTGTTAAAATGTCAATACTACCCAAAGCTATCTACACATTCAATGCAATATCAATCAAAATTGCACCAGCATTCTTCTCGAAACTAGAACAAACAATCCTAAAATTCATATGGAACCACAAAAGGCCCCGAATAGCCAAAGTTATTTTTTGAAGAAGAAGACCAAAGCAGCAGGCATCACAATCCCAGACTTCAGCCTCTCCTACAAAGCTGTAATCATGAAGACAGCATGGTATTGGCACAAAAACAGACACATAGACCAATGGAATAGAATAGAGACTCCAGAATTGGACCCACAAAAGTATGGCCAACTAATCTTTGACAAAGCAGGAAAGAATATCCAATGGAAAAAAGACAGTCTCTTTAACAAATGGTGCTGGGAGAACTGGACAGCAACATGTAGAAGAATGAAACTAGACCACTTTCTTACACCATGCACAAAAATAAAATCAAAATGCATAAAGGACCTGAATGTGAGACAGGAAACCATCAAAACCCTAGAGGAGAAAGCAGAAAAAAACCTCTCTGACCTCAGCCGCAGCAATTTCTTACTCGACACATCTCCAAAGGCATTAGGGAATTAAAAGCAAAAATGAACTATTGGGACCTCATGAATATAAAAAGCTTCTGCACTGAAAAGGAAACAATCAACAAAACTAAAAGGCAACCAACGGAATGGGAAAAGATATTTGCAAATGACATATCGGACAAAGGACTAGTATCCAAAATCTATAAAGAACTCACCAAACTCCACACCCGAAAGACAAATAATCCAGTGAAGAAATGGGCAGAAGACATGAATAGACACTTTTCTAAAGAAGACATCCAGATGGCCAACAGGCACATAAAAAGATGCTCAACGTCACTTCTCATCAGGGAAATACAAATCAAAACGACACTGAGATACCACTTCATGCCAGTCAGAGTGGCTAAAATGAACAAATCAGGAGGCTATAGTTTCTGGAGAGGATGTGGAGAAACAGGAACCCTCTTGTACTGTTAGTGGGAATGCAAACTGGTGCAGCCACTCTGGAAAACAGTGTGGAGGTTCCTCAATAAATTAAAAATATACCTACCCTATGACCCAGCAATAGCACTGCTAGGAATTTACCCAAGGTATACAGGAGTGCTTATGCAAAGGGGCACTTGTACCCCAATGTTTATAGCAGCACTTTCAACAATAGCCAAATTATGGAAAGAGCCTAAATGTGCATCAACTGACAAATGGCTAAAGAAGTTGTGATTTATATATACAATGGAATACTACTTGGAAATGAGAAAGAATGAAATCTGGCCATTTGTAGCAACATGGATGGAACTGGAGAGTATTATGCTAAGTGAAATAAGTCAGGCAGAGAAAGACAGATACCATGTTTTCACTCCTATGTGGATCCTGAGAAACTTAACAGAAGTCCATGGGAGAGGGGCAGGGGGAAAAAAAAGTTACAGAGAGGGAAGGAGGCAAACCAGAAGAGAATCTTAAATACTAAGAAGAAACTGAGGGTTGATGGGGGGTGGGGGATAGGGGAAAGTGGGTGATGGGCATTGAGGAGGGCACCTGTTGGGATGAGCGCTGGGTGTTGTATGGAAACCAACTGGACAATAAATTACATATTAAAAAATTAAATTAAATTAAAAAAAAGAAAATTCACCCACACCAATTTTGCTTTATGGAGTTGTAAGTGGTATATCAAAGAACCATAGATTACACCCCAGCTACTCAAAGACTTTTTTTCTTGATTTCAATCATTCTGCTTTTTGTGTCCAGTGGTGAAAACTTAAATACTGACTTTTTTGACATTTAAGAACAAGAGAAAATAAATAATTATAATATCAGAATCACTTTGAGTTTCTGGTTCAGTAAATATTGAATGTGATATAATTGCATACAAACATTTGCATACAAAACTTAGATTTTAATGTGTTGAAACACATATGTGTGTTATATTTCTCACCCATAAACTGAGTCATTTTTTCATTACTAGAAATCCTAGTTACATAGAAATATTATGTATAAGAAAATCCACTTAAATATAAGTATATTCTGTATCAATGGGAATACACAGATTTTCCTCCCTCATAACTCATGGTGATTTTGAGAGTTTCTTACAAGAGCCACCAATAATCATAAGGATTCATATTAGTTTAGTAGTAAAAGCTTTTGTTTTCCTCTGTACCTGTTTTACAAGGAGAGGTTGATAAAAGAAAATTTGAATTGGTTATTAATCTCCTTCCACATATTAAAACAAAATTTGAAAGTTCTGACTTTCTACTTCATTTTTAAAAATACACACACAAAATACTTTGACAATTTTATCAAAATTTCTTCTCAAACTCTGATGGCCTTATAGTAATTTGGGTTTTAGAAAGAAACTCAGTTGAATTGCAAATTAACTTTCTATAACTTAGGCACAAATAAAACCATAACCATTTTCTTCATTTTTCTGCTTTGTCTTTAAGTATTCCTAGCTTTTAATGCTTAAGTCTGTGTCCATTAACCTTTTTTCTACCTTCAGATCAAGAAATAGCCCTAGTAGCATCCCTGATGAGCCTCATCTACGTAGAGATTTGTCCATGAAGTAATCAGAATGAATGCAAATGTCATTGATCTTAGTCAATTAGTTTGATGAGTCTGGTGCCAGGTTATTGATTCTAGTTTCTCCAGAGTCCCAAATGAGTGGTGCCCTAACTAATATGTTCCATTCTAACATAAATGCCACTTTCTAGAAAAACACCTAGAAGAAGAAATTCAGGAATCCCATTTTTAGTCATCTTCAAGACCTCTGCTTCTAATCCACTCCTCCTCTAATTTCCCTGGGTCAGGAAAGGAAATGACTTTCCTACTTGTTTTTTTTTGTTTGTTTGTTTGTTTTGTTTTTGTTTTTTAATTTGGACCTTCATGGGTTAGCTCACACATCTGGCTCTTGATATGCTAAAGAGACAGATAAGGAGGTTTGCCAATCATTCCTCATGGCAATATCCTAGTTCTCAAGGTTATTGACTTCTTCCAAATAACATTTTGAAATGTCAGAAGCTGAATCTTTTCCTTTGATTCTTTCTGTAATAAATCCTAATCCACTTCAAGCAGGACAGAGTTGGGCAAAGAGGATGTGATACAAAGCAAAGTTTAAAAAGTTAAAAGGAAAAGCACATAAATAACCATAGACCATCACACTCAGTACAGACTTTTTCTTTGTATGCTTCTAAAAGTGGGCCATGAGTTTAAAGTGTATATAAAAGGACAATGTCTTAAAAGTAAGTTTCCAGAGTCAGAAAACATATAATATTAGGTTCATAGTATAAAAATTAAACATATTTGTATAATAAAAATAGTGATAAAAATTAACCTATTGGAGAAAATACTATTATTAAAGCATTCAAACTCATAATTTTTAAAAGCTTCTACAAATAAAGAAAATACAGGTACACTATTCATAAATAAGCGGTGTGTTAAAGTAGAAATGCAAATGGCCAAGCAACATTAAAATAAATGTTCAGGAGATTTCTTTTTTTTTTCCCAAATATTTTTAATGTTTGTTTATTTTTGAGATAGAGTGTGAGTAGGGGACAGACAGAGAGAGAGGGAGACAGAATCCTAACCAAGCAGGCTCCAGGCTCCAAGCTTGTCAGCACAAGAGCACAATGACAGGTTGGAACTCAGGAACCATAAGTTCAGAACCTGAGCCAAAGTCAGATGCTTAACCAACTGAGTCCCCCTTGTGCCCCAATTTAGGAGATTTCTAATTTCCAGTTCTGCATGTAAATAGCGTGGAACTTCACACTCCATTTTAATGACAAGCAAAAAGCTGAACAGACTGAACAATCAACAACTTTTCTTGAATCTATAGGAGGGAAGAGGACAAACAACAAACTGCTGTCCCCAATATTTGATGGACAAAAGGTAAATATGAAGAGTCATAGCCTATTGAAGCAGAGACTACTGTGGAAACCAGTGCTCAAGTAGGAAAACCTAAACTGTAGTTGATGAATTACTGAATGCTCTGTGTGCACAATTCTGAGTCAAAATTCCAGATGGAGTTAGTCCAGAGAGACCACAACAATTTGGTGGAATTAACTTCCAGTAGCCTAACAAGGTTTCCATAATAAATACTGGAGAATACTTCTCTCATGCTTCCAACAGGAGTAGTGGAAAAGGAACCATTTTGAAATCTATCGGAGCATTGCTTTTATTAATAAGACCTGAGCTTAGAAGAAACCAGTTAAGGGGCGCCTGGGTGGCGCAGTCGGTTGAGCGTCCGACTTCAGCCAGGTCACGATCTCGCGGTCGGTGAGTTCGAGCCCCGCATCGGGCTCTGGGCTGATGGCTCAGAGCCTGGAGCATGTTTCCGATTCTGTGTCTCCCTCTCTCTCTGCCCCTCGCCCGTTCGTGCTCTGTCTCTCTCTGTCCCAAAAATAAATAAACGTTGAAAAAAAAAATTAAAAAAAAAAAAAAAAAAGAAGAAGAAACCAGTTAAGCAAAACCTAACCGGCTGGGGTTTTATTAGAGCCTAACTAACCTGAGAGAAAGGAAATACCCAACTCCCATTAGCTCTAGTGTTCCTGTCTGACATAGGAAGGGAAAGAAAAAACCCTGAGAAACGCTTGTGAAATTCACAGGCCAGAGTCATAGGCTCACTAAAAGACTAAGATCTAGTCATAGGAGTATAGAAGGCTTCTCCTTCTTCTACAACTTACCACCACATTACTAAAGGCCTATTTACAGCAGTTGCTTTTACCAGGTACATTATGTCTGGCTACCAAAAGAAAAAATTATAATCCTTAACAGATGAATAAAAACACACTTAAATTTGTTTTTAATTTTTTAATGTTTACTTATTTTTGACAGAAAAAGAGAGACAGAGCATGAGTGGGGGAGGGGCAGAGAGAGAGGGAGATGCAGAATCTGAAGCAGACTCCAGGCTCTGAGCTGTCAGCACAGAGCCCGACGCAGAGCTCGAACTCACAGACTGTGAGATCATGACCTGAGCCGAAGTCGGACGTTCAACTGACTGAGCCACCCAGGTGTCTCAAAACACACTTTAAAAGAAACAGGAGAAGCTCTAGAAGCAGACAGTAAAGATGTTGGAATCACCAGATTAGGAATTTAAAACACCTATGATTAATATGTTAAATGGTCTAATGGATAAAGTAGACATCATGCAAGAACAGATGACCAATGTAAGCAGAGAGATGGAAATCCTAAGAAAGACTCAAAAAGAAATAAAAAATATTATAAAATAAATAAAAAATACCTTGATGAGCTTATTAGTAGGCTAGATATAATTGAGGAAAGAATATCTGAACTAGAAGATATAGCAATAAAATCCTCAATGACTGAATAACAAGAGGAAAAAAAAAGATTGAAAACACGCAAACAAACAAAAACATAATATCCAAGGACTATGGACAACTACAAAATGTGCAATATATGCATAATGGGAATAATAAGAAGAAAGAAAGAACAGAAGAATATTTGAAGCAATAATGACTGAAAATTTCCCTCAAGTTAAAGCAGACAGTAAACCACAGATCTAGGAAGCTGAAAGAATGCCAAGCAGGAAAAATGTCCAAAATGCTATACCAAGCTTATAATTTCTAAACTATTAAAGATTAAGGATAAAGAAGAGTCCTGAAAGAGGCCACAGAAGGAAAAACACCTTACCTGTAGAGGAATAAATATAGGAATTACATCTAACTTCTCAAAAAACATACAAGAAAAACATGGAAATATTTCAATATTAAGAGAAAAAAACCCACCAACCTGGAATGCTGTACTTTGTGAAATTATACTGAAAGCTGAAGGAGAAATAGACTTTATTGGAAAAATAAAAAGTGACAGAATTTGTTGCCAGTAAACCTACCTTGCAAGAAATATCAAAAGAAGTTCTTGGGGAATCCACATGTCTGAGTAGGTTAAGTGTCTGACTCTGGATTTTGGCTCAAGTCATGACCTCACAAGATCGAGCTCGTGTAGGGCTCTGGGTTGACAGCATAGAGTCTACTTGGGATTCTCTCTTTCTCCTTCTTTCTCTGCCCCTGTGCCCACTCATGCACACTCTCACTCTCTCTTAAAATAAATAAACAAACACTAAAATAGTTCTTTACAGAGAAGGAAAATAATATATGCCAGAGACTCAATCCACATGAACTTAGAAGAGCACTGAAGAGAGAGTAAGTGAATATAAAATTAAAAATATTTTTCTTATTATAATTGATAAAAGTGAATATAAAATTAAAATTTTTCTTATTATAATTCATGTAACAGATAAATTTGTTCAAAATCAGAATAGCAACAAGGTACTTGATTTTATAAACACACATATGTATATACATGAAATGAATGACAGCAGTGGCACAAAGACAGGAGGAAGGAATTATGATTATTTGTCACTATAAGGAACTCACAGTATCTGTAAGTGATATTGGGTTATTTGAAAGTAGACTTGGATTACCTGTAAGTGTATACTGCAAACTCTGAGGCAATCACTAAAAATTACGGAAAAAAAGAAGTACAACCAACATATTAAAAAAGGAAAGAAAGTGGAATCATAAAAAAGGCTCAGTAAAAACCATGAAAGTCAGAAAAATAGTGGAATATAAAAATAGGAACAAAGAATAAGGGAAAAAAAGATAGTAACAAAGATGGCAGATATTAATCCTACTACATAATTAATCTCTTTGAATGTCAATGGTCTAAATGTACCCATTAAAAGATAGAGATTGTCATAATGGATAAAAAAGAACAACACATGTCTACAAGAAACCTACCTTAATTATAAGTGCATATAGATTATAAGTAAATGGATGGAGAAAAGTATAATAGGCTAATACTAATAAAGACAGTAGGAGTAGCTATAGTGGTTTGGAACAGAGCAGGCAGCATCAGAGATGAAGAGGGCATTAGATAATGCTAACGGGGTCAATTCTCAAAGACATTACAATCCTTAACATATATGTCCATAGCAACAGAATGAGCTATGTGAAGCAAAAACTAGTAGAATGACTAGGAAAGAATCTGTTATCATGGTTGGAGTCATCAACACTTATCAGACACAAATCCAGGGGCACGTAGGTGGCTCAGTCAGTTAAGTGTCCAACTTCGGCTCAGGTCATGATCTCATCGTTTGTGAGTTCGAGCCCTATGTTGGGCTCTGTTCTGACAGTTCAGAGCCTGGAGTCGGCTTCAGATTCTGTGTTTCCCTCTCTCTCTCTCTGTCCCTCCACCACTAGCACTCTATTTTTTTCTCTCTCCCCCCACCAAAAAAAAAAGAATAAACATCAAAAAAAGAAATACACAAATCCAACAGACAAAATCATAAAGAATATGCTTGAACTCAACAACACCATCAATCAACCAGTTATAGTTGACATTTATAGACAAATTATCTAATAATAGAAGAATATATATTCTTTTCAAGCTCATATGGAACATTCACAGAAATAAACTGTGTTCTGGGCCATAAAAATACCAAAAATTTCTTCTAATGTTTATTTTTTTTTGAGAGAGAGAGACAGCATGAGCAGAGAAGGGACAGAGAGAGAGAGAGAGAGAGAGAGAGAGAGAGAGAGACAGAAAATCTGAAGCAGGCTCCAGGATCTGAGTTGTCAGCACAGAGCCTGATGTGGGGCTTGAACTCATGAACCGCAAGATCATGACCTGAGCCAAAGTCAGATGCTTAACTGACTGAGCCACTCCAGCACCCCAACCCACAAAAAATTATACAGTGCCTTCTCTCAGACCTCAGTGGAATTAAACAAGAAAGCCATAACAGAAAGATAACTGGAAAAAACAAAACTATGAGATTAAAAAATACACCTCTAAACACATAGGCAAATAGCAAATATCAACATAAATTGGAAAATATTCTAATAAAAATAAAAACACAACTTCTCAAAATTTGTGGGATGCAATGAGTAAAATTTATAATATTAAGTGCATATATTAGAAAATATATAAAATAAATAATCTAAGTTTTGGCCTTAGAGAACTAGAAAAATAAAGCAAATTAAATCCAAATAAAGAGAAAAGAAGTACTAAACATTAGAGCAGAAATCAATGAAATTGAACATGGGATATTAATAGAGGAAATCAAAGAAACCATATGTCATTTCTTTGAAAAGGTCAAAATGACTTATATATTTCTATCCATACTAAGAAAAAAGAGAGATAATATAAATTTTAATATGATAAATGAAAGAGGGGATATCACTATGATCACACGAACATTAAAAGCATAATGAAATACTATGAAAAAATTTTTGATAACATAGATGATACAGACCAATTTCTTGAAAAATACAATTTCCCAATGCCCACACATGTAGAAATAGACAATCTGAATAATAAGCCAAGATCTATTTTAAAAATTGAATCAATAATTTCTAATCTGTGAGAGAAAGTATCAAACCGAGATAGGTTCACTGGTGAATTCTACTAAATATGTAAGGACAAAACTGTATCAATTCTTCACCATCTCCTTGGAAGTTTGAAGTAGATGAAATACTTCCAAAGTCATTCTATGAGGTAAAAATTAGCCTAATATCAAAACCAGACAAAGATATTACTAGAAAATTACAGATCAATATTCCTCCCTCATAAACGTAAATATAAAAATTCTCAACAAAATATTAGGAAATAAAATATAATGAGATATAAAATAATTATACACCACAACCAAATGAGATTTATTCAAGGCATGCAAGGTTGGTACAACATGCAGAAATCAATTGATATAATCTATCACATCAATAAGCTGGAAGAGAAAAACACCATACAGTCATATCAACAGATGCAGAAAAATAATTTGACAAAATTAAACACACATTCATAATAAAAGATCTCAACTAATTTGGAAGAAAAGGGAACTTCCTCAACTTGATAAAGAATATCTACAAAAAAAACCATAGCCAACATCATACTCACCGGTGGGAAACTTGAAGCTTTACCATAAAGATCATATACAAAGTTAAGAATGTCCCCTCTCACCAATCCATTCCAACACTATAATAGAAATTCTAGCTAAAGCAATAAAGCAACAACAAAAAAATAAAATGTGTGCAATTTTGGATGAAATAAATAACACTTTGTGTACAGATGTTATAATTATCTAAGTAGAAAATCTGAAGAAATAACAACAAAGAATTCTGGAATAGGAAATTATGACAAGATGGCAGGATATAAGGTTAATATACAAAAGTCCATCACTTTCCCATATATCATTAATGGACAAATGTAATTTGAAAGTAAGAAACACAATACCAGGATGCCTGGGTGTCTCAGGTGGTTAAATGTCCAACTCTTGACATTGGCTCAGGTCATGATCTCAGTTTGAGAGCTTGAGCCCCTTCTCAGGCTCCATGACAGTAGTGTGAAGCCTGCTTGGGATTCTCTCTGTCTCTATCTCTGCCACTCCCCTTCTTGTGCTCTCTCTCTCAAGATAAATAATAAAAATGTACACAAACACACACACACACACACACACACACACACACACACACACTACCACTTACATTAGCAACCCTGAAAATGAAATAATTAGGCATAAATCTAATAAAGTAGATTCAAGATCTCTATGAGGAGAATTACAAAATCCTGATACAGGAATTAAAAAGAAGTAAATGGAGAGATAACCTATGTTCATAAATAGGAATACTCAATATTGTCAAGCTGTTAGTTCTTAGATTCAATATAATCCCCATCAAAATTTCAGCAAGTTCTTTAATGGGTATCAACAAACTGATGCTAAAGTTTATATGGGGCAAAATATCCAGAATAGGACATACAATGTTGAAGGAGGAGAACAAAGTTGGAGGACTGATGCTATACAAATTCAAGTAATATTGTAAATCTACATGATCAACACATTGTGGTATTGGATAAAGAACAGATTAGTGGAAAAGAACAAAGAACCCAGAAATAGACTCAAAAATCTAACTGATCTTTAACAAAAGGCCAAGCTGGTAAAATGGAGCAAATGTGGTTTTTCAATAAGTAGTACTGAAACAACTTGACATCCACATGTAAAAAAAAAATGAATCTAGACACAGATCTTACACACTTCACGAAATTAAAGATCCTAGACCTAAATGTAAAATACAAAACTATGAAACTCTTAGAAGATAATGTAGGGAAAAAATTTACATGACCTTGGGTATAGTGATGCCTTTTTAGATACAACAAAGACACCATCCATGAAAGAAATAATTGATAAGATAGACTTCATTAAAATTAAAAACTTCTGAGAAAAACAATTTCAAGAGAATGAGACAACAAGCCACAGACTGGCAGAAAATATTTGCAAAAGACACATCTAATAAAAGAGTGTTATTAAAAATACACAAAGAACTCTTAAAACTCAGCAATAAGAAAACACTTCATATTTTATAGTTTACTTTTATTTTTTTAATGTTTTTTATTTTTGAGAGAGAAAGAGAAAGAGAGACAGAGTGTCAGTGGGAGAGGGGTAGAGAGGGAGGCACAGAATCTGAAGCAAGCTCCACGATCTGAGCTATCAGCACCCAGCCTGATGCAGGGCTCAAACTCACAATCCCTGAGGTCATGACCTGAGCTGAAGTTGGACGCTTAACCTACTGAAGCATGTAGGTGCCTCTTGTTTGACAGCCTCTTGGATGTCAAACAAAAAAACTGTTTATTTGTTTTTGAGAGACATAATATGAGTGGGGGAGGGGCAGAAGCAGGGAACAGAGGATTTGTAGTGGGGTCCATGCTAACAGCAGAGAGTCCTATGTCGGACTCAAACTCACAAACCATGAGATCATGACCTGAGCCAAAGTCGGATGCTTAACTAACTGAGCCACCCAGTGCTCCAATAACTATATTTTCTAAATGGGCCAATAACTTAATAGACATTTCACATACACAGATGGCAAATAAGCTTATCAAAAGTTGCTCCACATACTATGTCATCAGGGAAGTACAGATTACAACAGTACGATCCCACTACACACCTATTAAAAATGGCCAAAAATTCAGAACACTGTCAACACCAATGTTAATGAACATATAGAGCAACAGGAATTCTCTTTCCTTGCTGGTGGGAATAAAAAATGCACAGCCACTTTGGAAGTTCGTTTGGGAAGGTTTTATGTTTGTTTTTGTAAAACAAACAAATAAATGAACCTATGATCCAGCAATCACACTACTTGGTATTTACCCAAAGATGTTGAAAACTCGTATTCACACAAAAACTTGCCCATGCATGCTTATAGCAACTTTATTCATAATTGCCACACTTTAGAAGCAACCAAGACATCCTTCAGTAGACAAATGCATAAACTGTGGTACTTCCATACACTGGAATATTATTCATCACTAAATGAAATGAGCTATCAAGACATAACAGGGGGTGCCTGGGTGGTTCAGTTGGTTAAGTGTCCAACTTCAGCTCAGGTCAAGATCTCATGGTTCATGGGTTTGAGCCCCACATTGGGCTCTGTGCTGATAGTTCAGAGCCTGGAGCCTGCTTCAGATTCTCTCTCTCTCTCTCTCTCTCTCTCTCTCTCTCTCTGCCACTCCCCTACTTGCATTCTGTCTCTGTCTCTCAAAAATGAATAAACGTTAAAAAAATTTTTTTAAGACATAACAAGATATAAAAGAAACTTAAATGTATGTTACAAAGTGAAAAAAAAATCTGAAAATGCTCCAAATTATAGGATTCCAACTATATGGCACTCTGGAAAAATGCATAACTGTGGAGACAATAAAAAGATCAGTGGGGCTCGGGGAGCGGGGTGGAGATTTGGGAGAATAGGATGAATAACAAGAGCATAGAAGATTTTTAGGGCATGAAAATACTCTGTATGATACCAAAATGATGGATATATGTTATTATACATTTTTCCAAGCCATTAGAATGCACAATATCCAGAGTAAACTGCAATATTAACTATGGATTCTGGGTGATAATGTGGTGTCAGTGTAGGTTCATCGATTGTAACAACTGTACCACTGTAGTGGGAGATGTTGATAATGGGTAGGCTGTACATGTATGGGACAGGGGTATATGCGAAATCTCTGTGCCTTCCCTTCAACGAAGTATCGACACATAGTAGGAGAATTAGTCATATCTTGGGGGAGGACTGTCCAATGATATCATCTCATGGGTTCTTTATTATTTGGACTAGCAACAGAGAATGCAAATTTCTCTTTGTCATCAAGATGTATTGCAATAGTATAAAAACCAGTATAATTATTAGAAGCCATTGTTTTGGAATCGCCATGGTGGGCAAGCCTGGTTGTAAGGCACCTAAAGTTTCCATGATGGCGTTAACATTTCTGAGATCTGTAAGAAGCCTCTATTTTCCTGATTTTTCCTTAATGATAAATACAGGAGAATTCCAAGGGGACTGGGAAGGCACATAATTTCCTCTTGTCCCGTTTGCAGACCTCTGCATTTAACTGGGCACCCATCAGGGGTTAGCCCTCGAGGTACTTCTCCAAATTGTATTTAGCCGATGGATGTTACACATTTTCCAGCTTTTGGGCACCTCTCTTACGTTCATGTTACTATTGATACCTTTTCTGGATTTCTCTATGCCTCCCCACTTATAGGGGAAAAATCAGGACATGTCATCTCCCATTTGCTTGCCTGTTTTTCTGTTATGGGCTTACCCACTACCATAAAAACTGTAATGGGCCTGGATATATTAGTAAGCCTTTACGGGACATTCTCCATGACTGACAGATTCAACATGTTACCGGTATTCCCTACAATCCTTAAGGGCAAGCTTTAATAGAAAGGGCCCATTGCACTCTCAAAAAACAATTGTGAAAATTTCTACAAAAAACGAAAGGGGGAAGTCTCCCCCCCCCCCCAAGATATTATGGCCCAAGAATTATTTACCTTAAATTTTTTTAATTTACCGCAGGGTGAGCCATATACCCGTGCGGATAAGCACTTTACTCCAATAGATTCCCACACTCGAAAAACCCCTATCTGGTTAAAAAATGAAGATAATCAGTGGCAGCCCAGGAATCTGATCACCTGAGGTCCTGGTTATGGTTGTGTCATTCCAAATGGATCCAGTCGACCAATATGGATACCTCTTCGGAAAGACCGGCCCAGGATTAGACATCAGCAAAATGAAGGTCACTTATCCACTGCTATAAGGCCTGATAACCCAACCCCTGGTGAGAGAGATGGCAGCATTGACCCTGAAGAGACCTTGGAAATGGAAGATGGCTCTGATACCTCCTCCCACATGGAGACAATTGAAGAATCTCACACAACATGCAGAACAGTCTTGGAAACAACTAAATCCAGTATATCATTTATAAAATATTCAGGGAAATTTATCTTTAGACATTCGAGCACTTCAACAGAAAATTTTCCATACTTAAGTTTAAGGATTCTTTTCCCCAACCCGATATGGGCAACTAGGTTCTGATATTGCTTACACCCTAGGAGGACTGGATCCCCAAGGGTGGTGGCAAAGCATCACGCACAGCCTTGGTGTCTCCTTTTTGGCTGTTTTAATATGTTGTCTTATCTTTCTCATAAGATACTGTACCCTCAGAAGGCGAATGAATGCACAGCACTTTCATCATAAGATGCTTACTGCAGCTGCAGCACTGAAAAAAGAAAGGGGCAGCTGTGGGAAACAGAACACCACAATGACCATAGGCGCATATTCATTTAGGCTCCAAGATCTCCAAGAAAACGACATCGTAAAGTTAAAAATAACCTGAAAGGACCTGAGTGAATTGCCCGTGGAAAATGTGGTCTGTTCTTTACTACACAGATAGGGATGTTTTGCTTAAAGGAAGCCAGCTGTATGTAGCACAGAGCATTCACTCCCTTCTTTGTCTTTGCTTCTATCGTAATGGTTCTTATCAGAACATATGTATCTGCACGACTGCTCTCCTACGCAAGATACATACGATAGCTGAATCAGATGTACATTGTTGATATGCTTTGTTAAGCTTCTGTTTTTAATCATTGCTGATCTGTTTTTCGTGAAAACGTATATAAGAATATGTACAATAAACCTCGGTGCCTCGGGCTGTTGGCTTAGGGTCCCCTGTGCCTTGCTATAGTGTCCTCTCTTTTTCTCAGTTCCTTCACGGCCCCAGGTCCATGGCCCTTTGAGGTTAACAGTCTCCCACCACCCTCCTTATTCCTCTATCTATAGACTGTGCTAGCTTTAATCTATTGAAACACACTCCTTACTCAAGGCCCATAGAAGCATTACATTCTCCACAAAGTCTTCTACCTTCTTTAATGCTCCCAGGATAAAAAAGTATCTTTATCTTAGAATTTCCATACATTCCTATCACTGTAACACTAGTCACATAGAATCATACATGGTAGTTTTTGTGAACACTTTTTCCCCATTGTGTTAAATCTTTCTTGACAGGGATTATTTTGTATTATTTATTTAGCATTTATCATCTTCCTGAAAAATAATAGATGTTCAAGAATGTTGATTTAGTGTATGAATTTTTCTTGAAGTTTGAAATTCATAGCTGTAGATTAACCAAAATAAAAGTACTAGTAATTGTATTTGGTGAACCAATTATAAATTATAAAAATACAAGCCCATATATAATCTAATAATTATAATTATAGTAATTAAACTCACATCCCTATAGTAGTCAACTCATTTCACTCTGACAGATAAACTTACTACTATTTAATAAATTTAATTAATTATTTCTCCTTTTTTAAAAAAAAAATACATCCTGAATTAGGTTTGAGTGTAGCATTTTCATCCTACATGTTTTTCAAAGTCGTGAAGGACCTTAAGGGAACTTAACATGTTCTCTCTGAATTGTTCTTTCTGAGTAGCTTGAATTTCAATTCAAGCATGAGTATACTAAGGAAAAGAACTATACTAAAATCTAAGGCTAAACATGTCTTGCAAGACTGAACATGTTTTGCAAGACATGTTTTGGTCAGTTGTGTAGCATTCTAATGTCATTATATCTGAATTCTGATATTACCTTGAAAACTAGGAAAAACATTTGCCAACAGACCTGCACCTAAAAACAAGCATTCCATTATATTAAAAAAAAAAAAAAAGTTTAAGTGCTCACTACCAAATATAATGAAATACAGCTTAAAACTGAAATCTAAATGTCAGTTATAGGAGACTAATCCATCAGAAGAATCATAATTGAGGGTTTCAGCCAGGAAAGAAAAGAAAACCCCCAGGAATATGATAAAATTAGATCTGATTTGTGTGCACTGTTGATCTATATGCTGAGGTCAGAAATTGTGGTTGAACTGCACCATTTATGAGCTGCTGTGTTTTGTCTCAGAAGTAATCTGAAACACAGCAGCAGAGGCTGCGTAGCATTATTTAATTGGGTTATCTTGACTAGAATTTTCTAAGGGAAAAGAAGAACACTGGAAATTCATTGGAGGTCTAATTAGCTGCAGCTTTTGTCTTGACACACACTTAGCATATATCCTCACAGCTCTAGATTTGTAGAAACAGTTTGCCTGTTTTGTACAATGTCCACAATAACTTCTCTTCTGTCAGAATATTCTGTTAACAGGAGTTAAAAATAAAGTTATTAAAGAAGATAGAAGGAGTGTTTATGTCTTTCATGAGTGATTTAAAAAATATTCCGAGAGCATGTATGTGTGTAAAGTTGTGTATGTCTTTTGTAATACTAAACCATGCGACAGTACATTACTAGTGTTTGGTGATCTTGAGATCTAACAGCACATCAAAAGGCTTGGATGGAAAAACAAAGTAAAACAAGACAAAATACAAATGAAACATAACAGAGCCCTTTGGAAACAAAACCAAAAATTACTGTTTTCCATTTTTTGATCTTTTATGGTTTGTTTCTTCTGCATATTCAGAGGTAAATATGAGATTTTTTTCCTCTTCATAATTCTGTCTTGAAAGCCTCTATCTTAAATGCCTATGTGGTTATCAATCAGAGAAAACTGAAGTCTTGGGTAAAGTGTTTAAATTATTAAGCACAAAGAATACTTATATTTTTCACCCATATTCATTTATTCTCATCCATGCACCAGACTCTGCTGGCATGTAGAGAAGTGGGTCTTAATATTCAAATTTGACTTTGAATTTCCAAAATATTATTTCAACAATTAGATATAAAAGTCTTTAGGGAGTGAACACAGGGATCTGATCATTTCTATGGGACATAATATTTACATTAAGATAAACAGAATGGTAGGTTTATAGTTTTCATGTACGCAATGGCATGTTATGAATGCCCCAACAAACCTGTGTTCTCTCTGGTATCTGGCCACAGAAAGACCTGGGGCTCAGGCACAATATTTAGACCCCCTGTGGTTATCAGGGCCTGAAATTTGGAAGTCATGATTGCTCCTTCTTCCTCACTGCCGCCCTCACTGAATATTAAGGCATGTCAATTCTGCCTTCTTCACATCCCTTGAGGCAGAGCAAATTTTATCCCACACTCTTCTCACAGCCACATCAATTTGATCAACTGTCCATGCACAAAAACACCTTCACAAGAGCTAAAAATATTAAGTGAAGGATTATATCATCTGAGTGGAGAACGGAAACAATAAAAGATACATTGAAGAGGATAAGAAAGACAGTTTCACATTATTCCTGTCACCCTTCCTCCAAAGCCAGGCAGCCCAGTATGGGGAAGGACACTCTCCATTTATTAAAAAGGAAAATGGGGGCACAAGGGTGGCTCAGGTGGGAAAGTGTAAGACTTTGGCTCAGGTCATGATCTCACAGTTCATGAGTTCAAGCCCTGCATCAGGCTCTCTTCTGTCAGCACAAGGCCCATTTTGGATCCTCTGCCCTCCTTTCTGTCCTTCCCCCACTCATGCTCACTCTCTCTCTCTCTCTCAAAAATAAATACACATTTCAAATATAAAGATTCCTTTAAAAAATAAGAAAAATATAAAAAAGAAAATGAAGTAAGCTCTAAACTTCACCATGAACCACAGCGCTAGAATTGTACCTATGCCGGGCCAGCCCCATGCTCCAAATGCCAGTTTCACATCAGTGCCAGGACATCCTCCATGGCCCCAGTCTCCTGATAGGCTCCCAAGGATCCAGGCTCGTGATCTATGCCAGTATCAGGATGAATTCAATAGACCCAGGTTTTCCATTCTGGCTCCTGAGGATCCAGCTTCAGGCCACCTTAGCACCAGAACGGCTCCCATGTACCTGGGTTCTAGTCTTAACCCAGTGCCAGAGTGGCTGAGGCTCCAGACTCCTGGCCTTCCCAAGAAGCCATCTGGCCCACATAGCCCCAGTGTGCAGTCCAGTTCCCAGGAACCAAGGATCATGGCCAGTCCCAGTGCAAGGCTGAACTTTGTTGACCCCAAATCTGAGGTGGTACCCACAGGCCAAATCCCATGGATCCACTATCCATGACCTACACATAATCAGATCCCAGGCCTGCTACTTCAAGTGAACACCAGATCTGCACTGTGGACCCAAACATCAGGCCTACCCCTATGGACTCAAGCACCAGTCTTGCTTACTAGCTGACCTAGGCAACAGACCTTCCCATCCAGAGGCTCTAGCAGCAAGCCTGCCTGAGATCTATATCAGTTGAGCCACCTAGAATATCTGAATGAGCTGCCTGGTAAAGGGCATTCCATGCCAAAGACATTCTATAAAGACTGAAAGAAGTGTCTGTTTCTTCAAATGTGCAGATGCCAATTCAGAGCCACAAATAACACAAATAATCAAGGAAACATTACACTACCAAAGGAAACTAACCCAAAAGAAATAGACATTTATGGGGTGCCTGGGTGGCTCAGTCGGTTAAGCTTCTGACTTCAGCTCAGGTCGTGAACTCATGGTTCACAAGTTTCAGCCCCATATTGGGCTCTGTGCTGACACCTCAGAGCCTGGAGCCTGCTTCAGATTCTGTGTCTCCCTCTCTCTCTCCCTGCCCCTCCCCTGATCACACTCTCTCAGTCTCTCTCTCTCTCTCTCTCTCTCTCTCTCTCTCTCTCTCAAAAATAAATAAACATTTAAAAAATTAAAAAAAAAAGAAATGGAGATTTATGAACCATCTGACAGAGAATTGAGAATAATACTAGAAAAGAAATGCAGTGAACTACAAGAAAACAGCAATAGAGAAATACATAGTTTTTTTTTTAAATGCATGAGAAAATGAGAAGTTTAACACAGAAATAGAAAACATTAAAAAAAATCCTAGAGCTGAAGAATATAATGATTGAACTGAAGAATTCAATGGAGAGCTTCAATAACAAACTTGACCAACAGGAATAATGAATAAATGAACTTAAAACATTTGAAATTATCCAGTCAGAGGAGGAGGAGAGGGAAGATGGCGGCGTAGGAGGACGCTGGGCTCACCGCGCGTCCTGCTGATCACTTAGATTCCACCTACACCTGCCTAAATAACCCAGAAAACCACCAGAGGATTAGCAGAACGGAGTCGCCGGAGCCAAGCACAGACGAGAGGCCCACGGAAGAGGGTAGGAAGGGCGGCGAGGCGGTGCGCGCTCCACGGACTGGCGGGAGGGAGCCGGGGCGGAGGGGCGGCTCGCTGGCCAAGCAGAGCCCCCGAGTCTGGCTTGCAAAAAGCGGAGGGGCCTGACGGACTGTGTTCCGACAGCAAGCGTGATTTAGCGTCTGGGAGGTCATAAATTAACACCTCTGCTCAGAAAGCGGGAAGGCTGGAGGACAAAGGGAAGGAGAGCTGCTGAGCCCCCAGACGACAGAGCTCAGTTTGGTGGGGAACAAAGGCGCTCGCCAGCGCCATCTTCCCCGCCCATCCCCCAGCCAAAATCCCAAAGAGAACCAGTTCCTGCCAGGGAACTTGCTCGCTCCGCGCAAACACCCAACTCTGCGCTTCTGCGGAGCCAAACCTCCGGCAGCGGATCTGACTCCCTCCTGCTGCCACAGGGCCCCTCCTGAAGTGGATCACCTAAGGAGAAGCAAGCTAAGCCTGCCCCTCCTGCCCCTCTGCACCTTGCCTACCCACCCCAGCTAAGACGCCAGATCCCCAGCACCACAAGCCTGGCAGTGTGCAAGTAGCCCAGACAGGCCACCCCACCCCACAGTGAATCCCGCCCCTAGGAGAGGGGAAGAGAAGGCACGCACCAGTCTGACTGTGGCCCCAGCGGTGGGCTGGGGGCAGACATCAGGTCTGACTGCGGCTCCGCCCACCAACTCCAGTTATACACCACAGCACAGGGGAAGTGCCCTGCAGGTCCTCACCACGCCAGGGACTATCCAAAATGACCAAGCGGAAGAATTCCCCTCAGAAGAATCTCCAGGAAATAACAACAGCTAATGAGCTGATCAAAAAGGATTTAAATAATATAACAGAAAGTGAATTTAGAATAATAGTCATAAAATTAATCGCTGGGCTTGAAAACAGTATAGCTGACAGCAGAGAATCTCTTGCTACAGAGATCAAGGGACTAAGGAACAGTCACGAGGAGCTGAAAAACGCTTTAAACGAAATGCATAACAAAATGGAAACCACCACAGCTCAGATTGAAGAGGCAGAGGAGAGAATAGGTGAACTAGAAGATAAAGTTATGGAAAAAGAGGAAGCTGAGAAAAAGAGAGATAAAAAAATCCAGGAGTATGAGGGGAAAATTAGAGAACTAAGTGATACACTAAAAAGAAATAATATACGCATCATTGGTATCCCAGAGGAGGAAGAGAGAGGGAAAGGTGCTGAAGGGGTACTTGAAGAAATCATAGCTGAGAACTTCCCTGAAGTGGGGAAGGAAAAAGGCATTGAAATCCAAGAGGCACAGAGAACTCCCTTCAGACGTAACTTGAATCGATCTTCTGCACGACATATCATAGTGAAACTGGCAAAATACAAGGATAAAGAGAAAATTCTGAAAGCAGCAAGGGGTAAACGTGCCCTCACATATAAAGGGAGACCTATAAGACTCGTGACTGATCTCTCTTTTGAAACTTGGCAGGCCAGAAAGAGTTGGCACGAGATTTTCAGTGTGCTAGACAGAAAAAATATGCAGCCGAGAATCCTTTATCCAGCAAGTCTGTCATTTAGAATAGAAGGAGAGATAAAGGTCTTCCCAAACAAACAAAAACTGAAGGAATTTGTCACCACTAAACCAGCCCTACAAGAGATCCTAAGGGGGACCCTGTGAGACAAAGTACCAGAGACATCACTACAAGCATAAAACATACAGACATCACAATGACTCTAAACCCATATCTTTCTATAATAACACTGAATGTAAATGGATTAAATGCGTCAACCAAAAGACATAGGGTATCAGAATGGATAAAAAAACAAGACCCATCTATTTGCTGTCTACAAGAGACTCATTTTAGACCTGAGGACACCTTTAGATTGAGAGTGAGGGGATGGAGAACTATTTATCATGCTACTGGAAGCCAAAAGAAAGCTGGAGTAGCCATACTTATATCAGACAAACTAGACTTTAAATTAAAGGCTGTAACAAGAGATGAAGAAGGACATTATATAATACTGACAGGGTCTATCCATCAGGAAGAGCTAACAATTATAAATGTCTATGCGCCGAATACTGGAGCGCCCAAATATATAAAACAATTACTCATAAACACAAGCAACCTTATTGGTAAGAATGTGGTAATTGCAGGGGACTTTAACACCCCACTTACAGAAATGGATAGATCATCCAGACACACGGTCAATAAAGAAACAAGGGCCCTGAATGAGACATTGGATCAGATGGACTTGACAGATATATTTAGAACTCTGCATCCCAAAGCAACAGAATATACTTTCTTCTCGAGCTCACATGGAACATTCTCCAAGATAGATCATATACTGGGTCACAAAACAGCCCTTCATAAGTTTACAAGAATTGAAATCATACCATGCATACTTTCAGACCACAATGCTATGAAGCTTGAAATCAACCACAGAAAAAAGTCTGGAAAACCTCCCAAAGCATGGAGGTTAAAGAACACCCTACTAACGAATGAGTGGGTCAACCAGGCAATTAGAGAAGAAATTAAAAAATATATGGAAACAAACGAAAATGAAAATACAACAATCCAAACGCTCTGGGACGTAGCGAAGGCAGTCCTGAGAGGAAAATACATTGCAATCCAGGCCTATCTCAAGAAACAAGAAAAATCCCAAATACAAAATCTAACAGCACACCTAAAGGAAATAGAAGCAGAACAGCAAAGGCAGCCTAAACCCAGCAGAAGAAGAGAAATAATAAAGATCAGAGCAGAAATAAACAATATAGAATCTAAAAAAACTGTAGAGCAGATCAAGGAAACCAAGAGTTGGTTTTTTGAAAAAATAAACAAAATTGACAAACCTCTAGCCAGGCTTCTCAAAAAGAAAAGGGAGATGACCCAAATAGATAAAATCATGAATGAAAATGGAATTATTACAACCAATCCCTCAGAGATACAAACAATTATCAGGGAATACTATGAAAAATTATATGCCAACAAATTGGACAACCTGGAAGAAATGGACAAATTCCTGAACACCCACACTCTTCCAAAACTCAATCAGGAGGAAATAGAAAGCTTGAACAGACCCATCACCAGCGAAGAAATTGAATCGGTTATCAAAAATCTCCCAACAAATAAGAGTCCAGGACCAGATGGCTTCCCAGGGGAGTTCTACCAGACATTTAAAGCAGAGATAATACCTATCCTTCTCAAGCTATTCCAAGAAATAGAAAGGGAAGGAAAACTTCCAGACTCATTCTATGAAGCCAGTATTACTTTGATTCCTAAACCAGACAGAGACCCAGTAAAAAAAGAGAACTACAGGCCAATATCCCTGATGAATATGGATGCCAAAATTCTCAATAAGATACTAGCAAATCGAATTCAACGGCATATAAAAAGAATTATTCACCATGATCAAGTGGGATTCATTCCTGGGATGCAGGGCTGGTTCAACATTCGCAAATCAATCAACGTGATACATCACATTAACAAAAAAAAAAGAGAAGAACCATATGATCCTGTCAATCGATGCAGAAAAGGCCTTTGACAAAATCCAGCACCCTTTCTTAATGAAAACCCTTGAGAAAGTCAGGATAGAAGGAACATACTTAAAGATCATAAAAGCCATTTATGAAAAGCCCACAGCTAACATCATCCTCAACGGGGAAAAACTGAGAGCTTTTTCCCTGAGATCAGGAACACGACAGGGATGCCCACTCTCACCGCTGTTGTTTAACATAGTGCTGGAAGTTCTAGCATCAGCAATCAGGCAACAAAAGGAAATCAAAGGCATCAAAATTGGCAAAGATGAAGTCAAGCTTTCGCTTTTTGCAGATGACATGATATTATACATGGAAAATCCGACAGACTCCACCAAAAGTCTGCTAGAACTGATACACGAATTCAGCAAAGTTGCAGGATACAAAATCAATGTACAGAAATCAGTTGCATTCTTATACACTAACAATGAAGCAACAGAAAGACAAATAAAGAAACTGATCCCATTCACAATTGCACCAAGAAGCATAAAATACCTAGGAATAAATCTAACCAAAGATGTAAAGGATCTGTATGCTGAAAACTATAGAAAGCTTATGAAGGTAATTGAAGAAGATTTAAAGAAATGGAAAGACATTCCCTGCTCATGGATTGGAAGAATAAATATTGTCAAAATATCAATACTACCCAAAGCTATCTACACATTCAATGCAATATCAATCAAAATTGCACCAGCATTCTTCTCGAAACTAGAACAAGCAATCCTAAAATTCATATGGAACCACAAAAGGCCCCGAATAGCCAAAGGAATTTTGAAGAAGACGACCAAAGCAGGAGGCATCACAATCCCAGACTTTAGCCTCTACTACAAAGCTGTCATCATCAAGACAGCATGGTATTGGCACAAAAACAGACACATAGACCAATGGAATAGAATAGAAACCCCAGAACTAGACCCACAAACGTATGGCCAACTCATCTTTGACAAAGCAGGAAAGAACATCCAATGGAAAAAAGACAGTCTCTTTAACAAATGGTGCTGGGAGAACTGGACAGCAACATGCAGAAGGTTGAAACTAGACCACTTTCTCACACCATTCACAAAAATAAACTCAAAATGGATCAAGGACCTGAATGTGAGACAGGAAAACATCAAAACCTTAGAGGAGAAAGCAGGAAAAGACCTCTCTGACCTCAGCCGTAGCAATCTCTTACTCGACACATCCCCAAAGGCAAGGGAATTAAAAGCAAAAGTGAATTACTGGGACCTTATGAAGATAAAAAGCTTCTGCACAGCAAAGGAAACAACCAACAAAACGAAAAGGCAACCAACGGAATGGGAAAAGATATTTGCAAATGACATATCGGACAAAGGGCTAGTATCCAAAATCTATAAAGAGCTCACCAAACTCCACACCCGAAAAGCAAATAACCCAGTGAAGAAATGGGCAGAAAACACGAATAGACACTTCTCTAAAGAAGACATCCGGATGGCCAACAGGCACATGAAAAGATGTTCAGCGTCACTCCTTATCAGGGAAATACAAATCAAAACCACACTCAGGTATCACCTCACGCCAGTCAGAGTGGCCAAAATGAACAAATCAGGAGACTATAGATGCTGGAGAGGATGTGGAGAAACGGGAACCCTCTTGCACTGTTGGTGGGAATGCAAATTGGTGCAGCCACTCTGGAAAACAGTGTGGAGGTTCCTCAGAAAATTAAAAATAGACCTACCCTATGACCCAGCAATAGCACTGCTAGGAATTTATCCAAGGGACACAGGAGTACTGATACATAGGGGCACTTGTACCCCAATGTTCATAGCAGCACTCTCAACAATAGCCAAATGATGGAAAGAGCCTAAATGTCCATCAACTGATGAATGGATAAAGAAATTGTGGTTTATATACACTATGGAATACTACGTGGCAATGAGAAAAAATGAAATATGGCCTTTTGTAGCAACGTGGATGGAACTGGAGAGTGTGATGCTGAGTGAAATAAGCCATACAGAGAAAGACAGATACCATATGGTTTCACTCTTATGTGGATCCTGAGAAATCTAGCGGGAACCCATGGGGGAGGGGAAGGGGAAAAAAAAAAAAAGAGGTTAGAGTGGGAGAGAGCCAAAGCATAAGAGACTGTTGAGAACTGAGAGCAAACTGAGGGTTGATGGGGGGTGGGAGGGAGGAGAGGGTGGGTGGTGGGTATTGAGGAGGGCACCTTTTGGGATGAGCACTGGGTGTTGTATGGAAACCAATTTGGCAATAAATTTCGTATATAAATAAAAAAAAATAAAAAAAAATAATAAAAAAAATAATAATAAAAAATTAAAAAATTAAATGAAATTATCCAGTCAGAGGAGTAAAAGAAAAATAATAAAAAAGAGTGGAGAAAGCCCATATGAACTATAGTATACCATCAAGACACATGATTATGAATTATTGGCATTCCAGAAGAAGAGAGGGAGAAAGGATCAGAAAGCTTATTTAAATAAATAATGGCTGAGAAATTCAAAAAGGGAAGAAGATTTAGACATCCAAGTACATGAAGTTTATAGATCTCCAAAAAGTTTCAGCTCAAAAAGATCTTCTCTAAGACATATTATACTAAGACTATTTAACTCCAGGACAAAGAGTAAATTTTAAAAGCAACAATAGAAAAAAGAGTGCTCACATACAAGGGAACCTCTATAAGGCCATCAGGAAAATTATCAGCAGAAACGTGGAAAGCCAGGAAAAAGTGGAATTACATATATAAAGTACTGGAAATACAACAACAACACACTGTCAACTGTCAACCAAGAATATTCTACCCAGGAAAGTCTCCCTCCAAAAATGAAAAAGATATAGATTTTCTCAGGCAATTAAAAGAAAAAAATTATAAAAAGCTTTGAGAGTTCATCAAACACTTTTCCTGCCATAGAGAAAATGCTGAAAAGAGTTATTCAAGTTGATATTAAAGAATGCTAAGAACATGAAAATATAAAATTCACTGTAAAGATAAGAATATAGACAAATTCAAAATACTCTAATACTAAATGGAAATATGTAAATCACTTTTAATTCTGTTATAAAAATTTAAAAAATATTTAAATAACTATAGCTACAATAATATGTTTAACAGATACCCCATATATAAAAGATGTAAATTGTGACATCAGTAACACCAAATATAGGAAGAGAAATCAAAATGCAACCTTTTGGTATACAAAGTTCCTATCAGATTAAAATAGACTGATATATATTAAATATGGTTATATATGGTTGTGGTTATATTTTATTTTTGGTTATCATGGTTATGATTTATTTTTGGCTATCATATGATATCTTATATGTAAGTCTCCTGATAACCAAAAATAAAAATATCCATAGTAAACACAAAAAAGTTTAAAAGAAAGAAATCAAAGCATGCCACTGGGAAACAAACAAAAATCAAATCACAGAGGAAAATGGTTACAAAACCTTAACAAAATGGCAACAGTACATTGTTTTTCATAAATAATTATTTTGAAGGTAAATAGATTAAATTCTTCAGTCAAAAGACATAGATCGGCTGAATGGATTAAAAAACACCCATAACATCCAACAATATGCAGCCTATAAGAGACCCACTGACTTTAAGGACATATTAGGCTAAAAGTGAATGGATGGGAAAATATATTCCAAACAAATGGAAACTAAAAGAAAGCAGAGGTAGCTATACTATATCAAACAAAATAGACTTTATGACAAAGACTGTAAGAAGAGAAAAAGAAGGTCACTATCTACTGATAAGGAGGTCAAATCATAAAGAGGACATACCAACCGTAAATATATATGCACCCAACACAAAAGTACCCAAATATATAAATCAATTAATAGAACTAAAGGGAGAAATAGCAATACAATAACATTGTGGGACCTCCATATTCCACTTTCAACAATGGATATATCATCCAGACAGGAAATTAATAAGGAAACAGTGGAATTAAACAACATTCAGATCAAATGGACCTAATACACAGGGAGAACATTTTATGCAGTAACATTTTATTTTAAGCGCATATTTTCCAATATGGAAATATATCCAAGGAATTAATATCCAAAATTTATGTATACAACTCAATACTGAAAAAAAGTATTTCAATTAAAAATGCCAGAGGGGTGCCTGCGTGGCTCAGTCAGTTAAGCATCTGACTTCGGCTCAGGTCATCTTACAGTTCATGAGTTTGAGCTCCGTGTCGGTCTCTGTGCTAACAGCTCAGAGCCTGGAGTCTGCTTCAGATTCTGTGTCTCCCTCTCTCTGCCCCTCCCCAACTCACACTGTCTCTCTTTCTCAACAATAAATAAACAATAAAAAAATAAAAAATAAAAATAAAAATGCCAGAGAACATGAATAGACATTTTTCCAAAAAAGACACAAAGATGGCAAACAGACACATGAAAAGATGTTCAACATCATCAATCATCAGGGAAATGCAAATCAAATCCATAAGGAGCTATCACCTTATACCTGTAAAAATAGCTAATATCAAAAAGACAAGAAATAAGAAGTGTTGATGAGTGTTGGAAAAAAAACAAGTTGTCAAAAGTCAACATCCATGTGCAATAAAAACTCTCAATAAAGCAAGTATGGGGGAACACACCTCAACATAATAAAGATCATATATGACAAGTCCACAGCTAACATCATACTCAACTCCAAGATCAGGAATAAGACAAGGATACCTACTCTTGTTACCTCTATTTAACATAGTATGGGAGGTGCTAGCCAGAACAATGGGCAAGAAAAAGAAATAAAAGCATCCAAATTGGAAAGGAAGAAGTAAAACCACCACTATTTGCAGATGGTAGGACATTATATATAGAAATAAAGACTGCACTTCAAACTATTGAAATAAATGAATTCGGTAAAATTGCAGGATACAAAATCAATACACAATAATCTTTTGCATTTCTATATACTAATAATGAAGTATTATCATAAAGAAAATTATTATTATATAATAAGAGAAATTAAGGAAAAAATCCCATTTATAATTGCATCAAAAATAATCAAATACCTAGGGATAAATTTAACCTAGCTGATGAAAGACCTGTGTATTGAAAACTATGAGACATTAATAAAAGAAACTGAAAAAAGAAACACAAATAAATGGAAATATATTCAATGCAGATGGACTGGTTAATATTGTTTAATATTGGTTGTTGTTGTTGTTGTTGTTGTGAGAGAGAGAGGGAGACACAGAATCTGAAGCAGGCTCCAGGCTCTGAGCTGTCAGCACAGAGCCTGATGCAGGGCTTGAACCCATGAACCAGGAGATCATGACCTGAGCCAAAGTCTGTTGCTCAACAGACTGAGCCACCCAGTCTCCCCAATATTGTTTAATATTGTTAAACTGTCAATTCTACCAAAGATTTAAGGCAGATTTAAGGCAAAGATACAGATACAAAGATACAGATTTAAGGCAAACCCTAACAAAATTCCAATGGCATTTTTCAGAGATAGATTTTTTTTAATGGAACCATAAGACCACAACCAACTAGCTGAGGCAGTCTCAAGAAATAAGAACATAAGGACACCTGTATGGCTCAGTCGATTGAGCATTTCACTTGATTTTGGCTCAGGTTATGATCCCTGAGGATCAGGGTGATAGGACTACCTCAGGGTGGTAGGACTGAGTCCTACATTGGGCTCTGTACTGAGTGTGGAGCCTGCTTTAGATTCTCTCCCTCTTTCCCTCTTCCCTTCTCCCCAACTCATGCTCTCTAAAAAAAAAAAAAAAAAAAAAAAAAAGTATTAAGAAAAAACCTTGATGCATCACTCTCCCTGATATCAAACTATATTACAAAGTTATTATAATTAAAACAGGATAGTACATTAAATACTAAATATAAATAAAATAGGATAGCATTAAAACAGATTCACATTAATGGACCAGAAGAGGGAGCCCAGAATAAACATATACATATATATAGCCAAGTAATTTATGACAAAGGAGCCAAGAATATAAAATGGAAAAAGAACAGTCTCTTCAATAAATGGTCTTGTAAAACTGGACAACCACACACAAAAGAATGAAACTCGACCACTTTCTTATACCATTCACAAAAATAATCTAGAATGGATTAAAGATTTAAATATAATGTCTTCAGGGGCCCTGGGTGGCTCAGTTGGTTGAGTGTCTGGCTCTTGATTTTGGCTGAGGTCATGATCTCACAGTTGGTGGATTCAAGCTCTGTGCTGACAGCACAGAGCCTGTTTGGGATTCTTTGTCTTCCTCTCTCTCTGCCCCTGCCCCACTTGTGCTTTCTCTCAAAAATAAATAAATATTAAAAACATAAAATAGAATAAATAATATAATGTCTGAAGCCATGAAATTCCTAGAAGAAAACATACAGAAAGCTCTTTGACATAGGTCTTGGCAATAATTTTTGAACCTGACAACAAAAACAAAAGCAACAAAAGAAAAAATAAATGAGATTTCATCAAACTAAGGAGCTTCTTATAGCAAAGGAAACTATAAACAAAATGAAAGCAATCTACTTAATGGGAGAAAATATTTGCACGTCATATATCTGAATAAGGGCTTACTATCCAAAACATACACAATAGTCATAGACCTCAATAGCAAAAACAAACAAGCAAAAAAACAAAAAACAAAACCAAACAGAAACCCCCCCACACACATAAAATGAGCAGAAGTTATGATGGCCCAAAGGTACATGAAAGATGTTATATATAATTAATCACCAGGGAAATACAAATCAAAGCCCCAGTATCACATCACCTCACATCTGTTAGAATGACTACTACAATAAAGACAAGAAATAACAAGTGTAGGCAGGTGTAGAAAAGAAAATGTTCACGCACCATTGGGGAGAATATAAATTTGTGTAGCCACTATGGGAAATAGTACAAAGGTTCCTCACAAAATTAAAAATATAACTTCTATATGATTTAGAAATTCCACTTTGGGATGTTTATCCAAAGGAAATAGTAACTCAAAATGATATATGCAACCCTACATTCACTGTAGTATTGTTTACAATAGCCAAGATACAGAAACAATGTAAGTGCCCAATGACTGATGAATGGATGAAGAAAATGTGGTGTGTATATATTTTAAGTGAAATATTATTAAGCCATAAAAAAGAATGAAATCTTGCCAATTGTGACAACATGAATGGACTCTGAGGGCATTATAAGTAGAAAAGTCAGACAAAGAAAAACAAATACCATGTGATCTCCCTTGTATGTGGAATGAAGGAATGAATGAATGAATGGATAAACAAACTAGCTTATGAACATAGAGAACAGATTGGTTGTTGCCAGAGGCAGGGCAGGAGAAAAGAACTGATTTTGTTTTTGTTTAAATAAATTTAAAAGATTAAAAAAAACAGTTGTATTAGCATTAAAAATAATAAGACACTTAGGAATAAATTTTATGAATGATGTGAAAGACCTGTACATTGAAAACTATAAAACGTTAATAAAAGAAATTGAAGACAAAAAAATGGTAATATATCCCATGTTCATGAATTAGAAGAATTAATATTGTTGAAAAGTCCATATTACTCAAAGCAAGGTACAGATTTTAGCCCTATCAAAAATTTAATGGCATTTTTTATATAAAAAAAATTTATATGGAATCTCAAAAGACCAAAAAAGCCCAAAAAACTAATATCTAAGAAGAAAAAAGTCAAACTCTTAGAAGTAGAGAATAGAACAGCTTTTGGCAGGGACTGGGAATGTTAATGTTACTGAGAAATGTTGGTCAAAGGGTATAAATTCCCAATTTTGTAAGATGAATAGGTCTAAAGATCTAATTTACAAACAAGATGAATATACTTAATACCATACCGAACCCTGGAAATATGCTGAGAGTAGATTTCAGGTGCACTCTTCACAAAATTATAGTGGTAAAATTGTTAGGAGATATATTAATTAGTTTGATTATAATAATCATTTCACTATATCAAAACATTATGCTCTACATCTTAAATATAAACAATTTTTGTTTATAAATAAACTTTTTCCTAGGCAGATAAATTTTATCTATATAACTTTGAGTTTTAAATATATTTCTTTCATCAAATTTTTATTTTAGAGAGAGAGAGTACAAGCAGAGGAGAGAGGCAGAAGGGAAGAGAAAGAGGGAGGAAGGGAGGCAGGCAGAGAGAGAGAGAGAGAGAGAGAATCTTAAGCAGGTTCCATACTCAGTGGGGGGTGGGGGGGACGGGCTGACATGAGGCTCAATCCCACAACTGTGGGATCATGACCTGAGCTGAAAACAAGAGTCAGATGCTCAACTGACTGAGCCACCCAGGTGCCCCTCTTTTACCAACTTTTGATTTCATTTATGTAGCTGTACCACATATTTGCACTGTAAAATGTTTTGCATAAAGTATTGGAAAGAGAATAACTTGGAAGTGCAAGACAGATGCTAGAAAAAGCCAGATATCAGCACTGATGTTCATATGCTGTCAGAAAATTCCTGGATCATCCCTAACATATTCTTGTACTCTTTGGTTTTCCCTATGTTCCCCAAACACATTACCTTATTTTCAATTATCATTGGAAGGCATTTAGAGAGTGACTATTCTTAAGATTCTCCAACTTTTAGGGGAGTGACAACACATTTTTAACAGGTTATGTGCATTTTATTTCATGAGTGGGACCCAGATTATACAAACAGAAGCCTGGTAGTTGTGTTTTGTTATATTATTGCTTTTTGTTTTTTTAATATGGCACTGCTGATATAAGAGTAGAAGGAGACTTCCAATAGGATACAGTGTTAGCTAGTGGTTTTAGTTTTCAACTATGTAAATACTTTTGTTGTTTCTTTCTTTACAGGCATCTTACATGGAAATATGGTGTGATTTTATGTGCCTACTAGATGGATGTCATTTTAACAATATATCTTCAGTTTTGAAATAACTTTCAAAATGTTTTTAACATATGGATATTAAACTTCATATGTTAAAAGGTGTGGTAATATAAAATCTATCCTCAGTGCCGGGCACCAAATGAAAAATAAATTGGTATTTTATTTTTAAAGTTATTACTAGAAACGGTTTAAAATATAAACATGTAGTCCAGAATATTAGAAGTATCATTTTAAGTGCAAGATGATGGCATATTCACTATTTTGCAGTTTGTTTTCATAAATAATTTTTGATTACATAATCAATATGAAAGTTTCTTATTACAAATTTTGAGAAGATGAGAGAAAATTGGTATAAGTTGATTTTTAATAATTGATTTAACAATGCATCACTGAATTAGCTTAATTACCAGAAGTTATGACATATAACTTTAAAAGAACATTATGACAATATTGATGGGTAACATGTTATTGTTAAGATCCATGTGCCCAACAGAAGAGAGCAGGTGTGGGGGGGCAGTGTGGGTATATGTACAATCCTATAAATAATGTGGCCACTTGTACCCTGAATGCAATCATACTCTTTTAAAAAATTACCCATCTTCTAACTTTGTTATCTTTGGTTCTAATAATGGGACTATACCACTGATGTCAGGAAATTATTTTTTCTACTACCTAATGGAAATTATAATAGCCACATTCTTCTTGGAGGAGTAGAACTTGCAGTTAGATGTACTCTGATATATTTTGTAATTAGTTTCTCAAACATGAAAGCAAGATTTTGAAAAGCACATGCAGTTTTAAATGAGAACAATTAAAAAGGATTTTGGTGGTTGGTTCCTTTATTTTCTGGTTCTTGATTATGCTTTTCCAAATGAATGACTCTGTAATAACTGGGTTTTAAATGATAATTGAAAAGTCTTGCAAGCAATGTCCATTATGCAATTAAATTTGATGTGCTAACAATACGTTGAAAGCACTTATTTATTTTTTCTCATTCACATTTAATGTAACACGTACACATACACACATGAGAAAACAAAAATGCTAATCCCAAATTTTAAACTATTGCTCTGATTCATCATTTTAGATATTAACTTCTCATTTTCAGTAAAGAATATTTCCTTTGCTCATTTGATACTAAATTCCAAAATGATTTTCATACATTAGACTATTTTCAGATTTTTGCTTAGTAACACTTTAGTAGAAAAAAAATAGAAGCGGATTTTCTAGGTTATAGTTGAAGGGGCTGAATTATTTTCTTAGGGATGTTGTAACAAGATATCACAAATTGGGTGCTTAGAGCAGAAATTTGTTGTTTCACAGGTCTGGGGCTAAAAGTCTAAAAATCAAGATGCTGGTAGGTCCATGTTTCTTGTGAAACCTGTAGGGGAATCTTACCTTGCCTCTTCTTACCTTCTGGTGGTTTATTGACAATTTTTGCTTTTTTTTTGGATTGCAGTTGTATAATTCCAACTTTTACATTCAACATAACATGACATTCTGGATGTTTCTGTGTCTTGACATGGCTGGCTTCTTATAAGGACAATAATCATATTGGTTTAAAGCTTCACCCTACTCCAGGATGGCATCATCTTATTTAACTAATTATATCTGCTACAACTCTATTTCCAAATAAGGTCCATTCTGAAGTACTGAGAATTATAACTTCAATTTTTTTTGGTGGGGTGTGCACTTCAACCCATAACAGTACCCAACCATATTTAGAAGGGTGAAAGTAGGTATTGGCACTTTGTCTGAGCTAAGGCATTTAGCACATTATCAAGCCTCCCCTCAGGTCCTACACTTCATGTCATCTTTCTTTGCTTGAGATATTTTTTCAACATTACATATATCCACTCCAATTTTTACTTGTTTAAATCCCACACAGTCCCCTTCTGTATGTTGTAAGAGTTTTCATATCTGGTCTATGAATCTCTGATAAGTTGTACTTATATATTCATCAGTGTAACAATGATGTGATCAATAATTTCTCTTTAAATAGGCTGGAACCTATCTAAATGCAGAGTCTCTAATTCTTTTCCCATTATTATAATGCCAGGACCTAATACAGGGCCTACCATACACACACACACACACACACACACACACTGTCTGTTTGTTCATCTATCCATCTATCTATCTATATTCCTATCTATATATCTATACTTATATATCTATATATCGATATATATCTATATATCTATATCTGTATCTATATCTATATCTATATCTATATCTATATCTATATCTATATCTATATCTATTTCTATATCTATCCATCCTGTAGTGATTTGCTGAGGAAATGAATAAATATGTTTAGGTCAAGAACAAAGAATTGGCACCATAATTTGCAAGTGTTTAAGAAATGTGAAAATTAATAAAAGGAAGTCTCATTTAGAATGGAGTTGGGAGACTGGCACTGGAGAGCTCCTTATGACCTATCACTCAATATCAATTGCAGACCCAAAAAGAAGAGAAGTACCTTGCATGTGGATGCTACTTTATTATCCCAGTAAGTGGAAGAAAGTCTTTCTTCAACTCTCAGCAATAGCCCAGGCAATGAAAGAGACCCACCACTCAGCCGATGAAAAGCCACTATACTTCAAACTCACAGTTTACTCCAATGGGCTTTTTGTTTTTAACAGCCTTCCCAACTTCCCCTCTCCGTTTATAAAAGAACACTCTTGTCCTTTGTTCTGTGGACTTCCTTATGGTTTTGCCATATATTGCTTGTCCCAGATTGCAATTCTCTGTTATCTCTGAATTTTTGCCGGTAAAATAACAGGCAGTCTGTTTTTAAATTTTTTTTCAAGTTTTATTAATTTTGAGAAAGAGAGAGAGAGAGAGTGAGTGCATGAGCAAGGGAGATGCAGAGAGAGGGAGATAGAGAATCCCAAGCAGGCTCCACGCTGCCAGTGTAGAGCTCAGTGTGGGGCTTGAACTCACAAATTGTGAGATCATGACCAGACTGGAAATCACGAGCCAGATGCTTAACCAACTGAGCCACCCAGGCACCCCTATTTTTTTAGGTTAGCAAAACTTATGGCAAACTGTATGAAATATATCATTAATAGTCACAAAAGAAAGACAAATCTAGAAGCATATGAAAAGAAGAAATATATATGGAAGCTTAGAAAAAGAAGCTAGAAGTGGGGAGATAAAATGTCAAAGTCATATAAGTTAATAACTTAAGAAAAATACATTGGAAATAAATATATGTAACTTCCAGAATCGTAAAGGTCATTTCTATACATGTGTTTCCAATGTATCAAGACACTGTGACTAAGATTAATTTTCCTGGAGTCATATGGTCTCGGTTGAATTTTTAGTTCTTAATCTTTACCTGACTATGGTCACATTACTGAATCTGTTTTCTCATCCACAAAGTGGGGATAATAATAGCAATATTTTTCATAGTATTAAATTTAAGTCACCCAGGTAAAGGATTCAGCAAATATAATTATTTATGGAGCTTGAACTCAATCTTTGAAAGGCAATATTTATATTCTAAGACAAAAAAATATGCACTCAGATGCAAGTATTTTTCATCTTAAATACAGGTATCAGGCACAATTTTTAGACAGGCCTCCAAAAATTATTAAAGGGGATAAAGGATACAATAGTCAGGATACTACACTATAGCTAAAACAAAATAGTCTCTTTGCTCAATCACAATAAAGCAGATATTAAAAAACCAGCACATGTTCAATGTATCCTCGACAAATGTTCAAAGTAACCAAAGGAAATGTATTTTTCAGCATTAGTAGAAAGGTAATGAGAAGGGATGTATTAGAAAAATGCTTCTCAATCTTGAATGTGCATGTGAACCACTTGGGGAACTCATAAATATGAAAATTCTGACACAGTATGTCTGAAATGGGGCCTGAGATCCTGCATTTCTAACAAATTTCCAGGTGATGCCATGAGTGCTCATCCTTGAAATCAAATTTTAGCATTAAGTTTTGAATATACACTGAAAGGGAGAAGTCATCATAAATGCTGCATTTGTCAACTTCCTTGGGTACTACAAAATGTTAGTAAGCAAGTATAAAAGGACATTGAACTAAAGAATTTTACCTATATAAATTCTTGTAGTGTCTTATTAAGACTGGTTTTATAACTGATGAACCTCACTGGCCAGGTTTTCCCACAGCAAATAGTACAGTAATAGTTATCGCAAACATAATCACACAAATGTCATTTTCTTCAACAACATCAAGGGGAAAAATAGAACCTTCACATAAGAGAGAACAGAAGTTCCATGTATTGAGAAATTTTAGCTATTGTGTATTTCTGGGCCATTTGATCTTTTAAGGGAGGAAAGATTTATTTTAAATAAATTGACAATATTTTAGTGGGGATAGTATATTATTATTCCTACACAAAATTTTCTCTTAGAAGACAAACATGAGATATTTGATTCATTAATCTGTTTATCTTTAAACCATATCATCCTATTAACAATATTATATTATATGAACAATACCCAGACTCACTCCTAAAATCATTGAAAGGCAGCCTGCATGTACAATAGATTTACTGAGACATCAGAATTTCATTTCATGAATTCCTAATGTTCAATTATAGCTTGGGAGTTTTTATGGGTCTTCTAATTTGATTCTTGGATGGTGAAAATTGGAAAATTAGCAGATATTGTTAGTATTTAATATTTTGGTAAATAGTCAATGGCAAAAAAAAAAAATGTCAAAGAAAAAGTAATCAGTATAACTGGGAAATGGAGAATTAAGATACATTTTCCAAATAGGTTTCTCTAACCTGTACACTTTCATATACATCTTGGAATAAATGAACCTGAAAATGAATGCTTACATGTTCTTTGGTCCTGACCAGTCCTAGGAGGGTACCTAATCTGAAAGCTCAAAATGTACAACAAATATGTAGATATCATTTTCAAGTTTTTCTAATAGTCATTGTATGTAATTTATGATGATTCAAACAGGAAAGCTCAAAAGCAATTTGTCAACATATCAATTTTTGTATTCATGTTGACCCAATATACAAACAGCCAAAACAGAAGATCAACTATAGTTTTACAAGTTCAATAGTTAACAATGTAAAATGTAACTGTAGTATACCTTTTTACACACAAACCACACTAACATGCATTTATAATATAACCAACAAATTATATTTACATTTATTTCTTACCTCTATGATTTGGAATGATTTGGGCTTGGGTATCAAAATATTTAAACCCTACAAATTCACAGGAAACAAACAAACAAATGAACAAGAAGCACTACTTGAGCCCTTACCACGGACCTGCATTTTGTTTACAAAACGTACGAAAGACTGATTCTTAAGCTATAATATTAAAAAAAAATCCAGATACTCAATATAAATACAGAAGAGGAAGAACTGGGCTCGCCTTCTCTAATTGTCACATCAAAATCTACAACTACATATAAAATTATCTCTGAGAACAAACTGAAGACTAGCAAAACAAATCCTACACAACAAAAGATATGAAGAAAAAGCCACATCAAGACAAGTAAGAGAGGGGTAGATGCAGTAACATTAGGATCCAAAACCCTGGCATAGTGACCCACAAGCAGGAGGGATATCATAATATAGAGGCCCTTACTTAGGAACAAGGAGTCTAAGCCCCACATCAGGTACCACAGTCCAGGGGGTCTTCATTGGGAAGGCAACTACCCATAATGTCTGGCTTTGAAAAACAATGGGACTTATGTTTAGGAAAGTCAGGAGTTAGTAGGAAACTAAGACTCTTAAAGGGTGCATACACAGTCTCACTTACTCTGAGCCTCAGCACAAATGCAGCAGTTTAAAAAGTGCCTGGTTTACATACAAAGGAAATCCATTGACTAATTTTAGGGAGTATGCCAGAGGTGCAGATATTTGTTGGAACATTTTCTGGGGACAGAAGCACTGGTAGGCACCATGTTTCTTTTCCACTCACCTTATACTTAGCTGGCCTGATACCATCAAGAACAAGTTCTGACACACTCCAGTTACTGTGCTAGCACCACTTACCCCATCCCAATATTCCCTATGGACCTGACTTGCCCAGAGATCCTCCCAAGGGATTCCCCACACCATCACAGCTAGTGGGCCACTTGGCATGCACTGTCTCACCATAATTGGTAGATGCCCTCAGCTGGCACTGAAGCCTCACCAAGTGTCCCTGTCCTGGGTGGCCACACCCAAATACCTACAACAGTTACAACCAGACCTTATAGTAAGCCATGCCAGAGAATTGCCCCACCCACCAACATACATGGAGCTGTCATAGCCAGGCCTAGTGTCCTGCTGTATTAGGGGCCAGGCATGCAAACAAGCATACCCACAACAGTCACAGCTTGGCTTCTCAGTCAGATAGGCTGGGGGACAGCTCTGCTCACCAGTGTGCCTGTAGTAGTTGTAGCCAGACCTTACAGAAAGCTGTATGAGGGAACAATTCCACATACCAGCAAGGTTGCACCAAACATTATGCAGCCCCAACAAGATGATTCATACAGCCCACATAGGGGATGCTCTGAAAGAACCTGGCCTAGGTGGCCAGAGGGATTTGCACTACTGGGCCCCAAAGTACATAGTTTGCATAAAGCCATTCTTTTAAGACTGGGAGACATAACTGATCTACATACTACATATACACAAAGTGTTAGGAAAAATGAAGAGGCAGAAGAGTATGTTCCAAATGAAAGAAGACAAAACCTCAGAAAAAGAGCTCAATGAAATGGAGATAAACAATATCTGATAAAGAATTCAAAGTAGTAGTCGTAAAAATGCTTCCCTAACTTAGGAGAGGAATGGATGAACATGATGAAAACTTCAACAAAGAGAAAATATAAAAAAGAGCCAATCATAGTAGAGTAATACAATAACAAATGAAATTATATATATATATATATATACACACACACACACACACACGCACACATACACACACACACACACACACACACACACACACACTAAAGGGAATCAACAACAGATCAGATGATCCAGAATGGATCAGCAATTTGGAAGACAGGGTAGTGGAAATTACCCAAACAGAACATAATTTTTTTTTTAAATGAGGATAGTTTAAGGGACCTCTGGGACATCAAGCATACTAACATTTACATTATAGAGGTCCCAATAGGAGAGACAAGAGACAGAAAACCTATTTAAAGAAATAATGGTTGAAACCTTTTCTGACATATTGAAGAAAACAGACATCCAAGTCTAGGATGCACAGAGAGCATAAGATGCAAACAATATGCACAGAGACCAAATAAGATGAACCCAAAGAGACCCATACTAGACACATTATAATTAAAGTGTCAACAGTTAAAGAGAGAATCTTAAAAGCAACAAGAGAAAAATAACTAGTTATGTACGATGGAACCCTGAAAAGACTATCAGCTGATTTCTCAGTAGAAACTTTACAAACCAGAAGAGTTGAAAATGTTGAAAAGGAAAAACTGACAACCAAAAATATTCTACCTGGCAAGATTCGTACTCAGAATTGAAGGAGAAATAAGGAGTTTCCCAGATAAGCAAAAGCTAAGAGAGTACATCAACACAAACTGTCTTTAGAAGAAATTTTAAAGAGGCTTTTAAATGGAAAAGAAAAGACCATAATTAGAAATAAGAAAATTATAAGAGAAAATGTCTAACCCATAAAGGTTAATCACATAGTAAAGGTAGAAGATCAACCACCTACATAGCTAGTATTAAAGTTAAAAGACAAAAGTAGTAAAATCATCTAGATCTACAACAGTTAGTTAAGGGATACAGAAAAAAAGTAAAATGTAAAAGATGATGTCAAAAACAAATCAAAAACAAAACATAGGAGAGGGGAGTGAAAATTTAGTGCTTTTACAATGTATTTTAATTTAAGCAACCATCAACTTAATATAGACTGCTATACATATAAAATGCTATATATTAAACTAGTGGCAACCACAAATCAAAAGTCTCTACACAAAAGTAAAGAGAAAAGAATCCAAGTATAACACTAAAGAAAGCCATAAAACCACAAGGGAAGAGAAGAAGAAACAAACACAAAACAACCAGAAAACAAATAACTAAATGGCAATAAATATATACCTATCAATAATTACCTTAAACATAAATGAGCTAAGTGTTCCAATCAAAAGTCATAGGATGACTGAATGGATTTAAAAAAGAACCATTTATATGCTGCCTACAAGAGATTCACTTCATATCTAAAAACACAATCAGACTGAAAATAAAGGGATAGAAAAATATATATCATGCAAATGAAAACAAAAAGAAAGCTGGAGTAGCAGTACTTACATCAGATAAAATAGATTTTAAAACAAAGATTGTAACAAGTTACAAAGAAAGGCATTACCTAATGATAAAGAAATCAATCCAACAAGAAGATATAATGTTAGTAAATATCTATGCATCCAAGAGAGGGGAGTGTGTGTGTGTAAAGCAAATATTAATGACAAAAAAGGAGAAAATGACAGTAATATAATAACAGTAGGGGGCTTTAACATCAATGGATAGATCATTCAGAGAGAAATTCAACAAAGAAATAATTTTAAACTTAATAGACACACAGAGTATTTCATCCCAAAATAGCAGAATGCATTCTTCTAAAATGCACATGGGGGCACCTGAGTGGCTCCATCAGTTAAATCTCCTACTTGGCTCAGGTCATGATCTTGCAGTCTGTGAGTTTGAGCTCGTGTCAGGCTCTGTGCTGACATCTCAGAGCCTGGAGCCCACTTAGGATTCTGTCTCCCTCTCTCTCTGCCCCTCTCCCACCTCTCTCTCTCTCTCAAAATTAAATAAACATTAAAAAAAAACTTTAAAAGAAAAAATAAAACAAAATGCACATAGAACATTCTTCAAGAAATAACACATTAGGTCACAAAACAAGTCTCAATAAATTTAAGAAAACTTGGATCCTATCTAGCATCTTTACCAACCAAAACAGTATGAAACTAGAAACCAATTATTAAAACAAAAACTGGAAAAACATAAACATGCATGTGGAGGCTAAACAAAATGCTACTAAACAGCCAATGGGTCAACACAGAAATCAAAGGGCAAATCACAAAGTACCTTGAGACAAATGAAAATGGAAACAAAACAGTCCAAAAGCAGTTCTAAGAGGAAAGTTTATACAGGTCTACCTCAAGAAACAGAAAAAAGTATCAAGCCATCTAACCTTGCACCTAAAAGAACTAGAAAAAGAAAAATAAGCAAGATTAAAGTTGGTCTTGAATAAATACATAATAAATAGATATAAATAAATTGAATAAATAAAATAAAGATCACACCAGAAATGAAATAAACCAAAATAAAAAAGATCAATAAAATTAAGAGCTTTTTTTTTCAAAAGATAAACAAAATTGATAAAACTTTAGCCAGACTCATCAATAAAAAAAGTGATGGACCAAATAAGTAACAAAAATGAAAGAAGAAAAATAATGACTGAAACCATAGTAATGCAGAGTATTAAAAAAGACTGCTATAAACAATTATATTCCAACAGATGGGATAACCTAGAAGCAGATAAATTCCTCGAAACATGTAATCTTCCTAGACTAAATAAAGAAGAAATAGAAAATCTAAACAGAACAATTACTAGTAATAACATTAAACTAGTGATCAAAACACTCCCCCCAAAAAGCAAAATTCCAGGACTAGACAGATACACAGGTGAATTTTAACAAACATTTAAAGAGCCAATACCCACCCTTCTCAAGCTATTCCAAAAACTGAAGAGAAAGGAATACTTCCTAATTCATTCTATGAGGCCAGCAGTACCCCCAATACCAAAAACCATAAAAAGAAAGAAAGAAAGAAAGAAAGAAAGAAAGAAAGAAAGAAAGAAAGAAAAGTACAGGCCAGTATTCATGATAAATACCAATGCAAAAATCTTCAACAAAATATTAACCAACTGAGTTTAACAACACATTACAAGTATCCTATACCATGATCAAGTGGGATTTATTCCAGAGATGGAACAATGGTTCAATACTCACAAATCAATGTGGTACACTACAGTAACAATACATATAATAAAAATCATGTGATCATCTGAGGTGTCTGTATGGCTCATTCAGTTGAGTGTCTGACTCTTGGTTTCAGCTCAGGTCAGGATCCCAGGGTCATGGGATCGAGAGAGAGATTCTCTCTCTCTCTCCTCTTCCTCTACCCTTCCTCTGTGCACACACACTCTCTCTCAAATAAAAAAAAAAAAAATCATATGATCATCTGAATAGATGTAGAAAAGAATGATAACATTTAACATCCATTTATGATTAAAAATCTCAACAAAGTGGATATTGAGGGAATATGCCTCAATATAATAAAGGCCATTTATGAAAAACCCATTGTTAACGTTATACTCAATAGCAAAAAGCTGAAAGCTTTTCATCTGAGATTAAAACAAAACAAGGATTATCATCTTTGTCACTTTTACTGAACACAGTGTTAGAAAACCTAGCCACGGCAATCAGACAAGAAATAAAAGAAATGCAAATTAGAAAAGAAGTACAACTGTTACTATATGGACATGACATGATACTATATATAGAAAACTCTAAAGACTCCATCAAAAAACTATTAGAATAAAAGAATTCAGTAAATTTGCAGGATACAAAAGTGAATACATTTGTTACATTTCTATACACTAATAATGAGCTATCAGAAAGAGAAATTGAGGAAACAATCTCATTTACAATTGCATAAAAATTTAAAATACCTAGGAATGAATTTAACAAAGGAGGTGAAAACCTGTACTATGAAAACTATAAGACATTGAGGAAAGAAATTGAAGATGACACAAATAAATGGAAAGATATACATGTTTATAGATTGGGAGAATATTTTTTAAATGTCCGTACTTCCCAAAGCATTCTACAGATTCAACACAGTCCCATTAAAATACCATGGCATTTTTCACAGAACTACAACAAATAATCCTAAACCTTGTATGAAACCACGAGAGATCCCAAATAGCCAAAGTAATCTTGAGAAAGAACAATAATGGAAGTATCATGCTTTATGATTTCAAGCTATATTACAAAGCTATAGCAATCAAAACAGTATGATACTGGCACAAAAATCAGACACATAGATTAATGGAACAGCATTGAGTCTAGAAATAAACCCATGCTTAGTTAATCTTTGACAAAGTAGGTAAGAACATACAATAGGGAAGAGACAGCCTCTTTAAAAAATTGGATCACTTTCTCACACTACACACAAAAATAAATTCAAAATGGATTAAAGACTCATGTGAAACTAGAAACTGTAACACTCTTGGACTAAAATGCAGGCAATAAGCTCTTAGACATCAGTCTGGGCAAATATTTTTGGATCTATCTCCTCAGGCAATGGCAACAAAAGCAAAAACTAGCAAATCAAACTAAAAAGCTTTTGCATCAACAAAACAAAAAGGCAACCTACTGAATGCAAGAAGATATTTGTAAATCATATATCTAATAAGGGGGTAATACCAAAATATATAAAAAACTCACACAACTTTATGTCAAAACCTTCCTCCCCATCAATCCAATTAAAAAATAAGCAAAGGACTGAATAGACATTTCTCTAAAGAATACATTCAAATGACTAAAAATTAGACACATGAAAGCATGTTCAGTATCACTAACCATCAGGAAAGCTCAAACTAAAACCCCAATGAAATATCACTTCACACCATGTGGAGAATGACTATTCTCAACAAGATGATAACAAGTATTAGTGAGGATGTAGGAAAAGCGAACAGTTATGTACTGTTGGTGGGAATAAAAAATGTTGCAGCCACCATGATAAACAGTATGAAGTTTCCTCAAAAAATCAAAAATCGAACTAACATATGATCCAGCAATTTCACTTTGGGATAATTATCCAAAGAAAACAAAACACTAATCCAACATTATAATATGCACCACTATGTTCACTGCAGCATTATTTATAATAGCCAGGATTTGGAAGTAACCTAAGTGATCATCAACAGATTAAAGGATAAAGAGGACGTGGCATATGTACAGACATACACACACACAGAAATATTACTCCACCATAAAAACAGAAGTCTTGCCACATGTAACAACATGGATGAACCTAGAGGTATTATGCTAAGTGAAATAAGGCAGAGAAAGAAAAATACCATATAATTACACTTACATGTGGAATCTAAAAAGCAAATCAACAAGCATAATAGAAACACACTCCTGGATACAGAGAACAATTTGATGGTTACAAAATGGAGGGGAGGGTAAAAAAGGGATGGGCAAAAGGAGAGAAGGGAATTAAACCTCATAAACTACCAGTTATAAAATAAGACAATGAGGATAGAATGTACAGCATAAGTAATATCGTTAATAATAGTTAACAACTTTGCACGGTGACAGATAGTAGCTAGGTTTACCGTGGTGATCACTTTGTGAAGTATATTGATGTTGAATTACTATGTTGTATACCTCAGACTAATATAATACTATATGTCAGCCACACTTCAGTAAAAAGAATTTAAAGCATCCAAATTTGGGTGAAGTATTTGTATTAAGTAGGTTTGACAGCAGGCTAGAGCTTAAAAAGTAAACCTAATTTGAGTTTAAATTCTCACTCTAGAATTCAATAGCTGAGTAATGTTGAAAAGATTACTTAAATCATTGTACATATGTTTTCATCTGTAAGTTAGGGAAAATAATTATTACCTCATAGAGCTTTTGTGCAGAGTCATGAGGTAATGAATGTATAACTGTTTTACACATTGCATAGTATAAATTATAAATGGAAAAATATATAGATTCATTTAATTTTTCTCTGCCCACTTTTTTTTTTAAATTTTTAAATATTTATTTATTTCTGAGAGATAGACAAGCGTGAGCGAGAGAGGGGCAGAAAAAGGGAAACACAGAAGCAGGCTTCGGGCTCTGAGCTTTCAGCACAGAGCCTGACGCGGGGCTTGAACCCATGAGCCGCGAGATCATGACCTGATGTGAAGTCAGATGTTTAACTGACTGAGCCACCCAGGTGCCCCTCTGCCCACTCTTTTTTGTGCTGTTTGGTGAATTAAAAATTTATTGAACTGGTTTCTCTTTTGCAAGTTAGAAAAATCAATTAATGTACTACATATGGCTTTCCTAAGAACCAGTAACTAGAAAATTAAAAGTGGTTAATATGTGTCTTCTCCGAAAAAAAAAAAGTAAAAAAAGAAAAAAAAGAAGAAGAAACAAGCCAATTTCAGACATAAGAAGACTTGTTAAATATAAGGATTTAGCAGAGATCTAGCAGTTTTCAAGGTCAGTTTAATAAGCAGACACAGAAGCCAGGATAGTTTAGGACCTTACCTGGATATAAAACCTCTAAGTGACCAAGATTAGAAGTGTATACAACCTAAAACTGGAAGAGAGCAGACTTATTCTACCATCTCTGATAACCTTGCCATCAAAATTTATGCCACCAATTTCTACCAAAACCCCTGTGACCTTACTTTTTTTCCCAATCTTGTGTTCTTTAAGCAGAGCTCCAAACAGCAAAGTGACTTTTAAAAATTCCAATAACCTCATGCTGCCTACCTGCTCAAAATCTTCCAGTCGTCTCCCATGCTGTTTAGAATAAAAATCCAGACTCCTTACCAAGACCTTGAAAGACCTTGTATCCTCTGGCTTTGCTTGCCTTCTCAAACCTATTGTGCTACCTTACTCTTCAGCCATAACACCTTCTCACTGTTAGATGTGACCTACTGAAAGATTGTATTTTACTTAAGCTTTGTTTATATTTTTACTTTTGTATCCCCATCTTCTCAAGCAGAACCTGACTTTAATTTAAATTTAAATATTGAGGGGCGCCTGGGTGGCGCAGTCGGTTAAGCGTCCCACTTCAGCCAGGTCACGATCTCGCGGTCCGTGAGTTCGAGCCCCGCGTCGGGCTCTGGGCTGATGGCTCAGAGCCTGGAGCCTGTTTCTGATTCTGTGTCTCCCTCTCTCTCTGCCCCTCCCCCGTTCATGCTCTGTCTCTCTCTGTCCCAAAAAAATAAAACGTTAAATAAATTTAAATATTGAATATTTATAATTCAATAAATATATATTTGATCAATTAATTAAACAATCAATTTCAACTCTGCTTTATTATATGGCATTGTGGCCTAGCTAATTGGATTGAACAAATTTATTGAACACATATTATATATAAGGCACAGAATTAGTTGTTATGGGAAAATATAGAAGTTGATAATATGTTCTTTACCTCAAAGAATTTATATGTAGAAAAAAATAATACAATAAAATTTAAATTAGTAAATGCTATAAAAGTTAGAGTGTGCAATGGAAATAATTGAGGGCAGGAGATTTATTCATATTCAGGAGAAGGTATCTAAGCCAAGTCTTAAAATATAGATAAGATTAACTAGCATCATCACCATCATTATTGTATAAGGAATATTAGAACCACATTACTAAAAAAATAAAGAACCACATTAATCAAAATCATAATAAATACAGAAATAACCTTCATTCCTTGTACTTCAAAAATGCTTAATATTTGGCTCCTTTTCATTCTAATCTCAGTTTATGTATTAATACTATTTACACAGTTGCAATTGGAATATATGTTCAACTTTTTCTTCTTCTTTATAATTTTTTTAACGTTTATTAATTTTTGAAAGACACAGCATGAGTGGGGGGGGGGTGGGGCAGAGAGAGAGAGGGGAAGACACAGAATCCGAAGCAGGCTCCAGGCTCTGAGCTGTCAGCACAGACCCAACGTGGGGCTCCAACCATGAACCATGAGATCATGACCAGAGCCCAAGTCAGATGCTCAACCGACTGAGCCACCCAGGTGCCCCTCTTCTTCTAATAGCCATTGTTTTTTAAAACATTTACAATTTTCAGTTTATTGACAATATTTTAGAATTGACCAACCCAAACTTGCCTATCTTGTTTCTTTTGATTGGTTGTTTAGGTTAAGTTATTCCTTAAAGTAAATACCCTTATAATGAACATGTTTAGGCACAAGACTGTTTCAGAATCAGTAGAACTTCAACAGTGAAAAATGAAAGAAATTTCATTGTAGAGGTAGGAGATAAAGCAAAGTCAGTGCACAGTATAGAATAATAACTGCAGCTTAGGTTTAAAGGAATTTAAGAGATCATCTACATTGTCTCATTTTTCCAGGAGAGAAAACTGAGGTTCATACAAGTGACTTTACAAAGAAGACACAGCTACCCAGTGGCTGTGCAAGTAAAGGTTCAATCTGTACTTCTCTAAATCCCATAGCTACTCTGATTTGCAACTACCACACTCTACTTATTGAAGTTTACACACCTCCCTAAGATCTGGTTTCAGCCTTTCACTTCCTGGTAACGTCTGCTTAATGTTCATTTTTCATTCAGTCCCTCCTTAGTTACTGAATCATGCATTACGCTTGATACTCAATGGCCCTGCTCATTTATCTCAAAAATTTATGTCATCCTATGACAAACATATGTATGATACTTGTTATATATAATTTCCTGCTTCATTCTTTGTTTCACGTGATTTTAAGAAAATGGAATAGGGGCGCCTGGGTGGCGCAGTCGGTTAAGCCTCCGACTTCAGCCAGGTCACGATCTCGCGGTCCGTGAGTTCGAGCCCCGCGTCAGGCTCTGGGCTGATGGCTCAGAGCCTGGAGCCTGTTTCCGATTCTGTGTCTCCCTCTCTCTCTGCCCCTCCCCCGTTCATGCTCTGTCTCTTTCTGTCCCAAAAATAAATAAACGTTGAAAAAAAAAAAAAAGAAAAAAAAAAGAAAGAAAATGGAATAAAGCCTTATATGGGCTTTCCTGTATTTTGAGTTTGTGTGTTTGTGCATTTATATGTATATGTGTGCGGTTATTCATTACACCGTCAACTGATAGAGCTTAGCTGTCTTTGCACTATGATCTCTACTTCCAGAAACTTATAAACTGAATTATAAATATTTAACCACAAGGATATTTTGTAGAGCTCATTGGCTGTAATAATGTAGCGTTATGATTCCTAAGCAAAAGTAGTGATGTTTTTCACCAGTGATGAGATGATGGTACCAATAAGAGCAACCTTAAGCAAAATAATTTTTTAGTCTAAGTACTCTACTTATTGATCCATCATATTCGTATGTGAAATCCTTCCCTTTAATTCCGTTACTATATTTAAGTCCGTGCACATGATCATTGCAACATTCTAAAAATCAACGATCATTTTCAAGGGCTCCGAAAAATTATGATGTTTTCTGAAATATGAATATCCTATTCAGAAAAAAATCACTTTGCCTCAAATGATTACTTGTTTTTCTGGAAAATATGTATATATTTTTTTTCTAAGCATAAGAACTTATATAGAACTCCACCACTATGAAAGCATTTATTTTATAAATTCCAACACTCTTGATCAGAACCATTTACAAAGTCAGTGATAGGATCCTGTCTGAGATGAGCTGGCAAATTATTTCCAAACCCAAATCTTAACAATGTATACAAACACATTTCTTAGAGCACAGCACTTTCAATTTGATCATGAATTCAAAGCAGCCTAAGCTATGCTATTTTGTGTGTGTGTGTGTGTATTCCTATATATATGTATGCATATACATATATATAGGATTTATTGTGCAGAAAGGATGTCATCTGCAAAACTTAAAGTGGAAAAGAGCAGTATTTTTTTATTATGCAGCAACCAAGTAGATTCAAGCAGAGAACTGTTCTTATAAAATCACTTCATAGATTATCTCATAATGGTAAATGATGTTCTGCAATGAAATTACATAACACATGAGCTACTTCTCAAAGTATGAAAATGAAGTTTTGATTTTGTAGAAAGAGAACAAAATAGAAAAAGTATTTAAAAAATAATGTACCTAAAGTATGTTTTGAAGAAAAATTCATAGGTATTATATGTGGATATTTAGATATAGATAGAGGTACATAGAAATTTATTAGGAATAAGTTGGGCTCATCACAGACACTCAAAAAACTGTTTAACTGAAAATTATTATATAGGCGTAATATGCTTTATTCTAATTGGGTTAATTTGTCTATGAAGAAAATTTACAGAAAATCTACACTAAGAATATACAGTCTCAGTAGAAATTATATCACCTGAGTTCACTCCTTTATTGTACAGTTGACAATTAAGTCATCAAAATTAGAGAATGGTTTGAGACTAGAATCCTAGTTTTTAAATTTCCTCCTACTAACTGTATGACTCTGTAAGTTCACTTGATTTCCTGAGATTCAGTTTGATCATCTGCAAACCTTGCATAATACCCCTGTGGAAGCACAGAGGTGGATACCATAAGATAAAGGAGATTTATTAGAAAAATATTGAGGAATCAGTGGGAGACTGAAATACTAGCTTGATATGAGGGGAAAACTAGAAGAAGCCAGAAGGAAAATCCCGAACATCAGCAACAGTAAAATCACTTCTTTTTGACTTGGGACGCATATTCAGGCAAGATGTCACAATTCTTATTTGATTCCACCTCATCTCAAAGTCTTCCATATGCAAGCTATGAACTTATTCTTACTGAGTAACTGTAAACTCATTTCTATGTCAAATTCCTTAGTGTATATAGTTAATGTGAACAAAAATGTAGTTTATTTATTATTTGTTGGTGTTTTGTATCAAGCACACGTAGATATATGGCATAGTTGGGTTAGCCTTCATAAAACCTGCATGCTTGACGTAGGTCAAAGTTTTATGGTGAGAGAAAAATATTATTAAAAATCATTAGATTGAAAATGTAGCACTTTAGCTGTTAGGCATGCAAATGAGAAAGTAAAGAGGACTAATACTGAAATAGTCAAAATGCAGAATACTGTGATTTAAATAATGCCTGGAAGGAGACATTGTTTAAAAGATTTTCCCTCACTAGTACCTGAGCATCTTTCAATATTCTTATCTAAAAAGTTATTTAATGAAAAAATCCTTTATCTTCATCTGCATCTTTTTAATAGTGAGATGAACATTTTACTATTTATTTCATAAACTCTGAATTTAAAAAAATGATGTCCTTTAGCCATTTATATCCTGAAAAATTAGTATATTTAAGAGCGGATTAGAGAATATTAAACTAAAATGTTACAGTAGAAAGAGTACTGATTAAAATTCTGAAAGAGTTTATAAGTTTTCATAGAATCTTTAAGTCTCTGAAAGACCAGTTATAACATAGTGTAGTGAACTTAGAGTCACTGTTAGGTTTTGTAAAGACATTAAGGTTCTTCCATGGTTTGGATGCATGCCAGGACAGCTAGGATTTAACAGTGCTGGGCGGAGTAATAAACAGATGCAGATATTTTGCTAGCCATGGTGCATCTGCAACTACTAAAAGTGCATTAGATCATTTCATTCATCAAGACAAGAATAATAGAACTGAGAAAATTAACTGATCATTAAGGGGAAACTTTAGCTTTAATTACATTAGTTGACATTATTAAATGGCAGTGCATTCCTACCAAATGTCTCTCTTGATAGATTCAGAGTCATAAATTAGATAGATACCATGTTTCTGTGACTCTGTATTGCATTTCCTAGAACATAGATTGTTATAGTTTATAATGATCCTCCATTATTTAGTGACAGTAAGATGTTCAAGGTCAACAAGATGGCTCATGGTTGGATTCAGCATTAAGAAACAAAGTGGGCCAAGTGCTCCCTTTCCCTAGTGGAAGAGGAAAGTACAAATTGGCAAACTGCAAGAGTGGCAGTGTTGACAATGTATTGGTGAGGCCTAAATGTTGAATAATTTGGTCTATAACCAATGCTAGATTTTACTCAGATTGTTAAGGTTTCATTTTAAATGTCTAGTATTATTCAATGAAAACACTACTATCTGCTCTCAGAAACTATACACACACTCATTTCTTCATTCACCCAAAATGGGTTGAGCCACTACCCTCCACTACCCACTGTGCTATATGTGTGTATGTTGGAGGGGTAGGGTGCTTAAAAACATCAGACATGTGTCTCCTCTTAGAATTTTCAGGACAGTGGAGAAGTCAACATTAAATAATTAACTACAACAAAATGTGAATATGGTTGAAAAAGAAGTACAAGGAACTATGGGAGCATGCAGCAAATGTTCTAACCAGCCTAGAAGATTAGGGAAGGCTTCCTGGAAGTAATGAAATATTCATATGTACAGTATATGAAGAAAACCTAATTATAAGAGGAAATAAATATTGGGAGATCTTCAAGTTACTCTATTTTATCCCTAAAAGTGGATGCCATACTATTTAACCTTTGTCAGTTTTTAAGAAAATCGAGTCATGAAATCAAAATTGATCAAAATATTCTTGAGTTAAATATTTTATTTTCAAAATTAATACAAATAGTTGAATTATAAAAATGGTGTATTTTAGATTGATAACAGCAAAGTTTTGATGAATGCAAGACAAATTCTGAACAGGGTTTATGTATTTACTCTAAGTTCTTTTAGGAATTACTTACAAGTTAACTCATAAACCAGAACGATTAAAATGAAGCATGAGACTATCCTTTTTTTTTTTTAATTTTTTTTTCAACGTTTATTTATTTTTGGGACAGAGAGAGACAGAGCATGAACGGGGGAGGGGCAGAGAGAGAGGGAGACACAGAATCTGAAACAGGCTCCAGGCTCTGAGCCATCAGCCCAGAGCCTGATGCGGGGCTCGAACTCACGGACCGCGAGATCGTGACCTGGCTGAAGTCTGAGGCTTAACCGACTGCGCCACCCAGGCGCCCCAGCATGAGACTATTCTTAACCATCTATACTGACTTCATTGCCATTCACATCTAACGGAATGTTAAAACTGAAGTTTTACCAAGGTGCCAAATGTATTATGTACTACATATCTAAGTGAAATGTCAGATCAAATAATTTATTTCAAAGAAGGTGGTTGAAACAGGTTGAGAATTGATTTCATCATTTTTGGGCGTCTCATCCAGGGAGCTCTGACTCAAAATCTAGGATATAAAATACACTAAGAAATAAAAAGGAATGATTTGTCAATAGACTTTTGGAAAACAAAACAAAACAAAACTGCTGCCCTCTATGCTTCCCATCACACTCCCTCATCTCTTGAAAAGGGATGGGAGAGGAAGACTATTAAGTCAGTTACAGAAAGATGAATTTTTTAAAGTCTTCTTACAGAAAGCTTAAAATATATCTCCTGCAGTTCAGGAAGAATTGTAAGCAGGTAATACAGATTAATTGGAAAGGTACTTGGGAGCTAAAGGGAGCTGTGATTACTTCTAGAAAGTAATTGGACTACCCTTCAATGGTAGGTCAAATATGCATGAGTGCTTTCTTTCTTGGCACAGATGTAAACCACACAGAAGGGAGAGTGAATCTAGAGCTCTTTTAAGTACTAACCAAGAGAAATAAATGCCTGGGAAGAGTTTCAAAACTCTAGAGACTATGAGGAGTGGGTTGCCAGAAAAAAAACCAAGAGCTGGAAGGGGAAGCCATCAACTGAAGGAAAGGTATTGCCCAAGTCCTGATGGTTTCAGCTGGAGAGTACCATCAGGAAAATATGTTCAGTACCAAGAACAGATCCCACAATATTACCTCCATTTAAGCATCAGCCATCCACACACACCAAGAAGTCATCTTATGTCAATAAAAAATTCATGTAAGAAATTTAACTGACCTTTTCCTTTCTATGTCATCTCTACATTTTAAGCTATTGATGAGGATTGGTATGGCTACTACAGATGGGTAGAGTGAGGTAGGGAAGGAAGTGAGAAAAGTATGAAGCTGCAAATTGACAGCTTATTATGGGCCTAGGCTGCAGAATGAGGGAAAAATTGCTGCTAAATCAGGTTTGGCATTGTGGTAGATAGTACTGTTTTCCAAAATTTCTTTGTTCCCTCTCTGCCTCTACTCCATTGTGGGAAGAATGAAATTCCTCACCTCATTGATGCTGAGCTTGGAGATGTGAGTTTCCGTGGCCAATAGAATGTTAGTGAATATTATATGAGTGGAGGCTTTAAATAATGTGCCTGCAGGGTTTGTTTTGACTTCTTGCACTCCTGCTATTTGCCATGGGAAGAAAATTCTTTGGGTAGTAGCTGATTGAAGAATGATGAAGACAGGTGAGACTAGAATGAAGCCTGGCATGCAGCTTAGACGAACTAAACCCAAGAGAGTTCAGCAGAACTATAGCTACTCCACAGATCCAAGAGCAAGAAATAAATACCTGCTCTGCCAGCCACTAACATTTTGGAATTCTTTTTAACACAGCAAAGTGACTATTGCAAGCAATTTTGATTAGTGTAAGGATTGGCCATTCTAATTTCATAACTGAAATTCTGCTCATGACTTAATAGCACCAGAGAAGGTTTTACTCTCTGAAAGTCAGTTTTAACACTTTGAGGCCAAAGACTGATAATTGTTTTTAAGGGCCAGAGAGAAATCTCTCCACTGACTACATGTTAAAGGGTCAATAGGAAACAAAAATTAAGTTGCATATTATTTAATATCACAAATTGTACTGGACTATTTTTCTAGTTTGTAAACAGTTCTTCAGAATAGTAATCTTTTTTTCATGTAAAACACAAACATCAATAGTACATGAAAGAGTATATGGATTCTTATTTCCAAACACATTCCCACATAAATCTATAATTAACAGAAACAAAATATTTTTCCAAAATTTTTTTTCAAACTTAAGTCTGGGGCTAACTCAATAAGGACACAACCTGAATTAGTTTCACTGTGTGTAAAAGATTCTTTTAAGGTTTACTGTCCTCTACTGCTGACGATGAAGTAAATAATAGAAACATCTTTCTGATTCATAATCCAATTGAACTTGGCCAACATTTGCTGTAGGCCCTTACATTTTACTTATCGTAAAGAATTTATGAAGGTCATGGTCCAAGAATGAACAAACACCAGAATGTTCTGCAGGTATATAACAGTAAAGGGAAACATTTTTATTACAGACATTAGATGATGTTATGCTGGTATACCACGCTAAATTAATACACCTCATATTATCTAGTGGCAACTTCCCTCTTAAATAATCAAGAGCAAAAAATTTCTATAAATAGTTTTTATCACATCAGCCTGAGCCCAGGCCCATCTCATACTAGATAATAAGGTGATGTTAATCTTTTGATTTCTTTTTCTCTCTAGCAGATTACATCCTATTTTAAATCAGACACAAGCAAAATCTTACAGGAAACATAATTAGAAGTGAAATTGCTGTAAAGAACCTTTGTCTCTGGAGAAACCTTTTCACCCTCTGTGATGTGCTGGGATGTATCTAATCTAATGATCAGCTGCCACTAAGTAATTGAATATCCCAGAGTCTGAACTGCTAGAGAGCCTATGCATTTTACTCCTCTTATTTTTACCTCTAAATAAATAAAGGGATAAAATGGGCCTACATGACACTAAATTGTTATTTTTGATGAGAAGTTGCTTATATTTGCAATGCTTAGTTCAAGGTTGATATGTTGTATTGTTTATCACATACTTAAAGAGACATACTTGAAAACATAGTTACTTATCAGAATGAGTACATTGGGTTTTAAAGGGAATTTTCAAGTAGCTCTAAAAATTTGAACTTGACATCTTCAAAAAATGTTAGCATCCTTCTTGATTACAAAGTACAAATCTTTATTATGGCCACCAAAAGGTGATGAAAATACTGACTCTTCCCTTGTGGAAAACTAATTGAAAAAAATACATAGGCAATGTAATTGAAGAATCTTATTAACCTGTTTTTTGATATGATGGATTCTTATTTTTTGATACTGTATGTTAACTCTAAAAAAAAAGTGTTCTATTCTTGCTACTTAAAAAAATACAAGTAAGAAATAACACTACAAGAAAGATGGTTAGGGTAACTTATTCTGAGTTTAACAGAGATGACTTTACTACAACTGTGAGATTCTAAAAGAGTATAAAAATTATAAAGCACTTAAAAACAGACCTTCTTATGACCTCAGACCTCCTTTACCTTATCTATACCTTTTGTGAGGATTGATAGCTCAAACATAATATTCCCTTTCCTGGTAATTAGCAGAGTTGCAGACTAAAATTCCCCCAAGAGAGCAACAATTCCATCTCCAATGACAGCTTGGGAGAAATAAGGTAGCAATGCAAGCGTTCTTATCTCTAGGACCATTCAATGGCTAAGTGAGAACATTTGTGATTTAAAATAGCTACTTTCCAACACACAAACTTGCTGATGGTTGTGAAGCTCCCTAGTTAAGTTGTATAATAGTCTTGGCACAACACGTGAGGAAAACCATTCCTAAGGAACAATCTTTAATATAACTCCCCACATGTTTAATTTCAGATAATAACTAGGCAGTACAGAACTATTTATAGAGTTTATAGAATTGATTTGAAAGGTGAATTAGAACTCTCCTGAGTGGTAGAACTCCACCAGTATACAGTCCTGCCCAGCCCACTTCTTTAACCATTCAAGCTGAGGAGAAAATTATACAGAATACCTTCAACAAAGTCATTGGTGTAGAGGTGGATTCACAAAAGTAAAAAAAAAAAAAAAATAGTGGTTGGCTTACCTAGCCAGCTGCTTCATGGCAATGTTTTTCTTCCTCACACTCTCAGTACCATTTTTGGTGTCTTCTTTTCTCTACTCTATTCTTGCAGGTCATTTTCCTCCTTTGTTCCCTAAAACAATTCATGTTTGAATCACAAGCAATTGAGTAATTGCAGTCCTTGGGTATATAGGTGATCCCTAGAATACTTGCAGTCCTTGGGTATATAGGTGATTCCTATTCCTTGAAGATTCAAGTTACTCTTCACTGTCATTTCTTCCAACACTATTGTATTTCCTAGTAATTTCATTACCTGTGTATATGATCTTCTAGTACCCTTTCCTTCAGCACTTCTCAGCTTCTCCTCCTATGGTCTTTGTCTCCACACAGCTTTTCACTTCCATATTCATGCCTTGGATCTTGCCATCATAAACAAACACAACTCTTTCATAGTCTCAATTTCATGTCTACCTCTTTTTAATGGTTACTTTCTACTATCAGCTCACTCCCTTAGGTGCAACTCCATTCATCCCTTCATACCCACTAGGACCTACAATCTATTGACTTGACTACCATTTTACCAGATCTCACCACGCCTGTCATTATTTCCCACCCTTCAGTTTTGATTCCACATTCATTAATAAAATTATTCCCTTACATAAACTTTCAACTCTCAACTATTTTTATCTTATATATTCATTTTGGCAAAAGCCTAACCCTGGTTAAATCCAGGATTAAATCTCTGCCTCCTCTGATCCTTCACACATATAACTAATGGCCAGAGAATAACACACAACCCTGCTGTTTTCATTTTAAATCCATTACTGTTAATGTCAAGTACACGATCTGTAGAGTTGCATGGCAGGCATACTGCATTTCCCTAATATGTTCTTTACTCATAGTTGGTGATTCTGCTACCATTTTAATAAGAAAAATTTATAAGAATAGAACTTGTATAAGTTCCCATATTACTTACCCATACACATTCTATATTCTCTTTTACTATAGATGAAATATCCATGCCCCTAGAGAAAACCATGTATATTAATTGTCACTCCATCCTGCTGATTTTAAAACATGGCCCTTACTATTCTACTTATTTACTTCTAATCACTTCCATGTACTGGCAACACAATCTAAGCCATAACCTTTTCTCACTAAGGTCATTCTAGGGGCTTCTGAATGTGTCCCTCTGCTTCCACTCCTGTCCCTTATAATTTCCCAGATTGTGTTATTTTTTTTTTCTTTAAGCCACCCAGTGGCTTAAAAGAACAACCAGATATTTAAAATAGCCTACAAAACTTCACTTAATTTTATCTTCCCTTTCTTCTCTGATGACATCTCCCAACATGCTGGCCTCTTTTACTATTATTTCTTTCCAACACGTTGACATCCTTTACTATTATTTCTTTCCAACATGCTGGCCTCCTTCACTATTCCTTAACACTCATCTGTTCTTGTTCCTGACTTGAATACTCTTTCTATAAACAATGATATATTTCACCAACTTTATATCTTTGTCCAGTTTTCAATTTCTTTGAGACTTTTCCATCTCCTTATTCATTGCTTCATTTTTCCCTATAGCATTTATCTATATCTGATATATTTTATTATGTTTGTTTATTTTGTTCATTGTCTGTCTCCATTCTCTATAATCATCAGTGGAAAAATTGTCTATTTTTTTTCACCAATGAAGGCTCCTAGATATATGCTTGACACATAGTAGGCATTAAGTAAATATACATTGAAATAATGGATTCAGAGCTGTCACTAATAATCAGGGGTTTATTAAAACCCCATTGTTCCCCAAGAAGAAAAAAATTGTGATCTACTTTTCATGCAATATATTTGTATGGTGCCTAAGGACATATTGGAACACATTAAAATTCCTCTTCAAAACTACTATTCTCCTAGATCTATAATAACATCCCAAATCAGATTTATAATCAGAATATAGCAATGACTTCAGTAGTCCTGCTATGCGCTCTTTTGGAACAATTTCTCCATAATAGTTTTAATCAAGGATTATAACTGTTTTTAAAGTCTCCATTTTATTGAAATGAAAACTTGGTCTCTAAGCTTACTTCATCAACATTTCTATCTTGAGCTAGAGTGTATTATGCTAAGTCAAATAAGTCAGTCAAAGAAAGACAAATACCATATGATTTCACTCATATGTGGAATTTAAGAAATAAAACAGATGAACATAGGTGGGGGGGGGAGGAAAATCATCAAACAGACTCTTAACTGTAGAAAACAAACTGAAGGTTACTGGAGGCGAAGTGGGCAGGGAGATGGGTGAAATCGGCGATGAGGATTAAGGAGGGTACTTGTTTTGGTGAGCACTGAGTGTTGTAATGATGCATCACTAAATTCTACTCTGGAAACTAATATTACACCATACGTTAACTAACTGGAATTTAAGTAAAAATTTAAAACTACAAAAAAATGGGGGCGCCTGGGTGGCGCAGTCGGTTAAGCGTCCGACTTCAGCCAGGTCACGATCTCCCGGTCCGTGAGTTCGAGCCCCGCGTCAGGCTCTGGGCTGATGGCTCTGAGCCTGGAGCCTGTTTCCGATTCTGTGTCTCCCTCTCTCTCTGCCCCTCCCCCGTTCATGCTCTGTCTCTCTCTGTCCCCAAAAAATAAATAAAAACGTTGAAAAAAAATTAAAAAAAAAAAACTACAAAAAAATGAAGGTAAGTTATCAAAAGAGAATGAGAATTTTAGGATTAAAATTATTTTAATCTAAATGTATAAGTAATGCTTTGATTTGCAAGAAATGCATGATAAAACCATCATAACTCCTTTTGAGAAAGATCATTTTTCTAACAAATGTCTACTACTGTCAGACATAAACTGGTTTTGTACATTTGATTGATGGATAATTAATAGCCAGGCTATCCTATTTCTTGGTTCAAGAATAGAGTAGCTCTTTTATTATTGGACCGTTCAATATTCCCAGAAGTCAACCTGAGTCAACTTCTTTCTCATGGCTCATGAATGAAAGCATAGTTATCTGCAATTGACATAGTTATATGCTAAAATCATTTAGAATAGGGTCACAGAAGTCAACCTTCTTTCATTACCAAAGGGATTTTTGCAGGCCTATCAAATGGGTATATGCTTTTGAAGTGTCAGATAAAGAATTAATAAACATAATTATAATAATTAGTTCATGCTTTGTACATATTTTATACTCATGTTCTAAACAAAAGAATGGCATAATCAGATTTGAATTTTAGAAATGTCAGACTAGGATGATTTTGTATATGAAGGTTTCTAACCTGTCTTAACTCTGACCAAAATAACAAAAGGAAAAGAAAAAGAAGCAAAATCCATTAGGGCCAAGTGCTATTTAAGCATATTTTGGGAGTATTTTCCTAAATACAGAGGCTGGAATTCTGCATTTTCCAGAAACTCTTGAAACTACAGCCCTAATTTTCCTTCTACCAGTCAGACAAACTTCCATGACATTTGTATGGTTAATATGATGTGGAGTTGTTTTTACTGTGTCTTGTTTCTGTTTGCAAAGGGCATCATAGGGGTATCTGGTTTTTCTATGGCAGCATTAGCAGAGATATCGATGTTGGTCACTTGATCTGTAAGTATTAATAAGAGTTGCGGAGATCATCCATTTTCCTAGTGATTTTTTTGCAGGTGTTTATGGAAACCGCAGTTCTAACAGTAGCTTCTTAATCATGGGGACTTTCTGATAATAGCTTTTTGATTGTAAGTTTTCTGATCTTGGTGTGGCCTCCTTATTTTGGTAATATGGCAAAGCATGGCTCAAGACCTGACATTTGTAGTGGCAGGTTTCTAATTTTTTTAATCATAGAAGAAGCATTAGCTCCTTTTTGACTGTTCTTCACTAAAATTATTTTGAAAATTCAACCTAAAATACATTTCTTCATCCTAACCAACAACTTTGAAGCCATTTAATATTTTGCAATATACCTTTGTGTGCTTAAATCATCATGCATCCAAAATACATAAGGATCTTCTACAAATCAACAACTAAAAATAGGTAATCCAATTAAAAATGGTCAAAAGACTTATTTCAATAGATGTACAACTGTCCAACCAGAATATGAAAAGATTTGAATATCACAAATCATAAGATACATGTAAATCAAAATCACAATGAAATAGCATCTCAAGCATATTAGGATGCTCATTACCAAAACAACAGGAAATGAGTATTGAGAAGAATGTGGAGAAACTGAACCATTGTGCAGCAACTATAGAAGACGGTATAGAGCTTCCTCAAAAGGTTAAAACTAGAAATACCATATGATACAGTCATCCTATTTCTGTGTATATAACCAAAAGATTTCAAAGCAGAACTTGAAGTGATATTTACACACTCACGTTTGTCACAGAATTATTCACAATAACCAAGAGGTAAAAAAAAATCAAATATTCATCAACAGATGAATAATATGTGTTATATACATATAATGGAATATTATGCAGCATTACAATGGAATGAAATACTTATCACATGCTACAATATGGATAAACCTCAAGATCATTGTATGAAGCAAAATAAGCCAGTCACAGAAGGACAACTACTGTATGCTTCAACTCATAAATTATCTAAAGTAATAAAAATCATAAAAACAAAATAGATAATTGGCAAGGAATGGGAGGAATGGGGAAGGAAGAATTAGTGCTTAGTGGCATACAATTTAAGATGAAAACATTCTAAAGATCTATTGAACAATTTAAAATATACTTTAACACTACTGAACTGTACATCTAAAAATGGTTCAGATGATAAATTGAATGTTATGTTTTTACAACAGAAAAGTCCACATTCTCTATAATTGAACCTTGATTATTTTACATTGTTGAAAGTCAAATCAAATACCATAACATATGAACTGAATACCATAGCTTGCAAGAAATGTTGGCTATATATGATATAAAGGAAGTTGATGTTATAAAGTCACCGACAATTAAATCATAGCCCCACAAGTTTCATTTTTGAGAGAATTTAATGCATAATATCGTTACCTTCTCTTATTGAAGTTTAGAAGGGACCAAACTAGGAGATAAAATTGGCTCAACTACTTGGAAATGCCACTTGGCATCTCCCACCAACCACATTCTAATAAATTGGTAAAAACTCACCAGTGACCACAGCAAAATCCTGAGGTGTAAGACTTTTCCTTTGCATAGATTTCCAAAAGAATCATGATGCTTTTCCAAAGTGAGAAATGTCTTCGGAATTGGAGAATAATTTCACCTAAATTTTTAGAAATGAGAAGAAGCTATGGATGTTTCCCATAAAAAGATGAAGAGAAACTTTGGTTTAAGCTACTTTAATCACATAAAGCCAGTAGCAATTAGATATATTAGCACACGTTCAGCAAACCCAGGAAAAACTCTATCTCTGACACAATTTCTCACGATGTGGTTGGTTCAATGAGATCAAATAATTTACTTAATAATTATTCACTCCCTAAATAGGAAGTGTGCAATCTGCCAAATTTTCAGTCAGAAATCCTGTGAAAGACACTGGGAACAGCAGTATTATTTCCATGGAAGAGAAAGCAGGCTAAACAGAAATTTATTAAGAAGCACACTTTTGCAGTGATGTTAATTTGTTAACACTTCTAGTTTTAGCTCTTTCTTCCTTCCCTTAATCCTGCTCAATGCCTGATGGTAGTCCACAATTACAGTATCTCCTCTGGGCTGAGTACTCAAAAAATAAAATAAAATAAAATAAAATAAAATAAAATAAAATAAAATAAAATAA